>NC_057807.1:64101412-64401412 GCF_018294505.1 Triticum aestivum
TGAAGAAAAACGACGAAAACAGTGAAGATTTTGCAAAGTTGAAGAATTTGAAAACTGAAGAATTTCAAAAATGAGGAAAAACTCAAATTGAAGATTTTCAACTTTTTGTGGTGGCGTGTCCCACCGTATAAGAATGATGATTTCAGACACCGCGTACAATTGTCGTATGGTTCTGAGAATCAAATTATTCATTAATTTATTCACACTTAGAGTGTTATTCTTCATTGATTGAAGAAAAACGTTTCTTCATGTGTTGCACATCTAAGTCATCAATTTTGCATAAGTGTTAGGATGTGTGTCCTTTTCAAAGAACATTCGAAGACTCTAAGATATTTAGCTCACACCACAACTTGCTAAATCTCTTCTGATACAAGGGCTTAGTGAAGATATCAGCTAGCTGTTCTTCAGTCTTCACGTGCTTGATGGAGATATCGCCCTTCAACACATGATCACGAAGAAAATGATGACGAATTTGAATGTGCTTTGTCTTGATGAACTGGGTTGTGAGCAATCTTGATGGCACTCTCATTGTCGCAGAGGAGAGGCACATTCTTCATGTTGACGCCATAGTCCTTGAGGGTTTGCTTCATCCAAAGCAGTTGAGCACAGCAAGAGCCAGCAGCAATGTATTCAGCTTCAGCAGTAGACAGTGATACGCAGTTCTGTTTCTTCGAGGACCAACAAACCAAAGATCGTCCGAGGAAATGACAAGTGACAGATGTTGACTTGTGGTCCACACGATCACCAGCATAGTCAGAGTCAGAATATCCAATGAGATCAAAAGTAGAGCCCCTGGGGTACCATAATCCTAGTGTTGGTGTGTGAGCTAGATATCGAAGAATATGCTTCACAGCCTTATGGTGTGATTCCTTCGGTGCAGCTTGAAATCGGGCACACATGCAAACACTAAGCATTATATCTGGCCTAGATGCACATAAGTACAATAAAGAACCAATCATGGAGTGGTATACCTTGTGATCGAAGTCAATACCATTTTCATCAGTGCATAGATGGCCATTTGTGGGCATATGAATTTTGACGCCTTTGCAATCTTGCATGCCGAATTTCCTCAGTACATCTTTGAGGTATTTCTCCTGAGATATGAATATGCCATTGCGCTGCTGACGAATTTGAAGACCTAAGAAGAATTTCAACTCTCCCATCATGGACATTAGATATTCTTCACTCATCATATAGGCAAATTCATCACTATAACGTTGGTCAGTACAGCCAAAGATAATATCATCAACATATATTTGGCACACAAACAGTTCACCATCATAAGATTTAGTAAAGAGAGTAGGGTCGAGTGAACCGGGTGTGAAGCCATTCTTCATGAAGAATTCCTTCAATGTATCATACCACGCCCGAGGGGCTTGCTTGAGGCCATAAAGAGCCTTGTTGAGTCTGAAGACTTTGTCAGGATTCTTTGGATCTTCAAAACCTAGGGGTTGAGCAACATATACTTCTTCCTCAAGCTTACCATTGAGGAATGCACTTTTCACATCCATTTGATATAAGATGATATCATGATGGTTAGCATAAGCGAGTAATATGCGGATAGCCTCAAGTCTAGCAACAGGTGCAAAAGTTTCATCGAAATCAATTCCCTCAACCTGTGTGTAGCCTTGAGCTACCAGTCGTGCCTTATTCCTCACCACAAGGCCATTTTCATCTTGCTTGTTGCGGTAGATCCACTTTGTGCCAATGATATTATGCTTGCGAGGATCTGGGCGATTGACCAGTTCCCAGACATTGTTAAGCTCGAACTGATGTAATTCTTCTTGCATAGCCTGAATCCACTCCGGCTCCAGAAATGCTTCATCTACCTTAGTGGGCTCTGTGATAGAGACAAAAGCATAGTGCCCACAAAAGTTAGATAAATGTGAAGGTTTTGAGAGTGTGAGAGGACCTGGGGCTCTAATGTCATCGATGATCTTCTCCACTTGCACTTCTTTTGCAACGCGAGGATGAGTTGGTTGTTGTTGAGGAATTTGAGCATTTTCTTCAGTACCATTTTCCTCATCATGTTCTTCAGGTGCATCAGCTCGACGTTCTTCATGAACAGGAATGAATTCTTCAGCAGATTCTTCAGTAGGAATGATATCCTCGGTTGCCTTGAACTTGATGGAATCCTCAGGTGCTGGTTCATCTAACACAGAAGGTAGGTGCTCTCTTTGCGAGCCATTAGTTTCATCGAACCGCACATCTACAGTGTCAACAATCTTGTGAAGAACAATGTTGAAGACTCTGTAGGTGTGCGAGTCCTTTCCGTAACCAAGCATAAGACCTTCATGTGCTTTCGGTGCAAATTTAGAGTTGTGGTGAGGATCTCTAATCCAACATTTAGCACCGAAGACTTTGAAATAACTCACATTGGGTTTCTTGTCAGTGAGGAGTTCATAGGCCGTCTTCTTGAAGAATTTGTGAAGATATACTCTGTTGATGATGTGGCAAGCAGTATCAATTGCATCAATCCAGAAATGTTGAGGCGTTTTGTATTCATCAAGCATAGTGCAAGCCATCTCAACGAGAGTTCTGTTCTTGCGCTCCACGACGCCATTTTGCTGAGGAGTATAGGGAGCAGATAACTCATGAGTAATACCAAGTTCATCAAGATAGGCATCAAGACCGGAATTCTTGAACTCAGTTCCATTGTCACTTCTGATGTGCTTGATCTTCACACCAAAGTTGGTTGAAACCCTCGAGGAAAATCGTTTGAAGACTTCCTGCACTTCATGTTGTAAGTAATAATGTGTACCCATGTATATCGAGAATAATCGTCAACAATGACAAAACCATATAGAGATGCATCATTAGTGACTGCTGAGTAATGGTTAGGTCCGAAGAGGTCCATGTGAAGCAATTCGAATGGACGAGTAGTGGTCATGATAGTCTTTGCTGGATGCTTGGCCTTGGTCATTTTTCCAGCTTCACATGCTCCGCATAGGTGATCCTTGAGGAATTTGACATTCTCAATGCCAATGACATGCTTCTTCTTCGCAAGCGTGTTCAAATTCCTCATGCCTGCATGACCAAGTCATCGGTGCCATAGCCAGCCTTCTGAAGCTTTTGCAAGTAGGCACACGGCAGGTTGTGGTCCTGTAGGAAAATCAACAATATACAAATCTCCTCTCCTAAAGCCTTCGAAGACTTTGGAATTGTCAGCTTCCATAATCACAACACAGCGATACTTGCCAAAGACAACAACCATATCAAGATCACAAAGCATTGAGACTGACATGAGGTTGTATCCTAAGGACTCAACAAGCATGACTTTGTCCATGTGTTTATCCTTAGAGATTGCAACCTTACCAAGACCCAATACCTGACTTTTGCCTTTGTCAGCAAAGATGATATGCTTCAGAGGTGACGGTGATAAAGGAGCATCCATCAATAGATTCTTGTCACCAGTCATGTGATTTGTACATCCACTATCGAGGACCCATTCAGTGGTTTTGGGTTGATCATCCTGCAGATGAATTAGTGTAACTTACAATCTCATATGCTTCATCAGTGAAGAATATGATATCAAGTTCATCAGATGAATTTCATCAAGCAGTAAACAGATATAGCAGTATGAGGACGTGTGAAATGAAAGTTCATTTCATCATGATTCGCCTGCATCCTTTCAGGCATTTTCGTCAGGTCCCCAGCAAATTCTTTAGACGTTAAAGCACGTCTGGAGACCTTACCCTGCAGAAGAGATTAGTTCTTTTTCTTCACCACCCACATCTGGAGGGGTGGCAAAGAATTCATCACTCTGCGAGCACCGTATGAGAAAGGTGGCAAAGATGCCAAACCATTTCGTTTCACATGGGTTAGGGTAAGCATATGAATAAGCAGAGAAATTCTTCGAGGACTTATGAACATAATGATTTGAAGAATAATGCACATATTCATAGCCCTTAGCTCTACCCTGTGAGACAGAGTTGTTAGCACGATGATAATCATATGAGGACATTGATCCTTTTGAGGAATTTGATCCATGTGAGGAATTTGGTCCGTATGAGGACTTGGATCCATATGAAGAATTTGGTCCATATTAAGAATTTGATCTGGGGTTCCTGTTCTTCACAGGTGGTGTCATGAGGACATTCACCTGAAGACTTTCAAGGCACTTCTTTGGAACCCAGATTTTCTTCATAGGGGAACCGTTCCTGCAGTTAGTGCCAACATATCTAGCAAATACTTCACCATTCTGATTTTTGAACAGTTTATAGTTGGAGTCAAATGACTCATCAGGAGAATGAGGAGATTCACATGTAAAGCCAAATAAGTTAGATGGATCAACTGGAGGTCCCTTTGCAGCAACCCATGAGGTTTTGGGGTACTGCTCGGGCTTCCAATATGTTCCATCAGCATTGAGTTTCCTCTCAAAGGCAATACCCTCTTTCCTAGGGTTTCTGTTGAGGATCTGCTTTTTAAGCACATCACAAAGAGTCTGATGCCCTTTGAGGCTTTTGTACATGCCTGTCATGTACAATTCCTTCAGCCCTGCATTGTCAGTGATACCAGCAATGTCCTCAGATGAGGAATTAGTGATAACAGAGGCAGATGAAGAATTTGTAATAGTTGAAGCATTTGAACATTCAGGTGAAGAATTAGCAGATTCACGTTCAATGCACTTTAAGCATGGAGGAACAAATTCTTCCTGAGAAGCACTGATCTGTTGAGCTAGTAATGAATCGCGCTCCTTCTGAAGATCTTCATAACTCACTCTTAGGTTCTCAAGATCTTGCTTTCTTTGAAGAAATTCATAAGAAAGTTTCTCATGATCAGATAAGAGAGTGTTATGATGACCTTGAATGTTATCAAACCTAGACTGAAGTCTCTGAAGATTTTCAGTCAGGGCTTTAGTGCGATCCATTTCTTCACCCAACATATCATCACTTTTTTCAAGCATGCTTTGAACCTTTTCAAAAGCCCTTTGTTGTTTTACAGCAATCTTAGCAAGTTTAGAGTAGCTGGGCTTGAGATCCTCATCAGATTCATTTTCACTAGATTCAGAGGAGTTGTATTTGAGTACCTTTGCACCTTTTGCCATGAAGCAATAGGTGGGAGCATAGTCATCATTATCTTCATCAGGCTTGTCGGTGGAGTCAGTTTCTTCAGTGTTGAAGATGGACTTGCTAACAAAAGAAGTAGCGAAGGCCAGAGTCGCCACACCAGATTCAGATTCTTCAGACGCCTCCTCTTCCTCATTTTCCTCAGATTCAGCTTCAGAGTCCATTTCCTTGCCAATGAATGCCCGAGCCTTCTTGGAGCTGTTCTTCTTGTGAGATGAAGACTTCGAGGATTTTGATGACGAAGATTTTGACGATTTCTTCTTCTTCTTCGCATCATCAGAACTGTAATCCTTGTATTTCTTCTTCTTCATTTCCTTTTCCCACTGAGGACAATCTTGAATATAGTGACCAGGTTTCTTGCATTTGTGGCACAACCTTCTCTTATAGTCACTTGATGAGGAATCACTGCTTCTTGAGGATTTTCCAAAGCGACCACGTCTTGAGAACTTCTGGAATTTCTTCACGAGCAGTGCTAGCTCCTGGCTCAATTCTTCAGGGTCACCAAGGCTACTACCAGAATCCTCACATTCAGAGTCAGACACAGCCTTGGCCTTCAGGGCACGTGGTTTGCCATAGTTTGAACCATAGAGATCTCTCTTTCAGCAAGCTGAAACTCGTGAGTGTTTAGCCTTTCGAGGATATCGGCAGGATCAAGAGACTTGTAGTCAGCACGTTCTTGTATCATCAGTCCCAGAGTATCAAATGAGGAATCAAGCGATCTTAACAGTTTCTTCACCACCTCGTGATCAGTGATGTCAGTGGCACCGAGGGCTTGAAGCTCATTTGAGATGTCAGTGAGGCGATCAAAGGTTTGTTGAACATTTTCATTGTCGAGTCTTTTGAAGCGGTTGAAGAGATTCCGAAGAACATCAACTCGGTAGTCATGTTGAGTTGAGACTCCTTCATTCACTTTGGACAGCCTATCCCAGATAAGCTTAGCAGTTTCCAAAGCACTCACTCTTCCATACTGTCCTTTACTCAGATGGCCACATATGATATTCTTCGCTTGAGAATCGAGTTGCTTGAATCTCTTCACATCAGTAGCGTTCAGTGAGGGTGTGACAGAGGGGACACCATTTTCCAGAACAAACCAGAGATCGTTGTCAATTGCCTCAAGATGCATTCGCATCTTGTTCTTCCAGTAGGGGTAGTCCGTCCCATCAAAGGTAGGACACCCAGCCGAGACCTTGATCATACCTGCGGTTGACACAACTAAAACTCCAGGCGGTTAAACCAAAATCACACAGAACAAGGGAGTACCTTGCTCTGATACCAATTGAAAGTGCGTTATATCGACTAGAGGGGGGGGGGTGAATAGGCGATTTTTATGAATTCTTCACTGAGGAATTTGCTGGTGAGGAAATTCCTTAGCGAAGAATTACTTGCAGCGGAATAAGTACTCAGAAGTATGCATAACAGAATAAAAGCATGGTCATCATGATGAAATGAAGACTAGCACAGAGTACAGAAAGCGTAATCACAGGATAGCGCAAGATGAAGACAAACAGACTGAAGAAATTGAACTGAGGAAATTGAGAAAGTATTCAGTCAAAGTCTTCAAACACAGATATGAACAAACATTCAACAGAGTAATGAGGAAATGTAAGAGTTGAGGAAATAGAACCAGTTAGGTTGGTGAAGATAATGATTTGGTAAACCAGTTCCAACTGCTGTCTCAGTTGTACGTCTGGTTGGACCGGCTGAGTATTTAAACTTGAGGACACGCAGTCCCGGACACCCAGTCACTGAGCCGCAACTAAGGACACCCAGTCCTCACCATATTCTCCTTGAACTAAGACCATGCAGGCCTCGTCCAATCACTCGTGGTAAGTCTTCAGGTGACTTCCAAACCTTCACAGACTTGGTCACTCGGCGATCCACAATTCCTCTTGGATGCTCTAGACCTTGACGCCTAACCATCTGGAAGAAGCACAGTCTTCAAAGGTAACAAGCGTCGGATCCATGCAGGATCAATTTCTTCAGTGATGCTCAATCACTTTGGGTTTGTGGGGGTTTGGTTTTGGATTTTCCTCACTTGATGATTTTCGCTCAAAGTCGTCGGAGGATGGGTTGCTCTCAAATGACAGGTGTCAAGTTCTCTCTGAGCAGCCAACCAACTAGTGGTTGTAGGGGGCAGCTATTTATAGCCTAGGGAGCAGCCCGACATGATAAGACATAAATGCCCTTCAATGATATGACCGTTAGGTGGATAAGATATTTTGGGACAGCCGGCGCGCAACACAGCAACGGTCGGAAATTTGACTCTCAAATTCCTCAGGGCTATCATATTCCTCACTGTGTAGGCAATTCGCACTGGCGAATTCCTAACTCCTCAGTCAGAGCAAAGTCCTCAGTGACCAGAAGAACTGCGTCTCTGTCACTGAAGAAATTGACTGAACTGTATGAGATTTCCAATGGCTTCACTCGAAGGGATTGGTAGGTGTAGGATTTTGAGTTGAGCATCACATGGAAATTTTTCCTTAGTATTTCCTCGACCCCCTTTAACGGTACGGTGTTTCCTATGACTCAAGAAAGAGAAAATGAAACTATGAAAACAAAAGTCTTCACGCTTCATGTTCCTCAAATGAATACCAAGTCTTCAAGGTCACACCAAATTCTTCACTTTCAAAGTCTTCAGAAAGTCTACAGAATATCAAAGTCTTCAGTCGAAGAACTTCATTTTTAGGGGTCGAATTTCTCTGTAAATATCAAACTCCTCATAGACTTATAGACCTGTGTACACTCACAAACGCATCAGCCCCTTAACCTATAAGTCTCCAATACACCAAAATCACTAAGGGGCACTAGATGCACTTACACGGATTTATGCCATGTGACGATCATCTTGCAAGATCCGGACACGGTCTATGTGTTCGCTAACCACTTTGGAGTATTCGGAGAAGGAATCGCCTTGCAATGACGAAGACAATACTGCACGCCGGACTCATCGTCATTGAAGCCTGGTTCAGGGGCTACTGAGGGAGGCATGGATTAGGGGGTATCTGGACAGCCGGACTGTGTACAACGTCCGGACTATTGAAGCGTGATGGTACAAGAGTCAAGACTTCGGCCCGTGTCCGGATGGGACTCTCCTTTGCATGGGAGGCAAGCTTGGCGATCCGGATATTATATTTCCTTCCTTGTAACCGATTCCATGTAAACCCTAGCCCTCTCCGGTGTCTATATAAACCGAAGAGGTTGGTCCTTAGAAGGCCGATCACAATTACAATCATACCATCATAGGCTAGCTCTTAGGGTTTAGCCTCTATGATCTCGTGGTAGATCTACTCTTGTACTACCCATATCATCAATATTAATCAAGCAGGAAGTAGGGTTTTACCTCCATCGAGAGGGCCCGAACCTGGGTAAACATCTGTGTCCCTTGCTTCCTGTTACCATCAGCCTTGACACACAGATCGGGACCCCCTACCCGAGATCCGCCGGTTTTGACACCGACAGTAGTCAACTTGGAGAAGAATACCCCCTTATATAGTGAGAGGAAAGATCCAACTGTTACCCACTTACTCAGCCCGCGACATGCGGTACTACCGCAAGCCTTGCGGTACTACCGCTAGGCTGTGCGGTACTACCGCTCCCACAGCAGAGACCAGACGAGGCCCTGTTGCATAGACGCAACAAGCGGTACTACCGCGCGTCCTTGCGGTACTACCGCAAGGCGGGGTTCGGCTAGGCTGGGAAGGCATGGACTAACAAAATTACATCTATGGCTACTCCTGCTGAGTTTTAATCTGTGCAAAAATCCGACAGGGTACTAACGCATGTAGGGAATGGTACTACCACGTAGCGCGCGGATGAAAAAAATTACTTCCGCCCCTACTCCCGTGCGTGTCACTGTGCTGGGCTAGAGGCCACATTTCTACCGCGCCCGAGGAGCGGTACTACCGCACAGCGCGGTACTACCGCGTCCTTGGCTGGTACTACCATGGGCCACTGTGGTACTACTGCTCCCTTGAGGAGTACTACCGCATACCACATCACAATAGCACTTGGAGTCCTTCATTTTGCAAATACACGGATAGACGGTTGGCGCTCCAAAGAAGCAAAGGAAAGGTGGTGCAAAGGAACAGACGTGTACATGTTGATTCCACCCTAACCTTTCCGACGCGGACCCCCTCTTAATAGTATGGCTTTCCAAGGACTCAAATCCACCGAAAAGAAACGTAGAGAAACATCGTCTTCACTTAGGCTCCGAGGGGCACCGAATCGTCTTGTGCCTAACCATGAGATATCTGAAATGCTTAATGCACAAGATTAGTCCGCAAATGCATTTTCATCTATCACCAAAACCACATAGAGAGAAATATGCCCTTACAATCTCCCCCTTTTGGTGGATTGATGACTGAGGGAGTCCTGGATTAAGGGGTCCTCGGACGGCCGGACTATTAACATGGGCCGGACTGATGGGCTATGAAGATACAAGACAGAAGACTTCTTCCTGTGTCCGGATGGGACTCTCCTTGGCGTGGAAAGCAAGCTTGGCGATTCGGATATGTAGATTCCTTTCTCCGTAACCGACTTTGTACAACCCTAGTCCCCTCCGGTGTCTATATAAACCGGAGGGCTTAGTCCGTAGAGGCAATCACAATCATAATCCCATAGGCTAGACTTCTAGGGTTTAGCCATTACGATCTCGTGGTAGATCAACTCTTGTAATACTCATATTCATCAAGATCAATCAAGCAGGAAGTAGGGTATTACCTCAATAGAGAGGGCCCGAACCTGGGTAAACATCGTGTCCCTCGCCTCCTATTACCATCTGACCTCAGACGCATATTTCGGGACCCCCTACCCGAGATCCGCCGGTTTTGCCACCGACATTGGTGCTTTCATTGAGAGTTCTGCTGCATCATCACCAAAAGGTTTGTGATGGCTCCATCAATCATTTACAACAATGCAGTCCAGGGGGAGGTTTTTCTCCCTAGACAGATCTTCGTATTCAGCGGCTTCGCACTGTGGTCCAACTTGCCTAGCCATCTAGAGCAGATCGACAACTACGCCCCTTGCCATCGGGTCAGGTTTGGAAGCTTGAATTACATTGCCCATATCCGCGGAGACTTGATCTTCGACGGATTCAAGCCAATGATAGCTGCTCCCTGCCACCATGATGGACATGACCTAAATTTGTCATCGGACCGTGCCCAGGAGATAGCGCCTGTAACTGCTCTGGCCCTAGATTCGAAGCAGACTACGCCGTCCGAGGACGGGAAGCTCAACCCCGCCACGGAAGCCACAGACTCGGCAGCATTAGAGACGCACACAGACCCAACCTTGAGTGGGCCCTGTGTCTCCGGAACCTCGGACTCGTATCCGGCCATAGGTTCTGAACTGCGTACATCCATGCCCATCGAATCAGATCGGGCGCCGATCGTTGAGTTCAGTTCCGCGGACATCTTTCGGCACTCGCCCTTAGGTGACGTACTAAACTCATTAAAAGCCCTCTCCTTGTCAGGAGACTCTCAGCCGAATTATATCCGGTTCGAATTGGAGGCTGATGATGGAGAATTCCGTTTGCCACCCACCACCCACTGCATAACCACTGTCGAAGACTTAACCGACATGCTCGATTACGACTCCAAAGACATCGACGGTATGGATGATGTCTACTACGCAACCTTCTTCTTGTAGATGTTGTTGGGCCTCCAAGTGCAGAGGTTTGTAGGACAGTAGCAAATTTCCCTCAAGTGGATGACCTAAGGTTTATCAATCCATGGGAGGCGTAGGATGAAGATGGTCTCTCTCAAACAACCCTAGAACCAAATAACAAAGAGTCTCTTGTGTCCCCAACAGACCCAATACAATGGTAAATTGTATAGGTGCACTAGTTCGGTGAAGAGATGGTGATACAAGTGCAATATGGATGGTAGATATAGGTTTTTGTAATCTGAAATTAAAAAACAGCAAGGTAACTAATGATAAAAGTGAGCGTAAACAGTATTGCAATGGTAGGAAACAAGGCCTAGGGTTCATACTTTCACTAGTGCAAGTTCTCTCGACAATAATAACATAATTGGATCATATAACTATCCCTCAACATGCAACAAAGAGTCACTCCAAAGTTACTAATAGCGGAGAACAAACGAAGAGATTATTGTAGGGTACGAAACCACCTCAAGGTTATCCTTTCTGATCGATCTTCAAGAGTCCGTAGTAAAATAACACCAAGCTATTCTTTCCGTTCGATCTATCATAGAGTTCGTACTAGAATAACATGTTAAGACACAAATCAACCAAAACCCTAATGTCACGTAGATACTCCAATGTCACCTCAAGTATCCGTGGGCATGATTATATGATATGCATCACACAATCTCAGATTCATCTATTCAACCAACACAAAGTACTTCAAACAGTGCCCCAAAGTTTCTACCGGAGAGTCAAGACGAAAACGTGTGCCAACCCCTATGCATAAGTTCATTGAACCTGCAAGTTGATCACCAAAACATACACCAAGTAGATCACGTGAATATCCCATTGTCACCACAGATAAGCATGGCAAGACATACATCAAGTGTTCTCAAATCCTTAAAGACTCAATCCGACAAGACAACTTCAAGGGGAAAACTCAATTCATCACAAGAGAGTAGAGGCGAAGAAACATCATAAGATCCAACTATAATAGCAAAGCTCGCGATACATCAAGATCGTATCACCTCAAGAACACAAGAGAGAGAGAGAGAGAGAGAGAGAGAGAGAGATCAAACACATAGCTACTGGTACATAACCTCAGCCCCGAGGGTGAACTACTCCCTCCTTGTCATGGAGAGCACCGAGATGATGAAGATGGCCACCGGTGATGGATTCCCCCTCTGGCAGGGTGCCGGAACGGGGTCCCGATTGGTTTTTGGTAGCTACAGAGGCTTGCGGCGGTGGAACTCCCGATCTATTGTGTTCCCCGATGTTTTTAGGGTATATGGACATATATAGGCAAAAGAAGTCAGTCAGGGGAGCCATGAGGGGCCCACAAGGGTGGGGGCGAGCCCAGGGGGTAGGGCGCGCCTCCCTGCCTCGTGGCTTTCTCGTTGCTTCTCTGACATATACTCCAAGTCTTCTGGATTGCTTCCGTTCCAAAAATTACTCTCCCGAAGGTTTCATTACATTTGGACTCCGATTGATATTCCTTTTCTTTGAAACACTGAAATAGGCAAGAAAACAGCAATTTGGGCTGGGCCTCCGGTTAATAGGTTAGTCCCAAAAATAATATAAAAGTTCTTAGTAAAGCCCATAAACATCCAAAACAGATAATATAATAGCATGAATACTTCATAAATTATAGATACGTTGGAGATGTAGCAATGGACGACGATGCCGGAGAGGATCAGGCACAAAACCCACCGCCTACAGGGCGCTGGACAGCCACCTCCTCGTATGACATATACATGGTGGATACACCCAAAGAAAACAACAATGACAATGAGAAGGATCCAGTGGAGGATAAACCTCCTGAGATACAGCCAAAGCGTCGGCTTTAGCGGCGCCGCTCTAAACCACGCCATGGAAAAAGCGACAATACCAACACCGGAGAAAACAATACTCTGGACGATGCCGAAGACAATGAAGACCGCGTTGAGCCAACTTCCGAACATGACGAACGGGAAGATGGGCGAGTTAGCCCTGATGAACAGGCCATGAATGACTCGGAGGACAGCAATTACCTTCCGCTCTCCGAGGACGAGGTGAGCCTCGGCGATGAAGACTTTATTGTGCCTGAGGAGCCTGCCGATCAGGAGCGCTTTAAGTGCCGGCTAATAGCCACTACAAGGATCCTGAAAAAGAAGCAGCAACAACTTCAAGCTGATCAAGATCTGCTCAACGATAGATGGACTAATGTCCTAGCAATCGAAGAATATGGCCTCGAGCGCCCAACCAAAAGTTACCCGAAGCGCAAGTTGTTACCCCAATTTGATGACGAGGCGCTGGAGCCTGTCCTACCAAGGTATAATGCGGCTGACCGACCACCACGTGGCCGGGACAAGGCGGTAACTCGAGCCAAACACCAGCCCGCACTGCCTCGCCATAAAAACAGAAATACAACTGCTCGGGGATACACATACGACCTACGGCATGACCTGGAAAATAGAGCAGGTCAGACCAGATCGATCTATGGATCGCGGAGGCGTGCCCTGATGCGTGATGATGGCCATCCGACCGGACGTGACAAATATAACCATGTCCGGGCCAAAAACCATAGACGAACTCCATCCAAACTACGTCATGACTTGGCCCGATATAGAGGCGCCGCACACCCCCTTTGCTTCACTGATGAAGTAATGGAACATGAATTCCTGGAAGGGTTTAAACCCGTGAACATCGAATCATACGATGGGACAACAGACCCCGCGATATGGATTGAGGATCTTCTTCTCCATATTCATATGGCCCGCGGTGATGATCTTCACGCCATCAAATACCTCCCGCTAAAACTCAAGGGACCTGCTCGGCACTGGTTGAATAGTTTGCCCGACAACTCAATTGGCAGCTGGGAGGACCTGGAAGACGCATTCCTCGACAACTTCCAGGGAACTTATGCCAGACCTCCGGATGCCGACGACTTGAGTCACATAGTGCAACAGCCCGGAGAGTCAGCTAGGAAATTCTAGACTAGGTTCTTAGCTAAAAAGAACCAGATCATCGACTGTCCGGATGCCGAAGCCCTAGCGGCCTTTAAGCATAGCATCCACGATGAATGGCTTGCCCGACACCTCAGCCAAGAAAAGTCGAAGTCCATGGCAGCCCTCACAACACTCATGACCCGCTTGTGTGCAGGCGAAGATAGCTGGCTAGCCCGTAGCAATAACCATACAAGGGAACCTAGCACTTCTAAAGCCAGAAACAGCAATGGCAAGCCCCGATGCAACAGACACAAGCGTCGAAACAATGGTGACAACACCGAAGATACGGCGGTCAATGCCGAATTCAGTGGCTCTAAATCCGGTCAACGGAAGAAGCCACATAAAACAAACAATCCGGGCCCGTCCAGTTTGGACCGCATACTCGATCGTCCATGTCAAATCCATGGCACCCCTGATAAACCAGCCAATCATACCAACAGAGAGTGTTCGGTTTTTTAACAGGCCGACAAGTTAAATGCCGAAAACAAGGAGAAGGGGTCGCAAAGCAAGGACGATGATGAGGAGCCCCGGCCACCCAACACAGGGGGACAGAAGAAGTCCCCCCCAGGTTAAAACGGTGAATATGATATACGCTACCCATATCCCCAAGAGGGAGCGCAAGCGCGCGCTCAGGAACGTCTATGCGATAGAGCCAGTCGCCCAAAAATTCAACCCATGGTCATCCTGCCCGATCACCTTTGATCGCAGGGACCATCCGACCAGTATCCGTCATGGCAGTTCAGCCGCACTGGTCCTCGACCCAATTATTAATGGGTTCCATCTGACGTGAGTCCTCATGGATGATGGCAGCAGCCTGAACCTGCTCTATCAGGATACAGTGCGCAAAATGGGTATTGATCCCTCAAGGATCAAGCCCACAAAACCACCTTTAAAGGTGTCATACCAGGTGTAGAGGCCTGCTGTACGGGCTCAATCACACTGGAGGTGATCTTCGGATCTCCGAATAACTTCCAAAGCGAAGAGTTGATCTTCGATATCGTCCCCTTCCGCAGTGGCTATCACGCACTGCTCGGACGAACCGTATTCACTCGATTCAATGTGGTGCTACACTATGCTTACCTCAAGCTCAAGATGCCCGGACCACGCGGTGTCATAACAGTCAACGGAAACATGGAACACTCCCTCCGTACCGAGGAGCACACTGCTACCCTCGTAGCAGAAGCACAGAGCGACCTTTTTAGGCAGAACATTAATTCGGCGGCCAAGCTCCCGAACACTGTCAAACGAGTCCGAACTACTCTGCAGCAGGACAGTCCAGCTTGTCAAGAGCTTGACTAGCAATCCGGCCTCCGTCCCAATCCCGACCAAACAGCGGCATTTGTACCGCGCATACATAACTACGCACTCAAAATACCATGGGCATCAACGGAGGCACATCTCGATCGTGGTCCATAGTACGGCTCAACCGCTCCTGGACCCACATACTTTCACTTTTTCTTCTCTTTTCAAGTTTCTTTTTTCCACACCTTTCCTGGTGGCCTGATCGACGGACCTATCAAGGGACGGATACACCAAGACGGCAAGAAGCTTTGACATATAAGGGAATTTCCAGGTGGTCTCTTTAAACGATCGTTATGCCTGTTTTAAAGACCCGCACACAGCTCTCCCTTGGTCGTGGCCTGTTAAATAGCCATGTTTGCTTATTGCACTACTTGTACAAATACGCTTTGACGTATTAACCAAACTACAATGAAAAAATAGTTTGCGGCCCAATTTTTGCAGCATTAGCCTATTATTTCATTATTCTTTTACTTGATATTCTTATCAAATTGCACCCGTACACTCTGGTATGCCTCAATTCGCCAGGGGCTTGATTATGCTCCATACTAAGGCAACAAAGTCTGAACACTTTTTACAGTATAGTTCGGCAGCCTGAATTATAGCATTATATGCATTGGCTCCGAATCATGTCTTTGGTCAATAGTTGGGTTGCCCGGCTCATGTGCCTATTACCTTACGTTCCGCTATATCGGCTAGGGTAGTAAAGTGAGAACTACTGCAATTGTGTCCTGGTTCATCCGAATGAGCACCTTAGTAGAGAAAGCCGAAAACTGACTGTCATGATGTAGCATGAGCCGGTCAGCTGTTCGAGAGGTTACAAATCTTTAGCGATTTTTTCTGCATTATGCGATGAATCAGTTTATATCCGATCAGGTGTTTACAGCATCCCAAGTTTAGATTTATGAATACTAGGGGTTGCGGCTAAATTATTATTGTCAAACTCCCGTGGCTAAGTGAGAGTGATAAAGCCACATAGTCTGATTGCCTAGTTCGTTGCGCTAAACACCTCCTTTAAGGACCAAACTTTGGAGTAAAGAGTGTTTAGATTTATCCCGAACACCCCCGTACTACCTACGTGGTGGCGGAAGCCGACAACTGGCCAACTCTCAGATTTAACAATACGGCTGCACAGGAGGTAAAATGTTAAACAAGAAGCATTATATTACATAACAGTCTTGTTTATAGTACAAGACAGGATAACATGAATGTATTCATTCAAAGATAACATCCTTAGCACATTGCTCCTCCACACGGCGGGACCCATCCAGGACACTGTCAAAATATAGCACGGGCGTGCAGTGCACCTTGCCCGCGGGCGGTCCCTCAGTCGCAACCTTCACGGCGTCCATCTTCACCCAGTGCATCTTGACTTGGGCGAAGGCCATGCGCGCGCCTTCGATGCAGGCCGACCGCTTGATGGCATCCAGCCGAGGGCAGGCATTGACCAGCTGCTTCACGATCCCGAAGTAGCTACTGGGGATGGCTTCGGCAGGCCATAGCCGGATTATTAAATCCTTCATGGCTAGTTCGGCCGCCTTGTGTAGTTTGACCAGCTGTTTGAGCTGATCACTAGAGGGGACCGGATATTCTGGTGCAAGGTATTGTGACCAAAATAGCTTCTCCGTAGAGCTCCCCTCTTCGGCTCGGAAGAATTCCTCAGCGTCTGAAACGCTGCACGGCAGATCTGCAAACGCCCCTGGAGAACTCCAAATCCGGGTCAGTAAGAGGAACCTTTTCTTCACGTATTTGCCCTCCATAATAGAGGCCTTACCTGCCGCAATTTTTCTGGCCTCCTGGATTTCCTGGAGGGCGCCTTGGGCTTCAACTCGGGCATCATGTGCGTTTTGGCGGACCTTGTCCAGCTCAAACTCTTGATTCGCAAGTTTGTGCTCCAAGGACTTGCATTTCTTCACGGCGTCCTAGAGCTCCTGCTGGACCTCACTGACCCTGGCCTCGTGCTTCTCACGGGCGGCCTTTTCCTTGGCCGCTTTCTCCTTGGCCTCGGCCAGCACCTTCTTGAGGATATCCACCTCGGTCGCCGCTCCTAAATCAAATGGCACTTTAGTCAGCACAAATCATTCATCCTTCCTGAATATATACAAAGTTATTGCATACCTTGACTATCTTCCAGCTGCTTCTTCACACGGCTGAGTTCCTCCTCGGTCCGCTCTAGACTTTGCTTCAGTCCGGAGACCTCAACAGTATGAGAGGTTGCAGCCAGCAGCGATGCCTGCTTGTTCACATAGACATGTTTGGTTAGTCTCTTGCGAAATTTTTTTGATCCTCTGTTTGGCTTTTCTTTCCGAACACCGGACAGAGTATCAGGGGCTACTGTCTATACTGTGACATTCTTTTTATAATTGTGTTGCTTACCTCAAAGCCTATTAGAAGGCTTGTGCGGGCCTCGATCAGTCCGCTCTTCGTGGACTGGATCCTCTCAACCACCATACCCATAAGGATACGGTGTTCCTCAACAATGGAAGCGCCTCGCAGCATTTCCAGCAAACTATCCGATGCCTCTGGATGGACAGAGGTCACCGGTGGAATAGGAGCACCTCCTTCTTTCGAAAGAGGCGGCCTGCCTGATTCCGGAGCCGTATGGGTCTCCGGAACTATATTCGGCTGGGGGCCGACCTAGATATGGCCCCCATCATTAGTATCCATGGGGGTTTGCTCCCCCATGTGTCCGGCAGCCGAGGCTTCACCCTCCGGCGCCTCCCGAACAGCCTCCTGTGTCTCTCCCCCGCCTGGGATCCTTTGGGAAGACGCCCCGACGCCATCCATGTCCTTGGGAGAGGAGGCTGATGGAAGGGTCCTGCTGTCCATCGCCTCCGGGTCTAGCGAATCCTCCGAAGATAAGGACCGCTTGAGATTGGACCGAGCCGGACTGCAAATACATGATTCAACACGTTAAAACAATGAAGTAGAGGGGCCGGATATATGAATGTGTCCGGGTACTCACGATTTGGCCAAGGGCTTATCCCTGGGGCGCCACTCCGAGCTGCTGTCGGTGGCCGCGGTGGAGCTGTCCGGAAGGGAAGCTTTCCCCTTCTTGGACGCCTCGGCCTCCAGACGCGTGGAGGTCGACCTCTTCTTCGTCCCCCCCCCCCCAAGGGGGGAATGGCTTTCTTCTTCTTCCTACTCTTCCTCGTTGTCCTCGGCGGCGGAGGAGTGAGTCTCGGCGTCTTTGGACGTCATGTCTGAAGCGCCCTTGCGACGGAGACCACCCCTGGTCCCCTTGGCCTTCTTATTGGCCTTCTTCTCCGACGCTTGATAGGGCGCCGGAACCAGCATATTCATCAGAAGCGGCATTTCTGGGTCTTTGGGCAGCGGAGCCGGACAGTAAATCAGCTCCGCCTTCTTCGTCCAGCCCTGAGAAAATCAGTAGGAAGGCTTAGACGTCTTCCTCAAGTGCGCAAGTAAAAGGGTACGCCTTGAAAAATGAAAAAACTTACCGGACTAGCAGGGTGGGTTAAGTCGTGCCCGCGATCCTCGTTTGTGGCCGGCCACGCCTCGTTGGCCTTGAAGAGAACCTTCCAGATGTCTTCGTGCATGGTGTCGAAGAACTGCAACAACGTTAGGTGTTGGGCCGGATTGAACTCCCATAAATGGCAAGTCTGGCACTGGAACGGAAGGGTCCGGTGAATAAGCATCACCTGGATCACATTGACGAGCTTGATGTTCTTGTTTATCATGTTCTGTATGCGCGTCTGAAGCGCTGTCAGCTCGTCCGATGAAGACCAGTCCAGGCCCTTCTCTTGCCAGGAGGTGAGCCGCATCGGGACTCCGGACCGGAATGCGGGAGCTGCGGCCCAGGTGGTGCCGCGTGGCTCTGTGACGTAGAACCACTTTGATTGCCACCCTTTAACAGTCTCCACGAAGGAGCCTTCGGGCCATGTGACGTTGGGCATCTTGCCCACCATGGCGCCTCCGCACTCTGCATGTTGACCACTCACCACCTCCGGCTTCACATTGAAGGTCTTTAGCCATAGTCCAAAGTGAGGTGGGATGCGGAGGAAGGCCTCGCACACGACAATAAATGTCGAGATGTTGAGGATGGAGTTGGGGGCCATATCATGGAAGTCCAGCCCGTAGTAGAACATGAGTCCGTGGACGAACGGGTGGAGAGGGAATCCCAGCCCGCGGACAAAGGGGGAGATGAACACCACCCTCTCATGGGGCTCCGGGGTGGGTATGATCTGTCCCTCAGCCAGAAGCCGATGGGCGATTTCCTTAGCCAAGTACCCGGCCTCCCGGAGCTTCATAATGTCCTTCTCCCTGACAGAGGAGGCCATCCACTTGCCTTGCGCTCTGGATCCGGACATGGTTGGAGTGCTCTTTTTTGGGCGGAAAGGACGAGAGCTTGGGCACTAGAGCTCGAGAATGGATGGGCAGAGAAGGAGAGGGCGTCGGTGAAAAAAAGGTGAATCCTTATCTCTTTATAAAGGCAGTGAATATCAAGTGTCTCCCCACTCGCCTTAAAACTCGCCTATTCCCAAGGGTCGTGCAGATGGCACGGTTGGGTTAGCCCGTATTGATGAGAATCCTGCAATAAGGGGACACGATCTCTGCTTTGACAAGACGTGCCAATGAAACTGCATCTCGAAATATGGAGCGGCAGGCTAAAAATGGTTCGAATAATGACCGGGCAGTGACGTGATGTCACGCCATAAAAAGTTGTTAGCGGATTGGACTAGTGAAATATTATACTCTCTATGGTTGTTTGTGGGATTTGTTTTGCAGAGACAGACACATTTTCTATGTTCGAAGACTATCTTGGAGTATTCGGAGAAGGAACCTGCCTTGTAATGCCGAATACAATCTGCACGCCGGACGCCTCGTCATTAAAGCCTGGTTCAGGGGCTGCTGAGGGAGTCCTGGATTAAGGGGTCCTCGGACGGCTGGACTATTAACATGGGTTGGACTGATGGGCTATGATGATACAAGACAGAAGACTTCTTCCCGTGTCCGGATGGGACTCTCCTTGGCGTGGAAAGCAAGCTTGGCGATTCGGATATCTAGATTCCTTTCTCCGTAACCGACTTTGTACAACCCTAGTCCCCTCTAGTGTCTATATAAACCGGAGGGCTTAGTCCGTAGAGGCAATCACAATCATAATCACATAGGCTAGACTTCTAGGGTTTAGCCATTACGATCTTGTGGTAGATCAACTCTTGTAATACTCATATTCATCAAGATCAATCAAACAGGAAGTAGGGTATTACCTCCATAGAGAGGGTCCGAACCTGGGTAAACGTCATGTCCCCCACCTCCTATTACCATCCGACCTCAGACGCACAGTTCGGGGCCCCCTTCCCGAGATCCGCCGGTTTTGACACCGACAATGACAATACGGGATTTGCACATAAGGATACAAAACTGAACATAAGCAAACCCAACATCTACAAAATATAGATAGGCTCCCCCCTAGATGTGTGCACTCTGTCGGTGTCAAAACCGGCGGATCTCGGGTAGGGGGTCCCGAACTGTGCGTCTGAGGTCGGATGGTAACAGGAGGCGAGGGACACGATATTGACCCAGGTTCAGGCCCACTCTATGGAGGTAATATCCTACTTCCTACTTGATTGATCTTGATGAATATGAGTATTACAAGAGTTGATCTATCACCAGATCGTAATGGTTAAAACCCTAGAAGTCTAGCCTATGTGATTATGACTGTCCCCTATGGACTAAACCCTTCGGTTTATATAGACACCGGAGGGGGCTAGGGTTGTACAAGGTCGGTTATAGAGAAAGGAATCTACGTATCCGAATCGCCAAGATTGCCTTCCACGCCAAGGTGAGTCCCATCCGGACACGGGAGGAAGTCTTCTGTCTTGTATCTTCATAGCCCAACAGTCCGGCCCATGTTAATAGTCCGGCCGTCAGAGGACCCCTTAATCCAGGACTCCCTTAGTAGCCCGTTAACCAGGCTTCAATGACGAGGCGTCCGGCGCGCAGATTGTCTTCAGCATTGCAAGGCGGGTTCCTTCTCTGAATACTCCAAAATAGTCTTCAAACACGGAAAACATGTCTGGCTCTGCAAAACAAATTCCACACACAATCGTAGAGAGCATAATATTTCACTAGTCTAATCCGCTAACAACTTTTTGTAGCATGACATCACGTCACCACCCGGTCATTATTCGAACCGTTTTTAGCCTGCCGCTCCATATTTCGATATGCGGTTTCATTGGCACATCTTGTCCAAGCAGAGATCGTGTCCCTTTATTGCGGGATTCTCATTAACACGGGCGTGGATAACCCAACCGTTCTGTTGGCATGCTTCCTTGGGAATAGGCATGTTTTAAGGTCTAGGAGGGACGTTTGATATTCATTGCCTTTATAAAGGAGTAAAGACTCGTCCTTCTTCCTTTATGCCAAGCCCTTCCTCAACCTCTCCCACCTTGAGTTCCAACACCCAAGGTTCAAGCTAACCGCTTCACGCCTCCCAGTCATGTCCGGACCCAGCCCTCAAGGCCGATTGGTGACTTCCTCCGTCACAGAGGAGGACATCACGAAGCTTTGGGAGGCAACATATCTGACCGCGGAAATCCTCCATAGGCTTCCTGCTCAAGGGCAGGTTATTCCTACCCCCAGATCCGGCGAGAGGGCCATATTCATCTCCCACTTCCTCTAAGGGCTAGGGTTTGCTCTTCATCCCTTCGTTCGAGGGCTCATGTTTTATTATGGTCTAGATTTCCATGATCTAGCTCCAGACTCCTTTCTCCACATCTCGGCGTTCATTATCATGTGTGAGGCCTTCCTCCGAATTCCCCCACACTTAGGCTTGTGGGTCAAGACCTTCAATGTGAAGCCAAAGGTAGTCGACGGGAAATAGGTGGAGTGCGGTGGTGCTGTGGTGAACAAACTCGCCAATACTACTTGGCCAAAGGGTTCCTTCACAGAAACTTCCGACCTGTGGCAACGGGAGTGGTTTTACATTAGTGAACCTCGTGGCAACAAGTGGGAAACTACACCTGCATTCCAATCCGGCCCTCCGTTATAGCTTGCATCATGGATTAATAAGGGGATGTACTGGGGATCCATTGCTGAAGTGAAGACGCTGCAAAGCCGCATTCGGAGCCTTATTGAAAAAGACACCAGTCTCATCAACATAATCCATGTGATGCTAGTCCGTCGGGTCCTGCCGTGCCAGCGATGGCCTCTGCGTATGTGGGAGTTCAATCCGAAAGGACCACGAACCCTTCAGCACCACCCCGGCACGACGCTCAGAGGAATGTGGAAATTATTCTTCGGCACACGGAAAAAGTGGCCGGGTACTACAGAGGACATCGACCTTGACTGCAACCATCTGGATTCCCCGGTAAGCATTCGACTTCCGAACACATCTTAATTAAATTTATCATAACGCCATATAGAGAAAACCATACTTGGCCAGGGCTGGACAAAGAAGGCGGAGAGAATTAGGTGTTCGGCCCCTCTTCCTGAAGACTCAGCCGATCCGGTGTTAACAAGGATGTTGGCTCCGGTGCCATATCAGGTGCCGGCGGAGATTGAGATTCCCTCTTCTGAATATGAAAGGGAAGGAGAAGCTAACATCCCCTCTCCCCATGGAAAGAAGAGGACCGCCTCCGAAGACTCAGAGATAAAGGCTCTAAGCGGGGGAAGATATCCCTGTCAGGGGGTTCTGGTTCGGGACGCGATGTTGACACGCAGTCCCTCCGTAAAGATAGGCCTTTAGCTGAACTGTAAGTGAACAAGGGTGTTTTAAACATGTCCCATTCTTTCCTGGTTGTAAAGGTAACATTTAAAATGTATGTTTGTAGTCCGGCATGCAGCCTTCCTCAACAGTCCTCCTCCTCGAGAGATCTTCTTACGGAGATGATGGAGAGCGAGATGCCCCCATAGATCTCCCCGCCTGATAAGGCAGACGACGCCGAGGTGTCGTCCCGGAGGATCTCTCCTGATCAACCAGTGGTGCAAGGGACAGTGAAGACCGGGCTCGAAGGCGAAACTTCGGCCGTCCGGGGTCCGGGGTGTGCGGCCCCTACAGGTGCCAACAATAAAGGCCCCGGGCTATCTAATTTCCGAGGGATGGCGCAACCTGCTCCGAATCCGGAGGCGCTGGATACATTATTATACACAATGCGACATACATCAGTCTCGGAGGAACATCATATCTTGATGGGTATGGTGATTAAGAGGGTTCTGTCTGCGAAGAGCGGATTGAATGAAGCCCTTACGAGCCTGCTAAGAGGCTTCAAGGTATGTAATGTAATATTTTTAATTGTGCTATAAACGCAAAATGCAGCTGAGACTGTGGTCGTCG
Source organism: Triticum aestivum (assembly GCF_018294505.1). Lineage (NCBI taxonomy): Eukaryota > Viridiplantae > Streptophyta > Magnoliopsida > Poales > Poaceae > Triticum > Triticum aestivum. The sequence goes on from NC_057807.1 coordinate 64,124,707, forward strand.
TCCAAAGGGAGGCGGTCAGAGGATCAAGAAATATATGCCCAGGAAATGATCTGACTAATTGAAACACAGGCTGTTACATCCGTGGCGACTGCCCAAGCTACAGAGATTGAACATCTAAAGCAGAAAGTTCATGTGGTGGATGATGACATCACGCTTATGAACAGGCGGCTCGACGAGGCACAAGGTATGTCGTTGAGGCACTCAGTATATGAAAGTGCAAGAATATGAGCATGACACGGAGAATTGCATACTAAAATATGCATAACTGCAGATAGTGCCGCCGCAGTTGAAATCCTTCGGGCTGAACTTGCCCGGGGCAAGGAGCAGTCCAGGATGAGCAGTGCGGTTGCCAAAAAGGTAGCTACCAAATTAAAGGCTGAACAGGCTGCTCGGCGCCAGTGCGAGTAGAGAATATCTTTTATGGCGCTTGAGCTAAAATATGCCGCTAGCCGATGCCAATTTCTTGAGAAAGATAACAAAGCCAAAGTGGCCGATCTTGACAATGCCTTACAAGAGGCGAGGGAAGCACGGTCCGAGTCTAGAGCAGCTCGGGAGGAGATCCGACAAGCTGGGGAAATCACGGCTGGTAAGCCCTTCTTATTACAAACTAAATTCGCCGATCTGAAATATGCCCCGCTTAATCAAATGTGGAGTTGTCCAGACGCATTTTTGGACTTGCCGAAGAGTGTCACCGATGCGACTCAGTTTTTCCACGTGCAAGAAGGACATGCGGCGGAAAAGCTATTCTGGTCGCAATTCAACATGCCAAAGCGTCCGCTGTTGAACGAACAGATGGCCAGTGCGCCGAGCTCTACAAGATATCTGGATCTACCATGAAGGACGTCATAGTCCGACTGTGGTCGACTAAGACAATTCCGAATAGTTTTTTCGGTTTGGTGTGGCGACTTGTTGATGCAGTGTCGCGTATCGATGCTGTTAAGCGGTCAATGTGCATATAAGGTGCACGGATGGCCGTTGCCCGTGTTAAGATGTATTGGGCAAAGATGAAGGCCACCGATATTGCAGCGCAAAGTCCACCCGAGGGCAAGGACCATCACACGCCAGAGCATTACTTTGAGGCCGTCCTGGAGGGTGTGCCCGCTTGATAGAGGGTCAGTGCTGAGTGAAGTGTACCAAAATTGTAACAACAAATATCATGATATATTTAAGGCTATGTTTTTATACTTTTGCCTGAAAAGTTTTGGTGCCTCCTGTGCAGTCTTTTTTTATATATATAATCTGAAAGTTTACCAGTCGTCGGCTTCAGCCCCCTCACGTATAACGCGGGGGTGTTTGGAAAAGCACTTGATCACACTTGACCCAACGTCTTGGTCCATTAAGGAGGTGTCAATGCGGCGAACCAAGCAATCGTACTATAGGGCTTTAACACTTTCACTTAGCCATAGGAGTTTGATGGTGGGTCTATGATATAGGCCCTGGTATGTACGCGGTTATCCGAATACGATGCGTTTACATACGTGACCAGAAGAACGGTCCTTCGTTTAATACGGAGGGAATTGCGAAGATTCCGATGAGTCATCGAGTGGTTGACCAGCTCTCGGTGCATCATGACAGTCAGTTTTCGGATTTCTCTACTGAGGTGCTCATCCGGACGAACCAGGACACAATCGCAGTAGTTCTCCCTTTACTACCTAGCCGATAGAGGGGAACGTAAGGTAGCAAGCACAGAGCCGGGCAACCCAACTATTGACCAAAGACATGATTCAGAGCTGATGCATATAAGGCCAAACTCGCGACGCCGAACACTCCCTATAGGTGTTCGAACTTTTCAAAGTATACCGGGCCGAATACAACCCCTGGTAATGGACCCAGGTGTCAAGGCACGTGTGGCAATCTGGCATGGGGAGAGAATGCATGTGGTGAGAGAATAAAACTCCAAACATAATATGGACCAAGCTACCTCTGTAATACCCCTTTCTAGTACGGCGAGCCGTGTACTTACAAATAGTGTTGATAACTTCCTAGGACATTGTACATGCCAGGAAAGTATAAAACAAAAAAAGATAAAAAGGTTTACACAGGGTCTTAATCTGAAAAGAAACCTTAGTGCGGGGCCCTGCTGTACGTCTACGCCGTTATCTCCTTTGTGATGTGTCCTTGAAGGGGGTAGTGTGATGGCCGTTTGTAAAAAAAATATCCATGGAAAAGAAAATCCAGTGTGGCCGTAAATAAAGCTGGTTCGTTTAATGAACCTTGAAAGATAACCGTAGAGTACGAATAGGGTCAAGCTGAACTATGGACTATTTGCGTGAAGTGTGCCCCAGCGCTGCCCAAGGGATTTTAAGGGTGTACTTGTCGTGGATTTGTCACGGCAGATGTCCTTGTGAAAGCACTTAGTCGTGGAGCCATCGCTACAGGTTAACTTGAAGGGGTTAAAGCGGACACAAAGACACAAAGGGTTATACTAGTTCGGCCCCTTCGAGGAAGGTAAAAGCCTACGTCTAGTTGTGATGGAATTGATGTGGTTTCGATGACTAGGGAGCAAACAAGCTTCGCCTAGGCTCGAGTTGTTGTTGTCTCTCCCTGAACCGCCGCCGGGTCGTCCCCTTATATACACGGGTGACGCCCGTCGGTCCACAGAATCCCAACTCCGGTTCATACTCGTATCCGGGTTGGTCTCTCTCTATTCCTAACTTACAATACAAGTTTACATATCAAGCCGGTTTACGGCTATAGGTTCTAAACCGACTATAGGCCTTGGGGCTTCATCTGCTTAATCACCCTTATACTACTAATGAAGTTAACCCGGTCCAGGTAGGCCGGTTCACGCCCAGTGGTAATATCCCCAACATTAGGCCCCAGATTGATTTGAACTGGTTCATGTCAATCCTTCACAAAAATCTTTGTCTTCAACATCTTCTGGTAACTGGTAAACCGCCATGTCGTCATCATTTCTAGTTGCTGTAAACCAGCATGACGTCATCACAAAGTTAACATTTATGACGCCTTCTTTTATTAATAGATCTGCGATACCCAAGGCAGCAGCTCCACTTCCGAAATTTTTGGCTCCTGGATTCGCGCGCCTGACACACGTCTTTTGCCTTATAAATAGGACCGAAGGGTCATTTCCTTTTCTCCCCTTCGTCTCTTTCTCTTCGTCTTCCTCGCGTCGCCATCCTCGAAGCTCCGCCGCCGCCGTTGAGCTCTGCACCGTCTTGGGCCGCTGCATCAACCTGAATGCACCAGAGCACTGCGGTAGCTTTCCACGTCTTCCTCGATTCCTGTAAACCTTCTGTTCTTCTTAACATAGATATGTTCTAGGGTTTCGTGTTCTTGCCGTGTTCATCCCTTGTTCATGCTCGTACCCAGACTCATGGATAGATCTGTGAAACCATGCTCTGATTAGCAGTAGCCTTTTAGCATCCGCCTGTAGTTTCATGCTCAAGTCCATAGATCTCATCTACATACCTGCCCATTGACTCACTTACGTTCTGCATTAACCTTTTGAATATTTTCTGTTTTTCTGAACTTGCCTCATATCCATTGCTGCAATAAGACCTTGTGAAACCTGTTTCTGCATACTTAGCCATCCGCAACCTCAATTGCTTTCAATGTTTAGATCAGGCGGTTTAACTTAATATAGACAAAGTTAATAAACCGGTATACACCATTAGTCCCCTTGTTGAACCGCCAGAACTCTTTAGCCATATGAGGCCACTTCATAGAAATCCAGTTTAAATATACTGCCTTCGGTTTAGCATTGTTCATACCAGCACCTTCTTTTATCCCACATATTCTTGAACCGGAATCACCTGTTTCTTGTAGATCTCACCATGGCCAAACAAGTATATGAGTGCAACTGGGTTCCTTCTCGTGTCACAGAAACTCAATTGGATAATTTAGTCTCGATCGGCGCTTTAGACAGCAAAGAGACTATCCACTGGAGGGTTCCTGGTGATGAATGTCCTCCCACACCTCAAGAGGGAGAGGTTGTGATCTTTGCGGATCATTTAGCCCGGGGCTTCAAACCGCCCGGCTCTAAATTTTACCGGGATGTGTTAGCCAATTTTCAACTCTGCCCGCAAGATACTGGCCCCAACTCTGTTACCAACTTATGTCACTTCCAAGTGCTCTGTGAGGTATACCTTCAAGAGGAACCCACAGTTGAATTGTTCAGAGACTGCTTCCAGTTAAACCGCCGCACAGAATTCACTGATGGTCCCAATACCGAATTGGGCGGTATGGCAATTCAGAAAAGGAAAGAAATCACTTATCCCCATGCCAGACTACACAGTCACCCCAAGGAGTGGAATGCAACACGGTTTTACTGCAAAGATACTTCCCCTGATGATGAAAATCCTTTGCCTGGCTTTCGTCCGGAGCGGCTTAGCAATACACACCCCTTCCCATAAAGGTTAAGTGCCAAGGAGAGAAGTAAATACGCTCCGCAACTATCCAAGCTCCGAGCCTTCATGGCCAACGGTTTAACAGGAGTAGATCTCGCACGTTGTTGGATATCATGGAGCATACTGCCTCTCAGCCGGCGTTCTGGTTTAATATGCAAGTATACTGGTAGCGTTGATGACCCACTTCGACACACCAACATCCAGCTCTCAGATGATGAAGTCACAGAGGCTGTGAAGAAAATGTTGAACGAACCGGAACACCTCTGCGCTCAAACCGGCCTGCTCCCTTTCTGTGCTACCAACAAACCGCCAGCTGTAAGCTTCTGATTGCATTTTTCACTGAACCTGTTATTGCTATCTCTGTCTGACATCAATTGCTGCTTAACCAGGGTGATAATCCGTTTTGGAGCAAGAAGCTTCCACAAGACAAACCGGAGAAAGCAGAACGGTCAACCCGGCCAAAGACCAAGGTCGTCAAGAAGCCTGCTAAAAAGAGGAAAACGACTGCTTCCTCCGATCCGGCTGTTGATGATGATGTGGGTAACTCGGACCTTGAGGTAGAACTCGATTCACTAGGCTTACTTTTTACACGCCTTATTGATGATGATACTTGTCAGGACGACGCTGAAGCCAGTAATGCTGATGTCGCTGAGGTAACTATTCTCTCTTCCGATTCAGATCCTTTGCCTTTGCCAAAATTTCGCCAGGCAAACCGGAAAGTTAAATTTTCTCATCCTCTTGCTTACTTGGATCCCAAATTTCTAATGAAGACTCAGCAACATGAAGCTCGCCGCACAACCCGGCACAGCGGCCAGGTAGTTACCTCCGCCGGTTTATCGAACAGTCCGGTTCGAAAACGCCGCTCAGAGGTCTCCGACCTTTTTATTAATTTCTATCCTAAAGCAGGTTTCATCCATCAACCTCTTAATCCGTCCGACTCTGATTATCAGGTTACTTCTCATTCATCCTCTGGTGAATCATCGGCCACTCAGCTGCCACCACTGAAAACGGTTCTTGGGTAAGCTAGACTGAACATATGCTTCTGGTATACTGCGTTATAACTTATGTTGTTCCTTGACTCTTTGTTTCTCTTTCAGGGCTAAACCTAAACCGAGCAAGAAAGCCCGCCTGGATAAAGCGGCCGAGGAAGATGTTGCCCCTGAATAGGATAAAGCACCAGATCTTGAAGCGTTCGTTCATGAAGATGTTCGCAATGATCCTCCCTTGCAAGATGATACTATTACTGAGAAGAGGCCTATCAATACTTCAATCCCTGTTGACCAGCCTGCCAGCTCCATCCGGATTGAAAGATCCCACAGTCCCTCAAAGCCTGCCAATAAACCAATCGCGCCGATGCAAACCGGCGAGTCCAAGGATGATGACGTTGTAATTACCGGCGTAGGTCGCTTTGAACCAGGGAATCCTGTCGCTTTAGCCAAGCATACTGTGAAAGAAGATTTTTCTGCCATGAACAAAGGCAAATGGGATGTTGATCTGGAAACGTATGCTGCTCTAAGTGCCCAAGATCTTCATTCTGGTTACTTGAACCGGCTATATACTAGTCGTGACTGTGAAGCTGGCCTGGTAAGGATAATGAGAGATAAATTTGAGGTAACTTCCTTGTGCTTCTTCTTTCTTTAATTATTGCCACTGTATTAATCCTCCTAGCCCCCAAGGGCCGGTTTGTAACCTTCTTCAAGCCGGGACTTGAATATAGTCCTCAATACTTTGAAATCCATCAATGTAGCCCCCAAGGGCCGGTTCAACTTAGTATAGTTAAACCGGGACTCCAATAAAGATTGTAACATCAGAACATAACTGAGCAAATAGTCATTAGCCCCCAAGTGCCAAGTTGAATACCTGTATTGAGCTTGGGACTTTGCGATTTAGTAATAGATGAAGATTGAAGGTGCATTAGCCCCCAAGTATCAAGCGTATAACTTGTTATGTGGTTGGTACTTCAAATTCTTGTACTGTTTGTTTAAAGCCAAGCACTGTCTTTATGCAGGCTGAAGTGAGGATCAAAGAGGACCGGATTACTGATCTGCAGGAAACTTTGAAAACCCAACAAGCCGAAACCGACAAGGCAAGGGAAGAGTTAACCAGCGCTTTGAGCATCACAGAACAACTGAAGGAGGGCTTCAAAAAGGAGCGGGCTGATTGGGCCACTGAGAAGGCCGCTTTAACAAAAAGAGCTGAAAACGCTGAAGCTGCCCTTAAACCGGTGGTAGATGAGCTGACCGCCGTATAGCGGCAAGTACATGCCATGACCGCTGCTATCTTTGGTAAGCTCCTTTTGGTTTCTTTGACAACTTTGTCCTTCTTATAATAGATCCGGTTTGTGATCTTTTCTGTATTGTTGCAGGTACACGCACTGGTCACTTAGGATCAGATGTTCGGAAGAAGTTGAAGGCTGCCTACACTTTAATTTAATAGCTGTATACCGGAGCGCAGCGGATCATCACCACTGCATCTCATAACAATCCGGCACCTACTTTAATCCAAGATACTCTGAATAGGTTGTCAATGCTTCCTGCTCGGATTGAGGAGCTGAAAAAATCTGCTGCTCGAACCGAAGCCATTAACGCCTTAATCCGGGCAAAAGCATGGGTGCCGGATTTCGATCCTGTTGAAGCAGCTCAAGGCTATCCCAGCTTGAAGGAAGATGGCTCAGAGTTCAATGAAGATGACTTGAGGGCGATAAACCGTGCAGTACGCCCTCTGGCTTGTCAATTGGTTGAAGAGGCAGACTTGTCGCATTATCAAGCTCAGTACAATGATCAGAACAAACGAGTGGATGCACCAATTCTTGAAGTGGAGAATCTGATTCCTCCAATCCGTAAGCATACTTACGCTCCTGATATTGAACCGTCTTCTCTAATCCATGAAGAGGCTGTCTTTCAAGCTTTAATGGGAATCGACTGGACCACTGTTGATTTCCAGCCAATGGATAGAGATGAGGAGGCTGAAGCGGCGCAGGACGACCCACAACCATCAAACCGGGGTGATGAACAGGCTTGAACCGGAAGCTGGTTTAAATAGCTGCTTTATGATGATCCGCCAGGATAACAATGATCTTATTTGGGCACCGTGTTGCCTTGTAATAGGATAGCCAATACTTCTGCTTTAAATATGCCTTCATGCATAAGTACTGATGCTTTTTCTTGAAATCCCCAATTTATATTTCCTGCAACCAGAAAACCTTGAACTGCGGTGGCGGTTATACCGCCAACCGGTTTATGACCTTTATATATATATCATCAATGTATTTAAGACATATAATCAAATATGTGATACCAAATACCTGCCATCGTTGGGCATGAAGTTGGCTTAGCCAGGCTTGAAACGGAGTATTTATAAACCGTTACCATCAAAGGGGAGAAAACAACTCCCATGTAAACCGTGTTGGGTCATTATGAGCCCCCCTGCTACTCCATGATGTTAACAGGAAAGTTAAACCGGGCATATTTCTCCGGATTAAAAATGAACCGAATTCTGTCAGCTGAACCGGTAAAAAAGTGTTGTTGGTTTAAAGGAAACACAACAAAAATTGCAGAATAGTCATAAAAGAAATACGGAAGCAAAGGCAATGATAAAAACCGTTTGCAAAAACATGCTTTACTGAGCTGATCAGATGGTGTTACCATGGTCGGACAGGACCAAGCCCCCAATAGGAGTGACAATGGTTCAAGTCAGCCAGGTCTCCAAATGAAACCGTGGCATTTATGCCGATCAAAAGGCGTGGCAATGGTTCGGGTTCGACCAAGCCCCCAAGTGATTTTGTGGCCTTAGGCCGATCAAGAGGCGTGACTGGTTCAGACTCGACCATGTCCCCAAGTGATATGGTGGCTTTCGCCTATCAAAAGGTGTCGCATTGGTTCGGACACGACCAAGGCCCCAAGTGATATCACAAAGCTTTTTTTGAAAAGCAAATTTCAAGGGGTAAACCGGAGGCCGCTTTAAAACAGAACCACTCCATGTAACCACACATGATATGAAAGGACAGTGACCCCGCTTTAGCTGAGGCTCCGGTTTTATTATATCAATGATAATATATACACTGTCATAATATGTACATAGATAGAGCCGATGGCTCAAGTGTAGTAAGGCCGAAGATGAGCTATGTTCCACGGCCTGTTGGTCTCCTCCTCTAATGTGTGTGAGTCTTTATGCTCTCGAATATCAATCAGATAGTACGACCCGTTTTGCAGATTCTTGCTGACCATGAAAGGTCCCTCCCAAGGTGGGGATAACTTGTGCATATCCGTCTGGTCTTGGATGAACCGAAGCACCAAATCTCCTTCTTGAAAAGCTCTGGTTCTGACCCGGCGACTGTGATAGCGACGAAGATCTTGTTGATAAACCGCCAAGCGGGCAGCCGCTATGTCACGCTCCTCATCTAATAGGTACAAAGCATCTTGTCATGTTGTCTCATTATCCGCTTCAACATAAGCTGCCACACGAGGCGAATCGTGCCGGATATCACTAGGGAGAACCACCTCTGCTCCGTAGACCATGAAAAACGGTGTATCCTGTAGATCGGTTGGGCGTAGTATTGATACTCCATAACACAGACGGTAGCTCTTCAACCCAACAACCCGGTGTTCTTTACAATGGAACCATAAGCCGGGGGTTGATGCCTCGCAAGATCTCTTGATTAGCCCGTTCTGCCTGCCCATTGGACTGGGGGTGAGCCACTGATGATACGTCAAGTCGGATGTGCTCACGTTCACAGAATTACTTCATAGCACCCTTGGATAAATTGGTACCATTGTCAGTAATGATACTGTGTGGAAAGCCAAACCGGAAAATCACCTTTTTAATGAACTGCACCGCTGTAGCTGCATCACACTTGCTGACAGGCTCCGCTTCAACCCACTTGGTAAACTTGTCCACTGCCACCAAAAGGTGGGTTTTCTTATCCTTGGATCTTTTAAAAGGTCCAACCATATCCAGCCCCCATGTTGCAAACGGCCAAGTAATTAGGATCGTCCTCAATTCTTGAGCCGGCACATGAGCACGCCTTGAAAATTTCTAACAGCCATCACACCGTTTAACCAAGTCCTCCGCATCAGCATGAGCTGTCAACCAATAGAACCCGTGACGAAACGCCTTACCCACCAAAGACTTTGAACCGGCGTGGTGACCACAATCCCCTTCATGGATTTCGCGTAAAATTTCACAGCCTTCCTCAGGAGAGACACAACGTTGAAACGCCCCTGATACACTGCAATGATGCAATTCGCCATTGACAATTGTCATAGACTTGGATCGCCGGACTATCTGCCTGGCTAGAGTCTCATCCTTTGGCAACTCTCCCCGGTTCATGTACGCAAGATAAGGAACTGTCCAATCCAGTATAATATGCAGGGCTGCCACCAATTGAGCCTCCTAATCAGGAATAGGCAAATCCGCTTCACCTGGGAGCTTGACTGACGGGTTGTGCAACACATCAAGAAAGACATTAGGTGGGACCGGTTTACGCTGAGAGCCCAAACGGCTTAAAGCATCCACCGCTTCATTTTTTCGACGATCCACGTGATCCACCTGATAACCCTTGAAGTGACCCGCAACAATATCCACCTCATGACGATATGCAGCCATAAGCGGGTCCTTAGAATCCCAAGTGCCAGACACCTGTTGAGCCACGAGGTCCGAGTCACCGAAGCACTTAACCCGGCTTAGATTCATCTCTTTAGCCATCCGGAGACCATGGAGCAAAGCTTCATACTCAGCTGCATTATTAGTACAAGGAACATTAAGCGGAGAACATAACAAAACTTATCACCTCGTGGGGAAGTTAAAATGACTCCAGCCCCCGAGCCTTCCAATTGCCTGGATCCATCAAAATGGATAGTCCAATATGTGTGATCCGGGTTCTCCTCTGGTGCTTGCAACTCAGTCCAATCATTGATGAAATCAACAAGTGCTTGAGACTTCACCGCCGTCCGAGGTATGTACTTCAATCCGTGCGGCCCAAGTTCTATAGCCCACTTGGCAATCCGGCCAGTCGCCTCCCGGTTCTGTATGATATCGCCCAAGGGAGCTGAACTGACCACTGTGATGGGGTGCCCTTGTAAATACTGCTTCAACTTCCGGCTTGCCATGAAAACTCCATATACCAGCTTCTGCCAATGCGGATACCTTTGCTTGGATTCAATAAGCACCTCGCTGATATAGTAAACCGGCCGCTGAACCGGATATTCCTTGCCTGCCTCCTTGCGTTCTACCACAATAGCCACGCTAACTGTGCGAGCATTGGCCGCTACATATAATAATAACGGCTCCTTGTCGACCGGAGCTGCAAGAACGGGCGGATTGGCTAATTGCCGCTTCAAGTCCTCCAACACTTCATCAGCAGCCGGACTCCAGATGAATGGATCTGTCTTCCTCAGCATCTAGTATAAAGGGATGGCCTTCTCTCCAAGGCGGCTGATAAACCGGCTCAGCGCGGCAATCCGACCCGCCAAACGCTGAACATCGTTGATACACTTCAGTTTAGCCAGGGAGGTGATAGCCGTAATTTTCTCCGGATTAGCCTCAATTCCTCTGTTGGACACAAGAAAACCCAGTAACTTGCCTGCCGGAACACCAAAGACACACTTGGCCGGGTTAAGCATCATATTGTAAACCCGCAAGTTGTCAAAGGTTTCCTTCAAATCATCAACCAGCGTCTCCTTCTGCCTAGACTTGACTACAATATCATCCACATATGCGTGCACATTACGGCCGATCTGTTTATGAAAGCAGTTCTGTACACACCATTGATAAGTGGCTTGGGCGCTCTTGAGCCCAAAAGGCATAGATACATAGCAGAAGGCTCCAAAGGGAGTAATAAACGCCATCTTCTCCTGGTCCTTAACCGCCATTTTGATCTGATGATACCCAGAATACGCATCCAAAAAACTCAAACGCTCACAACCCGCCGTGGCATCAATAATCTGGTCAATGCGGGGGAGGGCAAAAGGATCCGCTGGACAAGCCTTGTTAAGATCCGTGTAATCCACACACATGCGCCAAGTGCCATTTTTCTTAAGAACCAGCACCGGATTAGCAAGCCACTCTGGATGGAACACTTCAATGATAAAACCAGCTGCTAAGAGCCTGGCCACTTCCTCTCCAATAGCTTTGCGCCTTTCTTCGTTAAACCGGCGGAGAAACTGCTTTACCGGTTTATACTTGGGATCAACATTAAGAGTGTGCTCAGCGAGTTCCCTCGGTACACCTGGCATGTCAGAAGGCTTCCATGCAAAAATGTCCCGATTCTCACGGATGAACTCGATGAGCGCGCTTTCCTATTTAGGGTCCAAGTTGGCACTGACAGTGAACTGCTTGGACGAATCGCCGGGCACGAAGTCAACAAGCTTGGTCTCAGCCGCTGATTTGAACTTCAGATCTGAATCATGCTCCGTAGTTGGCTTCTTCAAAGGGGTCATGTCCGCCGGATCAACATTGTCCCTATAATATTTCAACTCCTCCGTGGCACAAACCGACTCTGCATAGGCCGCATCACCTTCCTCACATTCCAAAGCAATCTTGCGGCTCCCATGAACCGTTATTGTCCCTTTGTGACCCGGCATCTTGAGCTGCAAATAGATATAACAAGGCCGTGCCATGAATTTGGCATAAGCCGGTTTCCCAAATAAGGCGTGATACGGGCTCCGGATTTTCACCACCTCAAAGGTTAGTGTTTCAGATCGGGAATCATGCTCATCCCCAAAAGCTACCTCCAGGGCTATCTTACCAACAGGATATGCTGATTTGCCAGGCACCACACCATGGAACACCGTATTAGACGGTCTGAGATCTTTGTCTGTTAGCCCCATGCGGCGGAATGTCTCATAGTACAGGATGTTAATACTGCTCCCTCCATCCATGAGCACCTTGGTGAATTTATAACCTCCCACCTGAGGGTCTACCACTAATGCCAACTGGCCCGGATTGTCAACCCGGGGTGGGTGATCCTCCCTGCTCCACACGATAGGCTGTTCCGACCAACGTAAGTAACGTGGTACGGCCGGTTCAACAGAGTTCACCGCTCGCTTGTGGAGTTTCCGGTCGCGCTTATCCAAGCTAGTTGTGAAAACGTGATACTGCCCATTGTTCAACTGTTTTGGCTGGCTCTGATAACCCGACTGCTGCTGCTGCTGCTGGTTGTAACCCCCTTGACCGCTCTGATTATTCTGGTTGTTGTGACCGCCCTGATTGAAACCTGAACCGGAAGCTCCATCGTGACCCAGCCCATGGAAACCGGATCCTGAGCCACCACCTGACCCACGGTCATACCGGAAGGCATTAGAGTTCTTAAATTCCTGCATAATGTAACAATCCTTCCAAAGGTGGCTAGCGAGGGCCTCCTTCGTCCCGTGCTTTGGACAAGGCTGATTCAATAAATAGTTTAAGCGATCCGGGTTAGGATTTGGAGCCCCACTACGATTTGCCGCTTTACCTCTGCGCCGTTGACCCTTGTCCTGCGCATTAGTGTTAGCCACAAAGTCCATGCTTCCATCCGCTTTACGCTTGCCTCCGTTTCCATGGCCCGCCGGTTTGTATTGATGCCCCTTGGAGTTGCTATTCTTCTTTCCCTTCCCTGCTTCGTCATCGTCAGTCTCGGGATCCTTGGTACTATCAAAATCAGCATACTTCACTAAAGCGGCCATGAGAGTTCCCATGTCATTACAGAACCGCTTCATACGCCCTAACTTCAACTTTAGAGGCTTAAACCGGCAGTTGCCCTCCAGGGTTAAGATCGCAGAGTCAGCATTGATCCTGTCAGACGAGTGCAAGACTTCCGAAACGCGGCGTACCCAATGGGTTGTTGACTCTCCATCCTCCTGAACACAAGCCGCCAAGTCTACTATGGACTTAGGCTGCTTACACGTATCTTTGAAATTCTGGATAAACCGGGCCCGCAACTGGGCCCATGAACTGATAGAATTAGGCGGCAGGCTCTTCAACCAAGTACGGGCCGTGCCTTCAAGCATCATGGTGAAGTACTTTGCACACGCGGTCTCATCCACATCCAGCATCTCCATGGCCATCTCATAACTCCCTACCCACGCTTCTGGAGATAAATCAGCGGTGTAATTCGGCACCTTGCGCGGACCCTTGAAGTCTTTGGGCAGGCGCACATTGCGTAAAGCTGGGACTAAACAGGGTACTCCCAAGCTAGATGCGACCCCTGGCCCGGCAGAGGTGGTAGGATGAAACGGTGTAAGCTGATCCGCCTCGTTCTGCGCTGCTAACTCGGCCTCCCTTCGTGCCCGGGCCCGGTCCACTACATCCTGAGCATCGCGAACACCACCTGCCGGGCTATTGCCACGGGCCACTTCACGGTTCCGCGCATTGCTTGATACGGCCGGTTCATCCATGCGCCTACTATAGCTCCGGCTTGGACGAGGTGTGGAATGAATCCAATCGCGGCTATATGAGTATGCCTCCTGCTGAATCAAAGCGGTCCGGAGAAGTTCCTTAACCCGGCGCGTCTCTATTGCTTGCGGAGAGTCTCCTTCGACCGGGATAGCTTCTAATCGCGCAGCAGCTGCGACAAGATTGTCCATAGGATTAGAATAATGACCCGGAGGTGTCTGGACCGGCGGAGGAATCACAACGTTCTGCCGAGGAGGTTCCATCAGGCGGGGTTGGACCGTCGCTCCTGGCCCTGGTGCCTCGACCCGGTTTACCTCCCGGTGCCCCGGCGGATTGCTGGTTCCAGCTTCCGGAGTGTGAAAGAGATTTCTAGGGTCGAACCCTAACGGCAGGCGTGATCTGTGCTTCTGCTTCAAGACCTCCTGTGATGCGTTCTGGTCGAGCATGAGCTTATAGGCCTGGGCGTCCAAAGCGGCCCGCTCTGCGGCCATCCTGTCCTTCTCTGCTGCCAGGTCGGCTTTGGCCTGTACGATCTGCTCTCTCACCTTTGCAACCTCTGCATCATGGGCCTCCTGATCCGCCGGATTGGCCTCTGCCATAAGTACAGCTAGTGCATCAAACAGGTCAGACAGAACTTGAACCGGTGGGCGCACAAGGCCTCCTGCCCCTGCTGCCGCTGCCACTGCTGATCCGGAGAGCATTGTTGCTGCGGTCGAAGAGTGATTCGCCGCCTGCGTGCCGGCCATGAATATCCCAACCAGGTTGATCTGATCTGGGGGGTCCGGAATACTGTCGCCATCGGAACAGCCCCTAATCTGGTCGTCTTGCAACTGGTACAATGATTCAGTCTCTCCGGTTGAAGACTCGTCGCCGGAATAGACGACGGTCTCGCTACCGTATTCTGACTCGTCCTCATGCTCTCCTCCGTGGATGACTCCCACGAAGGCACGCTTCACGGCCGGTTTAACCTGGGTAGATCTCGCACGCTGAGCCGTCTCGACGAGGTCGGTGCAGATGTCCGGCTCAGGCCCAGGCTCACCAATCTTGCCGATAAAAACGTGTATGCCACCAAAGGGGACCCGGTACCCGTACTCGATCGAGCTGGCTTCGGGACCCCATCCCGCATCGTCGATGTAGAGCTTGCCACGACGACTCTTGGTCATCCGGCCCATAGCATAGCCTTCGAGTCCTTTGAGCTTGCCCTCCAAGATCATCAAACCTTCGTGCGATAGCCCCACGGTGGGCGCCAACTGTCGTGGATTTGTCACGGCAGATGTCCTTGTGAAAGGACTTAGTCGTGGAGCCATCGCTACGGGTTAACTTGAAGGGGTTAAAGCGGACACAAAGACACAAAGGGTTATACTAGTTCGGCCCCTTCGAGGAAGGTAAAAGCCTACGTCTAGTTGTGATGGAATTGATGTGGTTTCGATGACTAGGGAGCAAACAAGCTTCGCCTAGGCTCGAGTTGTTGTTGTCTCTCCCTGAACCGCCATCGGGTCGTCCCCTTATATACACGGGTGACGCCCGTCGGTCCATAGAATCCCAACTCCGGTTCATACTCGTATCTGGGTTGGTCTCTCTCTATTCCTAACTTACAATACAAGTTTACATATCAAGCCGGTTTACGGCTACAGGTTCTAAACCGACTATAGGCCTTGGGCCTTCATCTGCTTAATCACCCTTATACTACTAATGAAGTTAGCCCGGTCCAGGTAGGCCGGTTCACGCCCAGTGGTAATATCCCCAACAATACTTGTGTATACGAGGCACGTATGCTATCGCCTTATGGGGCAGTCGACGGGGACGGAACTGCTAATCGAGTTCTGGTTTGTCTGAGCGCCTGCACTGAGGCGTACTCCGGACACGTTTATCTGTGTCCACGGTCCTAACAATTGATGATGTTTTCGGCTTGAACATGCCGATTTGGACTTCAGCTGCTAAGGCCGCAGTGTCTTTCTCCATACGGAGAGAGCGCTCCATATTTCCACTGACCATAATGACGCCACGTGGTCCAGGCATTTTGAGCTTTAAATAGGCATAATGCGGGACTGCATTAAAGCGGGCGAAGGCCGTTCTTCCGAGTAGTGCATGATAGCCACTTAGGAATGGAGCTATGTCGAAGATTAGCTCTTCGTTCGAAAGTTATCGGGAGAGCTGAATACGACTTCCAATGTTAAAGAGCCCGTGCAGCGGGCTTCTACGCCCGGTATAACTCCTTTAAAGGTTGTGCTGCTTGGCTTGATTCTTGACAGGTCTATCCCCATCTTGCGGACAGTGCCCTGATATATCAGATTTAGACTGCTGCCGCCATCCATGAGGACTCGAGTGAGATGGTATCCATTGATTATTGGGTCGAGCACTAGGGCAGCCGAACCCCCATGACGGATACTAGTCGGACGATCCCTGCGATCAAAGGTGATCGGACAGGCCGCCCATGGGTTGAATTTGGGGGCAACAGGCTCAACGGCGTAAACGTCTGGAGTGCGTGCTTGCGCTCCCTCTTTGGTATATGAGTGACGTAGATCATGTTCACTGTTTTGATCTCGGGTGGAAATTTCTTCTGTCCCCCCGTGTTCGGCTGGCGAGATTCATCCTTGTCTTTTCTCTGAGGTCCCTTCCCCTTGTGTTCGGCGGTGAGCTTGCCAGCCTGCTTGAAGACCCAACAATTGCAGTTGGTATGGTTCGCGGGTTTAGCAGGAGTGCCATGGATCTAGCAGTTCCTGTCTAATATTTTGTCTAGGCTGGATGGACCATCTTTGTTGCTTTTAAATGGTTTCTTCCGCTAGCCGGGTCTGGAGCCACTGAATCCGGCATTTACTGTTGTATCATCTGGGCTTCTAGCATTATTTGGATGTTTGCTTTTGTTATGTCGTGGCTTTCCATTGCCATCCCTGACTTCGGATGTGCCAGGCATGCTGGTGCTGCTGCGGGCTAACCAGCTATCCTCTCCCGCGCAAAAACGGGTCATGGGCACAGTTAGGGATGCCATTGTCCTTGGCTTTCTTGGCCAAGGTGTCTAGCTAGCAATTCGTCCTGGACACTGTGCTTGAAAGCTGCTAACGCTTCGGTGTCAGGACAATCGACGATTTGGTTCTTCTTAGTGAGAAACCAATTCCAAAGCTTACGGGCTGATTCCCTGAGTTGTTGGATTATGTGGCTTACATCGTCAGCATCCGGGGGCCGGACATAGGTACCTTGAAAATTGGCCCAAAATGCATCCTCAAGTTCTTCCCAACCTCCAATGGAATTTTCTGGGAGGCTTTTCATCCCGTGCCGAGCTGGTCCTTTCGGCTTGAGGGGTAAGTATTAGATGGCGTGGAGATCATCTCCGCGAGCCATGTGGATGTGAAGAATAAAGTCTTCTATCCAGACCGCAAGATCCGTCATTCCATCATATGCCTTGATGTTTACGGGTTTAAACCCTTCTGGAAATTCGTGATCCAGTACCTCATCGGTGAAGCACAGGGGGTGTGCGGCACCCCTGTATTTGGCTGTGTCATGGCGTGGGTTCGACGGTTGTAATGTGCGGTATGGGCTCCGAACTGGTATATGACCGGCATATTTGGCTTGATAGCCACAGTCCCGTGTAGGGGCACGATCCCTGGATCCATAAATGGATCTGGCCTTACCAGCCTTTTTGTCCAGGTCCTCACGTAGATCATGTTTTTGGTCCTGAGCCGCAGCCTCCCTTCCTTTGCGGGGAGGGGGTGCGGGCTTGTGTACGACATTTCTAGCCACTCTGTCTCGTCCACGAGGTGGTCGGTCCGGCTTGTTGGCAGTATTGTTCTTCGGTAGTATAGGCACAATAGCCTCGTCGTCGAATTTGGGTAGCAGTTTATGCTTAGGGTAGCCCTTTGTTTGGCGATTACAACCATATTTTTCCTCAGCGTCTAGCACTTCGTTCCATCTGTCATTGAGTGTATCCTGTGCGGTTGTGAGCCACTGCTTTCGCTTCTTCAGGCTCCTTGCAGTGACGATAAGCCTTTGATGCAGACGTTCTTGTTCTAAAGATTCCTCTGGGACGATAAATTCATCGTCGCCCAGGCTGACCTCCTCTTCGGAGACAGGTTGATAATTGATATCTTCGGCATCGCTGTGGTCAGACAACGGCCCCAGACTGTGTTCACCGTCCTCTCGCTCGTCCTGCTCCAACACTGGATCTGTGGGGTCCTCAGCTTGGTCCGGATTATCACCGTCGTTAGTGACAATGTTGCTATTTTTCCTTTTGCCGGATCGAGGTCGGCGCTTCTGACGCCGATGCTTGGGAGGTTCATCAACAGGCTTATCAGTGTTGGCCTCCTTCTCTGTAAGTGTGTCCACCATGTATATATCGTATGAAGATGTAGCCGTCCACCGCCCTATGGGCGGTGGTTTTTGTGCTTGCTCCTCTCCGGCATCCTTGTCCATACTGTTGATGTCTTCGAAGCCATAATCGAGCGTGTCGGTTAAGTCTTAGACAGTGGCTATGAAGTGGGTGGTGGGTGGGAAGCAAAATTCCCCGTTGTCGGCTTCCAATTCAAGCCGGATATAGTTCGGCTATGAGTCCCTTGACAAGGAGAGGGCTTTTAACGAATTTAGCACATCGCCTAAAGGTGAGTGCCGGAAGATGTCCGCGGAGCTGAACTCGACGATCGGCGCCTGATGAGGTTCGATGGGCGCGGATCCACGCAGTTCGGAACTTATGGCTGGAGACGAATCTGAGGCTCCGATGACACAGGCCCCGCTCGAGGTTGGGTCTGTATGCGGCTCCAACGCCGCTGAGTCCGCGGCTTCCGTGGCGGGGTTAAGCATCCCGTCCTTGGATGGCGCAATTTGCTCCGGATCTAGGGCCAGAGCCGTTATAGGTGTTATCTCCCGAGCACAGTCCGATGACAGATTTAGGTCATGTTCATCGTGGTGGCAGGGAGTGGCCGTCATGGGCTCTAATCCGTCAAAGATCAAGTCTTCATGGATATCGGCCACATAATTCAAGCTTCCAAACCTGACCTGGTGGCTAGGGGAGTTGCTGTCGATCTGCTCCAGATGGCCAAGCGAGTTTGCCTGCAGTGCGAAGCCGCCAAATATGAAGATCTGTCCGGGGAGGAAAATCTCCCCCTAGACCGCGTTGTTGTAGATGATTGATGCAGTCATAAAACCTTTTGGTGACGATGCAATGAAACTCTCAATGAATGCACCAATGTCGGTGTCAAAACCGGCGGATCTCGGGTAGGGGGCCCCAAATTGTGTGTCTGAGGTCGGATGGTAACAGGAGACGGGGGACACGATGTTTACCTAGGTTCGGGCCCTCTCTATGGAGGTAATACCCTACTTCCTACTTGATTGATCTTGATGTATATGAGTATTACAAGAGTTGATCTACCACGAGATCATAATGACTAAAACCCTAGAAGTCTAGCCTATGTGATTATGACTGTCCCCTATGGACTAAACCCTTCGGTTTATATAGACACCGGAGGGGGCTAGTGTAACGCCCTTGATGCGGCTATATCTCCCACGTGTCGAAGCACGACTTAGAGGCATAACCGCATTGAAAGCAATGTCGCAAGTGAGGTAATCTTCACACAACCAATGTAATACATAAGGGAAAGAGATACATAGTTGGCTTACAATCGCCACTTCACACAATTACATGAATAAAGCATAACATCATCCAGATACAATCAAGGTCCGACTACGGAACCAAAATAAAAGAAGAACCCCAAATGCGACAAAGGTCCCCGATCGACCCCAACTGGGCTCCACTACTGATCAACTAGAATGAAACAACACAAAGGGCAAGATCTTCATCGAGCTCCTCCTTGAGCTTGGTTACGTCACCTGCTCGGTAACATAGGCACCTGCAAACTGGTTTTGGAAGTATCTATGAGTCACGAGGACTCAGCAATCTTGCACCCTCGTGATCAAAACTATTTAAGCTTATGGGTAACGTAAAGGCATGAGGTGGACCTGCAGCAAGCGACTAGCATATATGGTGGCTAACATACGCAAATGAGAGCGAGAAGAGAAGGCAAAGCACGGTCGATAAAAGTATGATCAAGAAGTGATCCTATAGCAACCTACGTCAAGCATAACTCCAACACTGTGTTCACTTCCCGGACTCCGCCGAGAAGAGACCATCACGGTTACACACGCGGTTGATGTATTTTAATTCGGATCTGGTGTCAAGTTTTCTACAACCGGACATTAACAAATTCCCATCTGCCACATAACCGCGGACACGGCTCTCGAAAGTTTATAACCC
Organism: Triticum aestivum; assembly: GCF_018294505.1. NCBI lineage: Eukaryota > Viridiplantae > Streptophyta > Magnoliopsida > Poales > Poaceae > Triticum > Triticum aestivum. The sequence continues at coordinate 64,144,684 of NC_057807.1, forward strand.
TGCAGGGGTGTCCCAACTTAGCCCATGACAAGCTCTCGCGATCAACGAAGGAATAGACCTTCTCCCAGGAAGACCCGATCAGTCTCGGAATCCCGGCTTACAAGACATTTCGACAATGGTAAAACAAGACCAGCAAAGCCGCCCGGATGTGCCGACAAATCCTGATAGAGCTGCACATATCTCATTCTCAGGGCACACCAGATTGTCCAAACTTCCGGTAGGCGAGCCCAGAGTTACCCCTGGTGGCCACCGGCGGCTGACGGTTTGGACCAACACTCACAACGAGCACTGGCCCGGGGGGGGGGGGGTAAATAAAGATGACCCTCGGGCTCCGGAAACCCAAGGGAAAAAGGGCTAGGTGATGCAAATGGTAAAACCAAGGTTGGGCCTTGCTGGACAAGTTTTATTCAAAGCGAACTGTCAGGGGGGTCCCATAAATCACCCGACCGCGTTAGGAACGCAAAATCCGGGAACATAACACCGGTATGACGGAAATTAGGGCGGCAAGAGTGGAACAAAATACCAGGCATAAGGCCGAGACTTCCACCCTTTACCAAATATATAGATGCATTAATAATATAAGACATATTGTGATATCCCAACAAAAATCTTGTCCACCATGGAGAAATCTTCAACTTCACCTGCAACTAGCAACGCTATAAGAGGGCTGAGCAAAGCAGTAACATAGCCAATCAATGGTTTGCTAGGACATGGTGGGTTAGAGGTTTGACATGGCAATTTGGGAGGCTGACAAGCAAATGGTAGGCATCATAGCATTGGCATAGCAAAAGAGCGAGCAAACTAGCATAGCAAAGATAGTGGTGATTTCGAGGGTATGATCATCTTGCCTGAGATCCCGCAAGGAAGAAGAAACGAGTCCATGAAGAAGACGAACGGGCGTAGTCGAACGAATCCTCACAATCGCAACATTACCGGAACTAAGAAGAAACACCGGAAAGAAACAAATAACATGGTAAATGCACAAGCATAAACATGGCATGATGCACAATCAAGTATGATGCATGTCCGGTTTAATGAGGCATGGCATGGCAATATGCACAAACAACACTACAAGTTAAGTGGAGCTCAATATGCAACGAGTTGCATATTGACGGAACACAACATCAATTATTTAGTTCTCTCTCGGTTATGCTACCAAACAATATTAAGTGTTATTAAACATGGCAAGGGGTGAAGCATAACAAAAACTATACCATCTAAACAATTTAAATGGGGCCGGATATAAAAACAACAAATCCGATAAATCCCCATATGCATTTAGCAATTTAATGCAACAACAAGTTTAAACATTTTAAATGTTGTTATCATGATGCGGATGACATATAAAAGTTATATGCAATTTTTATGAAAATGTTGACATGAGCATGTTATGAAGCATTTGGTCACCATGGCGGAACAAAACGGGTGCCACGGCAACGAATCCGAAAATGATGCCACGGCAACATATCGGTTCCGGTAGCTCACGGAGATACCGGTGCAAAAGGAAATGGGCGTGAGCGTGTCGTGCAAGGATGGTGGGGTGATCCCAGATTCCGGGTTCCCACGGGACGGCGGCATGGCAAACGAGGAGGAACATGCACGAAGCAAACGGGCACGGTGCAAACGTAGGGTGCATCTCATACAACACATGCATTCGGTCCACGGGTGATCGTCTCGTTGGTTATACCTTTGAAGCGTGCATTTTCGGAGCGGTTCGAATTCGGAGCGGTGTAGAGGAAGTAGTCGTTCTCGTGGCGGTAGTAGAAGTAGTGGTTCACGGACGTCGTGGAAGTAGTCATTCACGGCGACGGTAGTTGTACACTTGACGGTCTTCGACGACGGTAGAGGTACACGGCTCGTAGTCGAACTTGGGCGTAGTGGTACTTGGCGGTTCCATGTAGTCGAACTTGACGATCCGAGGGGTACTTGGCGGGTCGTCGAGGTACGCGTTCTTGGCGATCCCGTAGGCGCGGTAGAGGTACTTGACGCATCACCGTGTAGTTGTACACGGAGTCGAACAGAGGGCCTTGGCGAAACCAGGGTGCATCTTGGCGGTCTTGTCTCAGTCTTCAAACCAAAACGAAGCAAGGCAAAAGACTCGGTGCAGTCGTGGTCGGCAGGTGCACGAAGGGGAAGCAGGAGCAGAGGTGTGGCAGAGCACGGCGGGGACGCGGGGATGCTGATGGCCTCGCGGGCCATGGTGGGCGCGATGGGAGGCGCCGGAGCGGCGTCAGCGAGAGGATGCAGCAGCTTCTGCTGCTGCCGGCGGCGAGGCCGAGGCGGTGCGGTTCCAGGGCGGCGAGGAGGAGGTCGAGCGCGGCGCTCCTGGTCGCAGCGACTGGAGGGGCGACGGGGCAGGACGGTGGCGGGAACTGGCTGCGGCGGAGGTCAAGGTCGGACCCGGAGATGGGTGGCCTCGGCGACGGGGACTCGTCGGGGCAGGGAGGTGCAGCAAGGCGGGACGGCAGGGCAAGGAGGTTGAGAGGGGCGAGGCGGAGGCGCGAGGAGCTGCAGAGGAGCGGCTAGAGGCGGCAAGCCGGCGAGGGGATCGGAGATGCGCTGCGCGAGGAGATGGGGGTCGGGCGCGAGGAGAGGGAATCGATCGATGAGCATGTGGCGGCAGCACAGAGGGAGAGATCGACAGGAGGGAGTCAGGCTAGGGTTAGAGGGGGGCGCGGCTGGGCCTTGGGAGGCCGGCCCAGTGGAGAGGAAAATGGCCAGAGGCCTGGTGGGCTGACAGAGGCCTAGCTGGGTCTCTCCCTTCTCTTCTTTAACAATTTAGCAGAAAAGAAATTAGAGAAAAGAAAAAGAAAGAGAGGGTTAGGGAAAGAATTTGAGAACAAAGACAACTTTTCTGGACTCATAAAAATGAGCTTGTTCCAAGAAAAATGGTGTGGGCAAGATCGCAAGAATTAAATTCAAAGTCATTTGAATTTAATTCAAATGGTTTGAATAAGGACAAGGATTTAGAAGTGTCCAAAAATGTTGAGAATTTAGGAGGAGCCACAATAAATGGAGAAAGAATTGTTGGCAAAGCTTGGGGACCAAACTTGAAGTAGAAAGAGCATGGGAATTTTGCAAGTGTTTTACGGTTAATTCCAAGCTAATGGAATATTTATAATAGCTCCATAAATATTAGGAGGATATTGTATAAAGAGAAACCACCATGTGAGTTCCCTCAATTTAAATGGATTAAAGATCCACACGGTTTATTTAGTTGAGTTTTAAAAAGGATTGCATGATGACATGATGCAATGCAAAAGATGCAATGATGAATGCATGACATGAATAAAATGCAAAACAAAAGACAAAAACCCAACCACGAAGGAAATATCATAACGCATCTCCGGAAAAGGCAAGAATTGGAGTTACGAATATGAAAAGTTGTATCCGGGGTGTTACAACACTCCACCACCTTGAGAGGATCTCGTCCGGAGATCTAGGATGGCACCGGAGGAAAAAGGAAGAGGAAGATAAGAGGTAAAACTAAGTTGCTTCTTTGACGAACGAGTGAAACCATGAACCTTGAGAGGTTGAGCAATTTAAAAGAAACAATACAACAGAGATGAACGAGATTGCAAACAATCCCGTTGGCCAAGAGGAACAAGGAATATGATGAGAACCAAGAGGTTTAGTGATAAGATAGATATTGAAACCACTCCGGTTAAAACTAGATAGAGAAGGAATAAGATTGATATAATTTGGGCAGCACTCCGACTGAAAGAAGAAGGAAAACTTGATAGGATGAGATGATATTGAGGAGATGATACAACACTCCGGTTGGAAATGGAGGAATAGAATTTGAACTTGGCAAAATGAACGCACTTGGATGACACTCCGGTTAAAAGAGGAACGATAGACACAACACTTCGGTTAAATGGATAAGCATGAAATGAACATGATCCTCACAAACGAGGTGATGGGTGAAGAGCACCATATCACAATGCCTCCGTAACGAAAGAATAGAAGTTAGACCGTTGGGATAAAGGAACGGAGAAGAAAATGACAACTTTTGCCACGAATGAGCTTGGAAAGCACCCTTTCAAGAAGATTAGAACGGAGTTGTTGGAAAAACCAACAACGAAAAGAATAAGCTTGATATGGTCTTAAGGAATGCATCTCAAATTATGAGGTGACAACCTGCCAAGCACGAAAAGAATTTCATTGAAACGAACAAGGAGACGAGAAAGCTATATCACCGGGAGGATAAAAAAGAACGTGGGTCATTTATAAGCACCATAAATAGCAACAATCCTTAGGGAAAGCTTTAGGTGAAATACAACCCAAGATAACTCCAACAAAGGGATTGATGGATTTAAAATACCTCATTCTTGACAACATATGAATCATGAAACATGAAGGAAATTGTCAAGAGTGACATAACACCACCTCAAAAGATAAGGTAGAAAGAATTGCACTTCGGAAAGCAAGACAAAGAATACTTGAATGCCTCAAAACAAAACATGTATTGAGCATCATGTTTATTTTTAGAGTATAGCTTGGCGGATCATAACTACGAGAGAAATCTTGAAGAACAACTGAAGAATGAAAGGAATCCTTGACGAACCACCATGTAGAGCCTCAATGAAGAACTCCGGTAAACAAAAGGGTGATAGAAAGAAAGAGAAGTTGAAAACACAAGGTGAATCCTTGCAATGATTTAGATGGATCTTCGTGATGATGAGAGCTTGGAACTCCGGGAAAAGAAAAGATGAAACAACTGAAACCGAGAATTTATTCATCATGAACAAACTCCGAAAGAAGGAATTAATCACTTGGATGAAACAAGAACAAGAATTATGTTATGTGTATCCTTCACCAATTTAAATTGATGACAAGCAACAGATTTGGCATACTACTTATTCTCGTAGAAAGGATTAAAAGAGATATATCGAAACTTGAGAAGGTCTTCAATGAACCACCGGTAGGATTGGAACAACAAATGAATTGATATGATAACGAAGGAAGAGAAATCTTGAAAGAACCACCGTAAGAATTGAAAATGATCAAAGTAGGGGTGCATCACCGGGAAGAATTAGCAAATGAACGAAGGTGCTTGAGACAAACTAGATACATGAGAGCAAAGAGATCAAGAACTGATTAGAGGATATTCGATTGATGCACCGGCAAGATAGGAGAATGATAACTGATAGCTGAGAATGAATAAACCTGAATTGATGGACTCCGGATGACAAACTGAGAAGACTCTTGAATATCTCCTAATGGGTGAAAAAGATTCTCACAATCGAAAACAATTATGAGAGGATGGCAACAAGCTAACACCATGAATCTTGAAGAGAATAGAGCAAGATTAAAGAGAAACTCTTCTTCGGTCTTCAAATGATGAGAATGACAACGAGAAACACCACCAAGAATTATTGAGGCACACCGGAAGAATCAAAGCGAAGAGGTTGAGCCAACTATGAAAAGAATTTGAAAGAACTTGGAGAAAAGCATTTGACTGATGATAACTCATTCTTACGTCAAACTTGGAGAAGAATTTAGGATAGCTCTGGGAAAATAGAAGAGTCAGGTAAGATCCTAGGAAAAGACCTGTGGGTTAGGGCCCACTCAAAAGAACACCGTTGAAAAGATTTAAAAGAGATGTTGCACCGGTTGAATTAAATGACTTGAATGAGATACCAATCTCGAAAGAGCTTGAACGAATGCAGAGTGGAAACACGAATCTTCGAGATATCTTGAGCACTCCGAAATAACAAATAGCGAGAAGTAGAATGATAATGAGGTGCACCGGTATGAGAAGACATTGAAATGAGGAAAAAGGTATGATCAACAAAACTTGACTTGAATCCACCGGAGAAGAGAAAGGAATGAGGAATGACGAACTATTAGAACATCTTCTTGAGAACCACCGGGTGAGAACATTGACGGAAAAGAATGGAGAAACTTCACAAAAATAAAAGGATACTTGGTAAAGAAATCTTAGTCCTTGAGGAAAAAGGGTGGGTGGGCGGGAAAAACAAAGGCAACTTGGAGACGGATGAAACAAACACCGTTCAGAAGAAATGATAATTGGTCTTGCTGATGTTGAAGTGATCGGATCCAGTTGAAGAGAAACACGCCGGTTGAAGAGGATTGACATGGCAATCTCGATTGTCGAGAAGGATTGGTATTCACATCGGAGTATGAGAACACCATTTTGGAAAGGTATGGAATCAACACTTGACATTGAAGCAACTCGAATACCACAACTCAAAACAAAAACAAAGGACTGGCTTGCAGAATAAGCCGGAACAAACATATGATAGAGATTTACCCAATCCCATATCATGCATCTGTCGGAAAGATATTCTAGGAGCTACTTGAATTCCCACCTATAAACTCCCGAAACTTTCTGGTTATGCAATCTGGTGTTGGGGATACAGGGGAAGCAATATATCTCACCCAAACTAACAATACCTACATCCAAGCTGTATCCATCCGTCAACACATAACCAAGAAACCTTCGGAAATCGTCTACCTCAACCTTCGAAAAGCATCCGTTATACGAGTCATGGCAATACTCCCGTACTCACCTCAGTACTGGGTTATCGGGGTTATCTCACCAACAACTGCATAAAAGAGATTTTCGATGTCGGCGTACTAAACTCAGGTATTCCAGAACTGCAACGATAAAATTATGACGACAACACCTCAGAGCTCAACTCCCCGGGACACTTCCACTAAACCCCTCACAGGAGGCACCAAGACAATGTTCTCATCATAAAACCATCGGAACGATTCCAAGATACCCGCGTGATCCTAAATTTTTTTTTAGTGAAGTTTGAGAAGAGAAGAGTCAAAACTCTACGTCAGGATGCCTTACCAGAGAGATGAAGAGACTGGGGAGTAAAAAGAATTCCTAACTGTCCGATATATATAATCCTAAATGACTCAAAACATTTTTCTAGACACAACTCGGCCGCTAAAAACGATCAAGCAGTGGGGCTCCTAAGGTCGGGGAAGGCTCTGATTACCAACTTGTAACGCCCTCGATGCGGCTATATCTCCCACGTGTCGAAGCACGACTTAGAGGCATAACCGCATTGAAAGCAATGTCGCAAGTGAGGTAATCTTCACACAACCCATGTAATACATAAGGGAAAGAGATACATAGTTGGCTTACAGTCGCCACTTTACACAATTACATGAATAAAGCATAACATCATCCAGATACAATCAAGGTCCGACTACGGAACCAAAATAAAAGAAGAACCCCAAATTCGACAAAGGTCCCCGATCGACCCCAACTGGGCTCCACTACTGATCAACTAGAACGAAACAAAACAAAGGGCAAGATCTTCATCGAGCTCCTCCTTGAGCTTGGTTACGTCACCTGCTCGGTAACATAGGCACCTGCAAACTGGTTTTGGAAGTATCTGTGAGTCACGAGGACTCAGCAATCTCGCACCCTCGCGATCAAAACTATTTAAGCTTATGGGTAAGGTAAAGGCATGAGGTGGAGCTGCAGCAAGCGACTAGCATATATGGTGGCTAACATACGCAAATGAGAGCGAGAAGAGAAGGCAAAGCACGGTCGATAAAAGTATGATCAAGAAGTGATCCTATAGCAACCTACGTCAAGCATAACTCCAACACCGTGTTCACTTCCCGGACTCCGCCGAGAAGAGACCATCATGGTTACACACGCGGTTGATGTATTTTAATTCGGATCTGGTGTCAAGTTTTCTACAACCGGACATTAACAAATTCCCATCTGCCACATAACCGCGGACACGGCTGTCGAAAGTTTATAACTCTACAGGGGTGTCCCAACTTAGCCCGTGACAAGCTCTCGCGATCAACGAAGGAATAGACCTTCTCCCAGGAAGACCCGATCAGTCTCGGAATCCCGGTTTACAAGACATTTCGACAATGGTAAAACAAGACCAGCAAAGCCGCCCGGATGTGCCGACAAATCCTGATAGGAGCTGCACATGTCTCGTTCTCAGGGCACACCGGATTGTCCAAACTTCTGGTAGGCGAGCCCAGAGTTGCCCCTGGTGGCCACCGGCGGCTGACGGTTTGGACCAACACTCACAACGAGCACTGGCCCGGGGGGGTAAATAAAGATGACCCTCGGGCTCCGGAAACCCAAGGGAAAAAGGGCTAGGTGAGGCAAATGGTAAAACCAAGGTTGGGCCTTGCTGGACAAGTTTTATTCAAAGCGAACTGTCAGGGGGGTCCCATAAATCACCCGACCGCGTTAGGAACGCAAAATCCAGGAACATAACACCGGTATGACGGAAACTAGGGCGGCAAGAGTGGAACAAAACACCAGGCATAAGGCCGAGCCTTCCACCCTTTACCAAATATATAGATGCATTAATAATATAAGAGATATTGTGATATCCCAACAAAAATCCTGTCCACCATGGAGAAATCTTCAACTTCACCTGCAACTAGCAACGCTATAAGAGGGCTGAGCAAAGCAGTAAGATAGCCAATCAATGGTTTGCTAGGACATGGTGGGTTAGAGGTTTGACATGGCAATTTGGGAGGCTGACAAGCAAATGGTAGGCATCGTAGCATTGGCATAGCAAAAGAGCGAGCAAACTAGCATAGCAAAGATAGTAGTGATTTTGAGGGTATTATCATCTTGCCTGAGATCCCGCAAGGAAGAAGAAACGAGTCCATGAAGAAGACGAACGGGTGTAGTCAAACGAATCCTCACAATCGCAACATTACCGAAACTAAGAAGCAACACCGGAAAGAAACAAATAACATGGTAAATGCACAAGCATAAACATGGCATGATGCACAATCAAGTATGATGCATGTCCGGTTTAATGAGGCATGGCATGGCAATATGCACAAACAACACTACAAGTTAAGTGGAGCTCAATATGCAACGAGATGCATATTGACGGAACACCACATCAATTATTTAGTTCTCTCTCGGTTATGCTACCAAACAATATTAAGTGTTATTAAACATGGCAAGGGGTGAAGCATAACAAAAACTATACCATCTAAACAATTTAAATGGGGCCGGATATAAAAACAACAAATCCGATAAATCCCCATATGCATTTAGCAATTTAATGCAACAACAAGTTTAAACATTTTAAATGTTGTTATCATGATGCGGATGACATATACAAGTTATATGCATTTTTTATGAAAATGTTGACATGAGCATGTTATGAAGCATTTGGTCACCATGGCGGAACAAAACGGGTGCCACGACAACGAATCCGAAAATGATGCCACGGCAACATATCGGTTCCGGTAGCTCACGGAGATACCGGTGCAAAAGGAAATGAGCGTGAGCGTGTCGTGCAAGGATGGTGGGGTGATCCCGGATTCCGGGTTACCACGGGACGGCGGCATGGCAAACGAGGAGGAACATGCACGAAGCAAACGGGCATGGTGCAAACGTAGGGTGCATCTCATACAACACATGCATTCGGTCCACGGGTGATCGTCTCGTTGGTTATACCTTTGAAGCGTGCATTTTCGGAGCGGTTCGAATTCAGAGCGGTGTAGAGGAAGTAGTCGTTCTCGTGGCGGTAGTGGAAGTAGTGGTTCATTGACGTCGTGGAAGTAGTCATTCACGGCGACGGTAGTTGTACACTTGACGGTCTTCGGCGACGGTAGTGATACACGGCTCGTAGTCGAACTTGGGCGTAGTGGTACTTGGCGGTTCCATGTAGTCGAACTTGACAATCCGAGGGGTACTTGGCGGGTCGTCGATGTACGCGTTCTTGGCGATCCCGTAGGCGCGGTAGAGGTACTTGACGCGTCACCGTGTAGTTGTACACGGAGTCGAACAGAGGGCCTTGGCGAAACCAGGGTGCATCTTGGCGGTCTCGTCTCAGTCTTCAAACCAAAACGAAGCAAGGCAAAAGACTCGGTGCGGTGGTGGCCGGCAGGTGCACGAAGGGGAAGCAGGAGCAGAGGTGTGGCAGAGCACGGCGGGGACGCGGGGATGCTGATGGCCTCGCGGGCCATGGCAGGCGCGATGGGAGGCACCGGAGCGGTGTCGGCGAGAGGATGCAGCAGCTTCTGCTGCTGCCGGCGGCGAGGCCAAGGCGGTGCGGTTCCAGGGGCGGCGAGGCTGAGGCGGTGCGGTTCCAGGGGCGGCGAGGAGGAGGTCGAGCGCGGCGCTCCTGGTCGCAGCGACCGGAGGGGCGACGGGGCAGGACGGTGGCGGGGCCTGGCTGCGGTGGAGGTCAAGGTCGGACCCGGAGATGGGTGGCCTCGGCGACGGGGACTTGTCGGGGCAGGGAGGTGCAGCAAGGCGGGACAGTAGGGCAAGGAGGCTGAGAGGGGCGAGGCGGAGGCGCGAGGAGAGGGAATCGATCGATGAGCGTGTGGCGGCGGCACAGAGGGAGAGATCGACAGGAGGGAGTCAGGCTAGGGTTAGAGGGGGGCGCGGCTGGGCCTTGGGAGGCCGGCCCAGTGGAGAGGAAAATGGCCAGAGGCCTGGTGGGCTGACAGAGGCCTAGCTGGGTCTCTCCCTTCTCTTCTTTAACTATTTAGCAGAAAAGAAATTAGAGAAAATAAAAAGAAAGAGAGGGTTAGGGAAAGAATTTGGGAACAAAGACAACTTTTCTGGACTCATAAAAATGAGCTTGTTCCAAGAAAAATGGTGTGGGCAAGATTGCAAGAATTAAATTCAAAGTCATTTGAATTTAATTCAAATGGTTTGAACAAGGATAAGGATTTAGAAGTGTCCAAAAATGTTGAGAATTTAGGAGGAGCCACAATAAATGGAGAAAGAATTGTTGGCAAAGCTTGGGGACCAAACTTGAAGTAGAAAGAGCATGGGAATTTTGCAAGTGTGTTACGGTTAATTCCAAGCTAATGGAATATTTATAATAGCTCCATAAATATTAGGAGGATATGTTATAAAGAGAAACCACCATGTGAGTTCCCTCAATTTAAATGGATCAAAGATCCACATGGTTTATTTAGTTGAGTTTTAAAAAGGATTGCATGATGACATGATGCAATGCAAAAGATGCAATGATGAATGCATGACATGAATAAAATGCAAAACAAAAGACAAAAACCCAACCACGAAGGAAATATCATAACGCATCTCCGGAAAAGGCAAGAATTGGAGTTACGAATATGGAAAGTTGTATCCGGGGTGTTACAGCTAGGGTTGTACAAGGTTGGTTATAGAGAAAGGAATCTACATATCCGAATCGCCAAGCTTGCCTTCCACGCCAAGGAGAGTCCCATCCGGACACGGGAGGAAGTCTTTTGTCTTGTATCTTCATAGCCCAATAGTCCGACCCATGTTAATAGTCCGGCCGTCCGAGAACCCCTTAATCCAGGACTCCCTCACACTCTATATATATGCTTTGGACTGCACGACACACATACTAGGATCAATGCTCCCCCTATATTTTGTAGAAAAGGCATTCCTTGCAACAATATATAAATGACACTAAGCATGGAGGCAAGGTAATGAATATGAGCGTAAAGTAAAGGGCACACAATAGCATAAGCTCATGAACTACTAAGCATAAAAGACAATAAGATAAGCTAGAGTGCATATGTCTTACACCATATGATAGTCTCCGAGACTCACACGAACACAAATGCAAACCAACAAACCAAAGCAACACAAACGAAGGTCCAACGAGACAACAACAAAGAGACACGACACGCAAATGCTAAACTCTCTCCCCCTTTGGCACCGAGACACCAAAAAGGCAGAGAGGACACCTACGACACAGGTGGTAGCATCCTCTGCAGAGATCACCCAACAATCTCCTCATCGGTCTCGGCAGCGGGAATGGACTCCTCCTCTGACTCGGTCTACTGATAGCCCTGCTTGGTCATCCAATCAGCCTCAGGAGTGATGTTCTTCTCTGACCCACTCTCCACGATCTCGTAACGTCCTCAAGATCTTCTTGTCGCACTAGCGAATCTCCTTGGAAGCAACATGGGTCTTGTACTGCCCCTTGGCCTGCATGCAGAACTGGGTCTTCATCTTTGCCTTCAGCTTCTTAGCCCAAGAGGGCTCAGTAGATGGAGGAGTGTACCCCGTAGAACTGTCCTCGGCCTGAAGGAAATATGCCCTAGAGGCAATAATAAAGTTATTATTTATTTCCTTATTTCATGATAAATGTTTATTATTCATGCTAGAATTGTATTAACCGGAAACATAATACATGTGTGAATACATAGACAACATAGTGTCACTAGTATGCCTCTACTTGACTAGCTCGTTAATCAAAGATGGTTAAGGTTTCCTAACCATAGACATGAGTTGTCATTTGATAAACGGGATCACATCATTAGGAGAATCATGTGCTTGACTTGACCCATTCTGTTAGCTTAGCACTTGATCGTTCTAGTTTACTGCTATTGCTTTCTTCATGACTTATACATGTTCCTATGACTATGAGATTATGCAACTCCCGATTACCGAAGGAACACTTTATGTGCTACCAAATGTCACAACGTAACTGGGTGATTATAAAGGTTCTCTACAGGTGTTTCTGATGGTTCTTGTTGAGTTGGCATAGATCGAGATTAGGATTTGTCACTCCGATTATCGGAGAGGTATCTCTGGGCCCTCTCGGTAATGCACATCACTATAAGCCTTGCAAGCAATGTGACTAATGAGTTAGCCATGGGATGATGTATTACAGAACTAGTAAAGAGACTTGCCGGTAACGAGATTGAGCTAGGTATTGAGATACCGACGATCAAATCTCGGGCAAGTAACATACCGATGACAAAGGGAACAACGTATGTTGTTATGCGGTTTGACCGATAAAGATTTTCGTAGAATATGCAGGAACCAATATGAGCATCCAGGTTCCGCTATTGGTCATTGACCAGAGACGTATCTTGGTCATGTCTACATAGTTCCCGAACCCGTAGGGTCCGCACGCTTAACGTTCGGTGATGATCAGTATTATGAGTTTATGTGTTTTGATGTACCGAAGGTAGTTCGGAGTCCCGGATATGATCACGGACATGACGAGGAGTCTCGAAATGGTCGAGACATAAAGATCGATATATTGGATGACTATGTTTGGACTTCAGAAGTGTTCCGGGCAAGTTCGGGCATATACCGGAGTACCGGGGGGTTACCGGAACCCCCTGAGGAGTATAATGGGCCTATTGGGCCCCAGTGTAGAAGAGGAGGGGCAGCCAAGGCAGGGCAGCGCGCCCCCTCCCCCTCTAGTCAGAATTGGACAAAGAGGGGGGCGGCGCCCTGATAACCCACAAGTATAGGGGATCGCAACAGTTTTCGAGGGTAGAGTATTCAACCCAAATTTATTGATTCGACACAACGGGAGCCAAAGAATATTCTCAAGTATTAGGAGTTCAGTTGTCAATTCAACCACACTTGGATAACTTAGTATCTGCAGCAAAGTATTTAGTAGCAAAGTAGTATGATAGTAATGGTAATAGTGGCAAAAGGTAATGATAGCAGTTTTGTAGTAACTGTAACAGTAGCAACGGTAAAGTAAATAAGCAAAGCACAATTATGTGAAAAGCTCGTAGGCATTGGATCAGTGATGGATAATTATGTCGGATGCGGTTCATCATGTAACAGTTATAACATAGGGTGACACAGAACTAGCTCCAATTCATCAATGTAATGTAGGCATGTATTCCAAATATAGTCATACGTGCTTATGGAAAAGAACTTGCATGACATCTTTTGTCCTACCCTCCCGTGGCAGTGGGGTCCTAATGGAAACTAAGGGATATTAAGGCCTCCTTTTAATAGAGTATCGGACCAAAGCATTAACACATAGTGAATACATGAACTCCTCAAACTATGGTCATCACCGAGAAGTATCCCGATTATTGTCACTTCGGGGTTGTCGGATCATAACACATAATAGGTGGCTATAGACTTGCAAGATAGGATCAAGAACTCACATATATTCATGAAAACATGATAGGTTCAGATCTGAAATCATGGCACTCGGGTCCTAGTGACAAGCATTAAGCATAGCAAAGTCATAGCAACATCAATCTCAGAACATAGTGGATACTAGGGATCAAACCCTAACAAAACTAACTTGATTACATGGTAAATCTCATCCAACCCATCACCGTCCAGCAAGCCTATGATGGAATTACTCACACACGGCGGTGAGCATCATGAAATTGGTGATGGAGGATGGTTGATGATGACAACGGCGACGAATCCCCCTCTCCGGAGCCCCGAACGGACTCCAGATCAGCCCTCCCAAGAGAGATTAGGGCTTGGCGGTGGCTCCATACCGTAAAACGCGATGAAACTTTCCCTCTGATTTTTTTCTCCGTGAAAGCAAATATATAGAGTTGGTGTCACACCCTAGCTAGTCATGCATTAGAGTGTTGCATCATGTTTACTCTTTCATCAGAAACTTGAAATGGGGATGACAGAACCCCCAGTCCCCTCTGAAACCAACTAGGGTTACTAAAATAATTTTTCAATGAACCTGAAATGCCCTTCTAAAATGCCCATCATTTTTGTCTTGGTTCAGAACCTCTGCCAAAAATGGTGCACATTTTCCTAGGCCATCCTAGGGTTTTTGAATTAAATCATAAATATTTGAATTTGGGCATTTAAAATAATATAAAATATTTAAATGCTCAAATATCTCCAAACTAAAATGTTTCATGTTGGAAATAATCCAACTATGGGCCAGGAATAGTTTGGTGATTTTTGAAGTTGCCTAGGTATTTTATTTAATTCAACAAAGTTGCAGATATATTAAATAAAAACAGAAATAGAAAAAAAAGGGGGAAAACTTACCTGGGCTCCTCCCTGTGCGGCCCAGCCAGCTGGCCGGCCCAGCAAGCCAGCCCAGCCCACCACCGCCGTCGTCCTCCTGGCGCCAGTCGGCCAGGCGTGTGGCCGGCGCGCGCGCACGGCCGGAGCGCCACGCCACCAGCCCGTCTGCCTGCCTCCCTCGCCAGCGCGACGCCGCGGCGCTTCTTCTCGGTGCCGCCCCGATCCCCTGGCCTTATCCCTCTCTCTCTCCCGTGCTGCTCCCTCCCTCTCTCTCACGGCCGAACACCACCGTCGCCGCCGTTCGCCATAGCCGCCGTCTCCGACCACCCCTCGCTCCCCCGACTAGCTCAGGAGCTCCGCCTCGACTCCCTCTTCCTCCCCACCGCTCCACGGGTCTCCGGAAGCCCTGCATCGCCGCCACGTCGCCGTTCCCCTCTTCGGGCTCCGACCACCGTCGCCGTCAAATTCGTCGTCTCCGGCGCGTCCCCGAGCCCGCTTCGACGCCCACTGCAACCGCGGTGAGCCCCCGAGTCGTTTCCCCCTTCTCCCCTGGTCTCTCCCGACCTCTAGGCCCTAGCCCCACCTCGGCCGAGAGCTCCACGCCGCCGACGATGTCGCCGTCGTGGCCACGGTCGCCGTAGCGCCCAACCGAGCACACCATCGTGCTCCACACCTCACTAGGAGCACGTAGCACGCACCAACACCTCCCCTAACGCCCTGCAACGCCGTTTCCGACCGCACCCGAACTCCGGCCGCCGCAGCCGAGCTCGCCGCCGTCAACTCCGGCCACCCCGAGCCCAACCACCACCACCAATAGTCGCGGCTCAACCTCAGCAACACGTAGATGCCTTCCGCCGTCCATTTGGTTGCCGGAATGGCAAAAAGCACTTTCGCCGCCGTCTCGGACCTCGCCGGCGTCATGTCGCCGGTGGGGTTTGACTTGTCCGACCTGGGGTTTGACCCCCCAGGGTCACTGACGCGTGGGCCCTGTCGGCCAGGTGGTTAGGTTAGCGCTAACTACTGTTAGTCAACCCCCCTGACACTGACAGTGGGCCCCAGCGCCACTAATCCCTAATTAGGATTAATTTAAACCTGTTTAAACCCCCCCTGTCACTGACGTGTGGCCCCCACACGTCAGGTTTGACTCCAGCCAGCCGCAGTTGACCACTGACGTCATGCTGACGTCATGCTGGCGCAATAATTATATTTCTGGATTTAAATTAAATCAGGAAATTCCAGAATATTATTTAAACTTCAAAAATTCATAACTTTTATTCTGTAACTCCAAATTGGACAAATTATATATGAAAAATGATCAGAAAAATCCAATCTATCCATCTGTACTATTTTCATGCATGATCAAACAAGTTAAATTGATGTTTTAAGCAGAACAAGGAAAAGCACTTTAAAAGGCCATGTTTGAGTTTGAAATTTGAATCTATGATTCAAATTTGTTCAAACCCTTCTGGTTTTAGTTGCATTAGCCCAACACACTCATATTGCCATGTTTCATGCATGCATCATATTGTTGCACATTGTTTGGTGATGCTTGTGTATCGATGTCCTTTGCGACAGGTTCTGCCCCCGAGGAGTACCGTGATTACCCTAACGAAGAACCATATCAGTGCATCGAACCATCAGGCAAGCAACCAACCATTTGATCATATCGATACAATCCCATGTTCTCGCTCCTGCTCTCTTTTACTGCATTAAGACAACGCGATTCAAACTGCTGTGTGCTACGGTAGTTGAACCCATTTCCTCTGCATGACCTGTCATTGCCACAGTAACTAGATGAAACCCACTAGCATGTGTAGGAGTTGATTGAGCCATATGTATGTGTTGTTCCTACCTTGCTATGCCTGCTATGCTTAGAGTCGTGTCAGGTCTGGTTCATCTGGGTGATGGGCTAGAGTGAAATGATTATGTCGGTAATGGAGAGTGGTGTGGTGAACACGATTTGGTAAAGGTATCGATGAGAGGCCATGTAGGAGTACATGGTGGGTTGTTTCATTGAAGCCGACCTTAAGCACTGAGATCTGTATGTGTGATTTAAGAATCAGCTACTACCATGCATTGGGCCCGAAACCAATGGACCCTCTCGGCTTCTTATTCACCCTAGTTCTCCGTCCAGGAGTTGCAAGTAGTTTCTGGTGTTTGTAGCCTACTGGAGGCCGTGGACAGCGCTGACCGTAGGGGTGGGCTGTGATGCGGTAGGTACGTGGCCGGGTGTACCGAATACCCGTTAGGTATCTCGGGAACCCTGTTCACATCGTTCGGGGCCGTATGGGAAACCTCGGCCGGACTCCCTGCGGATGGAACCTGAATAGGCGATAAACCTGGACTGGAGGCTTAGGTGATTAGGTAGGTCGTGGCCGACACCCACGTTGGGCTTCCGCTTGAAGGTTGCCGAGTACATGTCGTGTAAACGACGGTAAGTGGTGAGAGCGTGTATGAAGAAGTACACCCCTGCAGGGTTAACATGATCTATTCGAATAGCCGCGTCCGCGGTAAAGGACTACTTGGTTGCCTATACAGTTCATAGACAAGTAAATGGAAACTACTAAAAGCCTCAAGATAAGTGTGAGTGCCGAGGATGGCTCTTCCGTAGGAAGACGGAGGTGGATCCTCGGTAGTGTATTGAAGTGGTGAGTAGTGGACTCGTGTGCGCAAAACCATTTCAAGTTGGAGTATCGTAGGATAGTCTAGCCAAGAGTCAAAGCTGGCTTGCTGCAATAACTCCACCAACCCTTCTTGATACTATGCATGTATGTAGGATCTGATGTAAGTCTTGCTGAGTACCTTTGTACTCATGTTGCTATAATCTACATTTTTACAGAAGACGCTGCAACCCCTTCTGATGGGTTCTATGTAGACGTTGACATCAACGAGTAGGCTAAAGACCCAGGTGGTGACCCTGAGCTTGTGATGGACCACGTAGTATAGCTAGGCTTTCCAAGCCTCTTTTATTTTACTAGTTGTCTGTACCCAGACAATGTACTTCCGCTGCTGGCTTGTATGACTGTATGACTTGTATGTTGGGTCGTGAGACCCGTACCTTTGTGTATGTTATGTATGGCTCCCTGAGCCTTAAATAAAGTACTTGTGTCATAGAGTCATGTTGTGATGCTTCGTTGTATTTGCACATATCGAGCATATTGTGTGTATGATTGAAATGCTTGGTATGTGTGGGATCTGACTATCTAGTTGTTTATCTTTAGTAGCCTCTCTTACCGGGAAATGTCTCCTAGTGTTACCGCTGAGCCATGGTAGCTTGCTACTGCTCTGGAACACTTAGGCTGGCCGGCATGTGTCCTTCTTCGTTCCTGTGTCTGTCCCTTCGGGGAAATGTCACGCTTTGAGTACCGGAGTCCTGTTAGCCCGCTACAGCCCGGTTTACCGGAGTCCTGCTAGCCCAGTGCTACAGCCCGGACCCACTTGCTGATGACCGACACGTTCGAAGCTGGGTCATGGATGCCTGTCCCTGTAAGTCTGTGCCACTTTGGGTTTACGACTAGTCATGTCAGCCCGGGCTCCTTATCATATGGATGCTAGCGACACTATCATATACGTGAGCCAAAAGGCGCAAACGGTCCCGGGAAAAGGTAAGACGACACCCGTGGGAATACCGTGCGTGAGGCCGCAAAGTGATATGAGGTGTTACCAGCTAGATCGATGTGACATCGAGTCGGGGTCCTGACAGCGTTGGCATCAGAGCCGGACTGCCTGTAGGTTCTCCAAGCCAAACTGGTCGATGTTGAGTCTAGAAATTCTTTAGTTATATGTAGGGGAATTGTTTGTGGGATGGAACGTAAGGCTCTTTTTACTCCTCTATCTTATGACATTCTGATCTGAGTCAGTCCATTCTTCCACCGGGGGTTAAGGAATTAGGATCTGTTCTCTCTATCAGGATCACGAGTTACTAATCAGTAGTACCTTATAAGTTTGATGGATACAAGCCTAGTTCAGTTCTACTACCACATTATGTTGTTAGAATGGTTTCAGAACTTTGATATGGTGATGTTGAGTGTGTACGAAATCCTTTGTCAAATGTCTCAAAATCCTTTTTGAGCATTTACAGCTGTTATGCTGCCGAAATTTTGCTAGAAATTCTAATGCCTTTGCATTATGATTGTGCTTTCAGATGGCCACTCGCGACCTCAATCAAGTGGTTCGCCTGACTCGATGCCTAGATGTACCCGGCCATACTGCTAAGTTGGTCAGGGTAATGACTGAGGCTGGATACCGCTGGTATCCTGAGTACACGGTCGAAGAGCAATTCCGGGACTTCAATCAAAGCCAGTATCTCTGCACTGTCAGGATATTTCCATCTTATCCTGGATCCACCGAGCCTCTTCACTGTTCCTATGGACTCGGGGTTACTATTGAGATGGCTGTGCAGGACGCCGCCTACTCTATGATGACCATTATGCGAGTCAGATCTGGTTTATTTCGGGACTCTGATTTCCGGTATATGCCAGGATCACTTCCGGGAGCACAAGGGTATCTCCAGGCTATCTATGCTGACTCCACTCAGGAGGATTCACGGACTCGCACCACTGCTGAGATGCTCGAGGATAAGGACCGTGAAAATCGGGCCTTAAGGTTAGAGCTCTTCAATACCCGTGCTGACCACTGGGCTACTTTGACTCGGTTCGCACCGGCGGTGCAAGCTGGATATTCGGATATGCGCGATCTCTATCCTGTGAGATCTGCTCTGCCAGACGTGATGGTTTGGCGTGATGTAGGAGGCATCACCCCACCTCGCGGTCCCCGCAGGCCACCGTTTGTTGGTCCACGACCTCATCCTAGCCCCTATGGTCCACAAGCTCCGCGAGATCGTCTGTTTCCGGATGAACATGTTGAGCTTCCAGGCTATGGAGGTGACTTCTACGAGGACTACTACGGATCGGTCTGAGTTAGTGATAGTATCCCTAGTTCGCACTAGCTGTGTCGTCTATCGTCCCGCGTGACTCGTGGGATATGACCTAGTCTGTACTCCTTCCGGAGGTGTAGAAAAATAATGTATAGAAGCTTGGAATGCCTCCGATGAGATGATGGTCAACACGCGCGCTAACCCTGCTTCCCAAGAGCAGGCCGAAGGCAGTGAAGCCAGGAATGAAAATCTGCCTCATCCTCCTTCACTAGCCGAGGTTATGATGGAAGCTGAGAGAAACAAGCGGGAGACAAACCGTTTGTTGGAGCGTATTGAACAGAATACAGCACACCATCAGAGGGCTAACATGGTGTCACTCAGTGATTTTATCAAATTGCATCCACCCACGTTCCACCACTCCGTCGAGCCTCTCGACGCTGATGACTGGCTTCGCAGTATCTCTCACAAGCTGCGTTCCGCGGTGGTAGCGGAGGCTGACAAGGTCACCTTTGCTGCATATCATCTTGAAGGCCCCGCCAGTCTATGGTGGAAGAATTATGGAGCTATGCGCCCAGCGGGCCATGTCACCACTTGGGCTGAGTTCAGCGAGGCTTTCCGTGAACATCACATTCCGGAGGGTCTCATGGACCGTAAACGTGAAGAATTTTGCAGTTTCACCCAAGGCCGACTTTCTGTGGATGCCTATAGCAGAGAGTTTGGTAATCTTGCCCGATATGCAACTGAGGAAGTGTCTACTGACGCCAAGAAGCAAGCAAGGTTCCGTAAGGGCCTTAGTCCTGAGCTTCGCCGCGACCTCCGTCTGCATGAGTGCACATCTTTTTCGAAACTTGTCAACAAAGCCATCAGTGCTGAAACTGGTCAGACTGACTATGACGCAACACGCAAGCATGGACGTGACATGGGTTCCTCATCCGGTGCTGGTCCTCAGAAGCGCCGCGTGTGGGTACCCAACACCGCCCTGCCACCCAGGTTCACACCGAGGCCATCCTTCCAGGCGCCTCGCCCTGTTCAACAGTCTGCACCGGCCAAGCCCTATGGGGGTCCAACCAATAATGCTCCTCCACGTACCAGTTCCGTGACTTGTTTCAAGTGTGGGGAATCTGGTCACTATATGCGTGAGTGTCCCCAGACCAACCCCAATCAATCTGCTAAAGCTGTTGGCCGTGGCAAGCCGACAGGGAAGGTGTTTCATGCTAAACCGGTCACCGCTTCACGTGGCCATGTCAACTGTATCTCTGCCGAAGAAGCTCAAGAGGACCCCAACGTCGTTCTCGGTACGCTTCTTGTTAATTGCCACCCGGCATCTGTTCTTTTCGATACAGGAGCCTCTCATTCTTTTATATCCGAAAATTATGCTCGTTTGCATAACGTTGCATTCTGTGACTTGCCGTCCACTATGGAAATTTCTACCCCTGGTTCTAGATGGCAGACCTCTAGGGTAAGTTATGGAAATGAAATCCAAGTCGACAGACTTGTTTTCCTCGCATCTTTGATAGCCCTTAAATCTTCAGATATTAATATCATTCTGGGTATGGACTGGATGTCAGCTCATCATGCCCAAATTGATTGCTTCTCTAGGACTGTTCAACTCACCCATCCTTCGGGGAAGATAGTCAATGTCTTGACCCGAATAGCCAAGCGACAATTATATTCTCTTAACGCCAGCCCTTTGCCAGACCTTGAGGACGTGCCGGTAGTCCGTGACTTCCCGGATGTCTTTCCAGAGGAATTGCCAGGTGTTCCACCTGACAGGGATGTTGAGTTCGTAATCGACCTCATCCCCGGAACCGTTCCGATTGCTAGAAGACCTTATAAGATGGCACCACTAGAACTAGCCGAGCTTAAGAAGCAACTCGATGAATCCTTGAAAAAGGGTTTCATCCGCCCTAGTTCATCTCCGTGGGCTTGCCCCGTCCTGTTCGTCAAGAAGAAGGATGGTACGGACCGGATGGTTGTAGATTACCGACCTGTCAATTTGGTCACAATCAAGAACAAATATCCACTTCCCAGGATCAACGATCTGTATGATCAGCTCGCTGGATCCTCAGTCTTCTCCAAGATGGATTTGAGGTTGGGCTACCATCAAATCAAAATCAGAAACGGGGACATTCCTAAAACGGCCTTTGTTACTCGTTATGGCCAATACGAGTACACCGTCATGTCCTTCGGATTAACCAACGCTCCAGCCACCTTTTCTCGGTTAATGAACTCAATCTTCATGGAGTATTTGGATAAATTCGTCGTAGTTTATCTCGATGATATACTCATCTACTCCAAGAACGAGGAAGAACATGCCGAACATTTAAGGCTAGTGTTGAAGAAACTTCGAGAGCATCGCCTTTATGCCAAATTTTCAAAATGTGAATTCTGGTTGTCAGAAGTGACCTATCTGGGTCATGTAATATCTGGTAAAGGTATTGCTGTTAACCCTGAGCGAGTTCAAGCCGTCCTTAATTGGACTCCACCCGAATCGGTCAAGCAAGTTCGGAGTTTTCTAGGCTTAGCGAGCTATTGCCGTCGCTTTGTCGAGAACTTCTCCAAAGTTGCTAAACCTCTAACCGAACTCCTCAAGAAAGATAAGAAGTTCGAATGGACTCCACAATGTGAGCACAGCTTTCAGGAACTGAAAAGACGCCTGACCTCTGCTCCCGTGCTGGTACCGCCAGACTTCTCCAAGGACTTTGTTATCTACTGCGACGCCTCGCGACAAGGACTAGGTTGCATTCTCATGCAAGATCGACACGTAATTGCTTACGCTTCACGGCAATTGCACCCACATGAGGAGAATTATCCTACTCATGATCTAGAGCTTGCAGCCGTAGTCTATGCACTTAAGACCTGGCGACATTACCTCCTCGGTAATCGTTGCGAAATATTCACTGATCACCAAAGCCTGAAGTACATTTTCACCCAACCGGATTTGAATCTCAGGCAGAGACGTTGGGTTGAATTGATCACAGACTTCGACTTAGGAATAACCTACACCCCAGGGAAAGCCAACGTCATGGCTGATGCGCTAAGTCGTAAATCTTATTGTAACAACCTGATGTTACAACAAAGTCAACCGCTTCTCCATGAGGAATTTCGGAAGCTTAACCTTCACATTATACCTCAAGGTTTTCTTTCCACCTTGGTGGCAAAACCTACCCTTACGGATCAAATTATCAAAGCACAGAAGGTAGATCCGGGAATCTCCCGCATCAAGAGAAACATTCAGAAAGGAATTGCGAATTGCTTCTCCATTAATGATCAAGGGGTCGTATACTTCGGGGATCGACTAGTGGTTCCCAAAGTGCGCAACCTGAGGCGATTGATCCTTAAGGAAGCTCATGAATCTCCTCTCACCATTCATCCCGGTAGTACTAAGATGTATCAGGACCTACGCCAGAGGTTCTGGTGGACTAGGATGAAGAGAGAAATTGCTCAGTATATTGCAAATTGCGACGTCTGTCGACGTGTAAAAGCAGAGCATCAACGGCCTGCTGGCACCCTTCAACCCTTAGCTATTCCTGAATGGAAATGGGATAAAATTGGTATGGATTTCATTACCGGTTTTCCCAGGACCAAGAGAGGGAATAATGCTATTTTCGTCGTGGTCGATCGTCTTTCCAAGGTAGCTCATTTCTTACCTGTTCGTGAGAGTATAACCGCTAGTCAGCTGGCAGATCTGTACATCTCCCGAATAGTGTCTCTCCATGGTGTTCCTTTGGAAATTAACTCGGATCGAGGAAGTCTTTTCACCTCTCGATTTTGGGAAAGTTTCCAAAATGCTATGGGAACTCGTCTCTCCTTTAGCACCGCTTTCCACCCTCAGTCGAGTGGTCAAGTGGAACGCGTCAATCAGATTCTAGAAGACATGCTTCGAGCCTCCGTTATCTCTTTCGGAATGGACTGGGAGAAGTGCCTTCCATTTGCCGAATTCGCTTACAACAACAGCTATCAATCTAGCTTGGGTAAAGCCCCTTTTGAAGTTCTCTATGGACGACGATGTCGAACACCCCTTAACTGGTCAGAGACCGGGGAAAGACAATTCTTTGGCCCGGATATGATTCAGGAAGCAGAAGAACAAGTTCGTATCGTTCGTGAAAAGTTGAAAACAGCCCAATCTCGTCAAAAGAGTCAATATGACCGAAAACATAAGGCTATGACTTTCGAGGTTGACGAGAAGGCTTATCTTCGGGTCACCCCTCTGAAGGGAACCCATCGTTTCGGTATCAAAGGCAAATTGGCTCCTCGTTACATTGGACCTTTTCGCATTCTTGCCAAACGAGGAGAAGTTGCCTACCAGTTGGAACTACCTCCGCACCTCTCCAGAGTTCACGATGTCTTCCACGTTTCTCAACTCAGGCGTTGCTTCTCGGATCCTATCCGTGAAGTGGACCACGAAACGCTTGATCTCCAAGATGATCTTACATATCGAGAGTACCCCATTCGTATCCTCGATCAAGCCGAACGTACCACGCGACGTCATAATATCAAGTTTCTCAAGGTTCAATGGTCGCACCATTCTGAGGATGAAGCAACTTGGGAAAGGGAGGATCGTCTTCGACTTGAATATCCCGCCTTCTTCTCGGAGGAACCCAAATCTCGGGACGAGATTCTTTTGAGTGGGGGTGAGTTGTCACACCCTAGCTAGTCATGCATTAGAGTGTTGCATCATGTTTACTCTTTCATCAGAAACTTGAAATGGGGATGACAGAACCCCCAGTCCCCTCTGAAACCAACTAGGGTTACTAAAATAATTTTTCAATGAACCTGAAATGCCCTTCTAAAATGCCCATCATTTTTGTCTTGGTTCAGAACCTCTGCCAAAAGTGGTGCACATTTTCCTAGGCCATCCTAGGGTTTTTGAATTAAATCATAAATATTTGAATTTGGGCATTTAAAATAATATAAAATATTTAAATGCTCAAATATCTCCAAACTAAAATGTTTCATGTTGGAAATAATCCAACTATGGGCCAGGAATAGTTTGGTGATTTTTGAAGTTGCCTAGGTATTTTATTTAATTCAACAAAGTTGCAGATATATTAAATAAAAACAGAAATAGAAAAAAAGGGGGAAAACTTACCTGGGCTCCTCCCTGTGCGGCCCAGCCAGCTGGCCGGCCCAGCAAGCCAGCCCAGCCCACCACCGCCGTCGTCCTCCTGGCGCCAGTCGGCCAGGCGTGTGGCCGGCGCGCGCGCACGGCCGGAGCGCCACGCCACCAGCCCGTCTGCCTGCCTCCCTCGCCAGCGCGACGCCGCGGCGCTTCTTCTCGGTGCCGCCCCGATCCCCTGGCCTTATCCCTCTCTCTCTCCCGTGCTGCTCCCTCCCTCTCTCTCACGGCCGAACACCACCGTCGCCGCCGTTCGCCATAGCCGCCGTCTCCGACCACCCCTCGCTCCCCCGACTAGCTCAGGAGCTCCGCCTCGACTCCCTCTTCCTCCCCACCGCTCCACGGGTCTCCGGAAGCCCTGCATCGCCGCCACGTCGCCGTTCCCCTCTTCGGGCTCCGACCACCGTCGCCGTCAAATTCGTCGTCTCCGGCGCGTCCCCGAGCCCGCTTCGACGCCCACTGCAACCGCGGTGAGCCCCCGAGTCGTTTCCCCCTTCTCCCCTGGTCTCTCCCGACCTCTAGGCCCTAGCCCCACCTCGGCCGAGAGCTCCACGCCGCCGACGATGTCGCCGTCGTGGCCACGGTCGCCGTAGCGCCCAACCGAGCACACCATCGTGCTCCACACCTCACTAGGAGCACGTAGCACGCACCAACACCTCCCCTAACGCCCTGCAACGCCGTTTCCGACCGCACCCGAACTCCGGCCGCCGCAGCCGAGCTCGCCGTCGTCAACTCCGGCCACCCCGAGCCCAACCACCACCACCAATAGTCGCGGCTCAACCTCAGCAACACGTAGATGCCTTCCGCCGTCCATTTGGTTGCCGGAATGGCAAAAAGCACTTTCGCCGCCGTCTCGGACCTCGCCGGCGTCATGTCGCCGGTGGGGTTTGACTTGTCCGACCTGGGGTTTGACCCCCCAGGGTCACTGACGCGTGGGCCCTGTCGGCCAGGTGGTTAGGTTAGCGCTAACTACTGTTAGTCAACCCCCCTGACACTGACAGTGGGCCCCAGCGCCTCTAATCCCTAATTAGGATTAAATTAAACCTGTTAAACCCCCCCTGTCACTGACGTGTGGCCCCCACACGTCAGGTTTGACTTCAGCCAGCCGCAGTTGACCACTGACGTCATGCTGACGTCATGCTGGCGCAATAATTATATTCTGGATTTAAATTAAATCAGGAAATTCCAGAATATTATTTAAACTTCAAAAATTCATAACTTTTATTCTGTAACTCCAAATTGGACAAATTATATATGAAAAATGATCAGAAAAATCCAATCTATCCATCTGTACTATTTTCATGCATGATCAAACAAGTTAAATTGATGTTTTAAGCAGAACAAGGAAAAGCACTTTAAAAGGCCATGTTTGAGTTTGAAATTTGAATCTTTGATTCAAATTTGTTCAAACCCTTCTGGTTTTAGTTGCATTAGCCCAACACACTCATATTGCCATGTTTCATGCATGCATCATATTGTTGCACATTGTTTGGTGATGCTTGTGTATCGATGTCCTTTGCGACAGGTTCTGCCCCCGAGGAGTACCGTGATTACCCTAACGAAGAACCATATCAGTGCATCGAACCATCAGGCAAGCAACCAACCATTTGATCATATCGATACAATCCCATGTTCTCGCTCCTGCTCTCTTTTACTGCATTAAGACAACGCGATTCAAACTGCTGTGTGCTACGGTAGTTGAACCCATTTCCTCTGCATGACCTGTCATTGCCACAGTAACTAGATGAAACCCACTAGCATGTGTAGGAGTTGATTGAGCCCTATGTATGTGTTGTTCCTACCTTGCTATGCCTGCTATGCTTAGAGTCGTGTCAGGTCTGGTTCATCTGGGTGATGGGCTGGAGTGAAATGTTATGTCGGTAATGGAGAGTGGTGTGGTGAACACGATTTGGTAAAGGTATCGATGAGAGGCCATGTAGGAGTACATGGTGGGTTGTTTCATTGAAGCCGACCTTAAGCACTGAGATCTGTATGTGTGATTTAAGAATCAGCTACTACCATGCATTGGGCCCGAAACCAATGGACCCTCTCGGCTTCTTATTCACCCTAGTTCTCCGTCCAGGAGTTGCAAGTAGTTTCTGGTGTTTGTAGCCTACTGGAGGCCGTGGACAGCGCTGACCGTAGGGGTGGGCTGTGATGCGGTAGGTACGTGGCCGGGTGTACCGAATACCCGTTAGGTATCTCGGGAACCCTGTTCACATCGTTCGGGGCCGTATGGGAAACCTCGGCCGGACTCCCTGCGGATGGAACCTGAATAGGCGATAAACCTGGACTGGAGGCTTAGGTGATTAGGTAGGTCGTGGCCGACACCCACGTTGGGCTTCCGCTTGAAGGTTGCCGAGTACATGTCGTGTAAACGACGGTAAGTGGTGAGAGCGTGTATGAAGAAGTACACCCCTGCAGGGTTAACATGATCTATTCGAATAGCCGCGTCCGCGGTAAAGGACTACTTGGTTGCCTATACAGTTCATAGACAAGTAAATGGAAACTACTAAAAGCCTCAAGATAAGTGTGAGTGCCGAGGATGGCTCTTCCGTAGGAAGACGGAGGTGGATCCTCGGTAGTGTATTGAAGTGGTGAGTAGTGGACTCGTGTGCGCAAAACATTTCAAGTTGGAGTATCGTAGGATAGTCTAGCCAAGAGTCAAAGCTGGCTTGCTGCAATAACTCCACCAACCCTTCTTGATACTATGCATGTATGTAGGATCTGATGTAAGTCTTGCTGAGTACCTTTGTACTCATGTTGCTATAATCTACATTTTTACAGAAGACGCTGCAACCCCTTCTGATGGGTTCTATGTAGACGTTGACATCAACGAGTAGGCTAAAGACCCAGGTGGTGACCCTGAGCTTGTGATGGACCACGTAGTATAGCTAGGCTTTCCAAGCCTCTTTTATTTTACTAGTTGTCTGTACCCAGACAATGTACTTCCGCTGCTGGCTTGTATGACTGTATGACTTGTATGTTGGGTCGTGAGACCCGTACCTTTGTGAATGTTATGTATGGCTCCCTGAGCCTTAAATAAAGTACTTGTGTCATAGAGTCATGTTGTGATGCTTCGTTGTATTTGCACATATCGAGCATATTGTGTGTATGATTGAAATGCTTGGTATGTGTGGGATCTGACTATCTAGTTGTTTATCTTTAGTAGCCTCTCTTACCGGGAAATGTCTCCTAGTGTTACCGCTGAGCCATGGTAGCTTGCTACTGCTCTGGAACACTTAGGCTGGCCGGCATGTGTCCTTCTTCGTTCCTGTGTCTGTCCCTTCGGGGAAATGTCACGCTTTGAGTACCGGAGTCCTGTTAGCCCGCTACAGCCCGGTTTACCGGAGTCCTGCTAGCCCAGTGCTACAGCCCGGACCCACTTGCTGATGACCGACACGTTCGAAGCTGGGTCATGAATGCCTGTCCCTGTAAGTCTGTGCCACTTTGGGTTTACGACTAGTCATGTCAGCCCGGGCTCCTTATCATATGGATGCTAGCGACACTATCATATACGTGAGCCAAAAGGCGCAAACGGTCCCGGGAAAAGGTAAGACGACACCCGTGGGAATACCGTGCGTGAGGCCGCAAAGTAATATGAGGTGTTACCAGCTAGATCGATGTGACATCGAGTCGGGGTCCTGACAGTTGGAGTTGAGGTCGGTGGACATCCAGGGGGCCCACGAGGCAGGGGGCGTGCCCAGGGGGAGGGGGCGCGCCCCCACCCTCGTGGACAGGGTGCGGGCTCCCTAGCCTTGATTCTTTCGCCAGTATTTTTTATATTTTCCAAAATTAATCTCCATGGATTTTCAGGTCATTCCGAGAACTTTTGTTTTCTGCACAAAAATAACACCATGGCAGTTCTACTGAAACAGCGTCAGTTCGGGTTAGTTTCATTCAAATCATGCAAGTTAGAGTCCAAAACAAGGGCAAAAGTGTTTGGAAAAGTAGATACGTTGGAGACGTATCAACTCCCCCAAGCTTAAACCTTTGCTTGTCCTCAAGCAATTCAGTTGATAAACTGAAAGTGGTAAAGAAATACTTTTACAAACTCTGTTTGCTCTTGTTGTTGTAAATATGTAAAGCCAGCATTCAAGTTTTCAGCAAAGATTATGAACTAACCATATTCACAATAACACTTAGGTCTCATGTTTACTCATATCAATGGCATAATCAACCAGCAAGAAAAAATAATAAAACTCGGATGACAACACTTTCTCAAAACAATCATAATATGATATAACAAGATGGTATCTCGCTAGCCCTTTCTGAGACTGCAAAGCATAAATGAAGAGCACCTTTAAAGATCAAGGACTGACTAAACATTGTAATTCATGGTAAAAGAGATCCAGTCAAGTCATACCCAATATAAACTAATAGTAATGCATGCAAATGACAATGTGCTCTCCAGCGGGTGCTTTTTAATAAGAGGGTGGTGACTCAACATAAAAGTAAATAGACAAGCCCTTCGCAGAGGGAAGCAGGGATTTGTAGAGGTGCTAGAGCTCGATTTTAAAATAGAGAGGAATAACATTTTGAGCAGTATACTTTCACTGTCAACACAACAACTATGAGATCTCGATATCTTCCATGCTACATACATTATAGGCGGTTCCCAAACAGAATGGTAAAGTTTATACTCCCCCACCACCAACAAGCATCAATCCATGGCTTGCTCGAAACAACGAGTGCCTCCAACTAGCAACAGCCCTGGGGGAATTTTGTTTAATTATTTTGATTTGCTTTGATCTTTTTGATCATGGGCTCCCGGTTACCAGCCATTTTCTTGTGAATGAGGAGCAGAGTCCACTCCCCTTGAGAATAACCCACGTAGCATGGAAGATACAGACAACCCTTGTTGATACATGAGTTGCTCGAGTATACAAAACAGAATTTCATTTGAAGGTTTGGAGTTTGGCACATACAAACTTACTTGGAACGACAGGTAAATACCGCATATAGGAAGGTATGGTGGACTCATATGGAATAACTTTGGGGTTTATGGAGTTTGGATGCACAAGCAGTATTCCCGCTTAGTACAGGTGAAGGCTAGCAAAAGACTGGAAAGCGACCAACTGAGAGAGCGACAACAGTCATGAACATGCATTAAAATTAATCAACACCGAGTGTAAGCATGAGTAGGATATAATCCACCATGAACATAAATCGTGAAGGCTATGTTGATTTGTTTCAACTACATGCATGAACATGTGCCAAGTCAAGTCACTCGAATCATTCAAAGGAGGATACCATCCTATCATACCACATCAAAACCATTTTAATAGCATGTTGGCACGCAAGGTAAACCATTATAAGCTCCTAGATAATTAAGCATGGCATCAGCAACTATAATCTCTAATTGTCATTGCAAACATGTTTATTCATAATAGGCTGAATAAGGAACGATGAACTCATCATATTTACAAAAACAAGAGAGGCTGAGTTCATACCAGCTTCTCTCATCTCAGCCAGTCCATCATATATCGTCATTATTGCCTTTCACTTGCACGACCGAATGGTGTGGATAATAATAATAGTGCACGTGCATTGGACTAAGCTGGAATCTGCAAGCATTCAATTCAAGCGAGAATACAAAGTAATATGGGCTCTAAGTCAAATCAACAATCATGCATATGAGAGCCACTAAACATTTTCATTATGGTCTTCTCCTCTCGACCCCCAAAGGAAAGAAAAGAAACTAAAACTATTTACACGGGAAAGCTCCCAACAAGCAAAAGAAGAACGAGAAATCTTTTTGGGTTTTCTTTTACTTGTTACTACAAGCATATAAATTAAACTAACTAAACTTTTTTGTTTTTAAAAGGTTTATCAAACACACAAGAATAAAGCTAGAAAAAGAATTTAAACTAGGATGGATAGTACAATGAAAAAGTATGAACACCGACAACTAGAATAAGTGTGTGAACATGAATGTAATGTCGGTGAGAAATACGTACTCCCCCAAGCTTAGGCTTTTGGCCTAAGTTGGTCTATTTCCATGGATAGCGGCTACTCTCCCTAGTGTACTGAGGAGTGTTATCAGGATACCACTGACTGGCGATCTCCTCCGGTCCCAGTGATAAGATGATGGACGATAAGGGTCCAGTGGTGGTTCCGGCTCAGGCTCTGGAGCTGATGTCTGGCCTCGGTGCACGTACACAACCGTCGGCAGGACGAGGTAATGGCCTGCAGTTAAATCAAACAAAGAAGGTGCAGGCAGGGTAATAATCTCATTGTGTTTCTTATTAAATCTCAGGTTATACAGAAGCATCTTATCATCATTGTCAACAATAAACTCATGCGCTACCATGCTCATGTAATCTAAAAAGGTAAGAGGTAGCAGTGTCTCCTCTTTCTCATAATGCCTAATAGGTATCTCGAAATGTTTAGAAGGCGTGCAACATAGATACCTCCAAAGATGGGGCCTGAGGGAGTCCTGGATTAGGGGGTATCCGGACGGCCGGACTATATACTTCGTTCGGACTATTGGAGCGTGAAGATACAAGACTCAAGACTCCGTCCCGTGTCTGGATGGGACTCTCCTTTGCATGGAAGACAAGCTTGGCGATCCGGATATTGTATTTCCTTCCTTGTAACCGACTCCGTGTAAACCCTAGCCCTCTACGGTGTCTATATAAACTGAAGAGGTTGGTCCTTAGAAGGCCAATCACGATCACAATCATAACCATCATAGGCTAGCTTCTAGGGTTTAGCCTCTACGACCTCGTGGTAGATCTACTCTTGTACTACTCATATCATCAATATCAATCAAGCAGGAAGTAGGGTTTTACCTCTATCGAGAGGGCCCGAACCTGGGTAAACATTGTGCCCCTTGCTTCCTGTTACCATCAGCCTAAGACGCACAGATCGGGACCCCCTACCCGAGATCTGCCGGTTTTGACACCGACATTGGTGCTTTCATTGAGAGTTCCTCTGTGTCGCCGCTGCAACTCTTGATGGCGCCTTCAATTGTCAACAACGCAGTCCAGGGTAAGACTTTTCTCCCCAGACAGATCTTCGAGTTCGGCGGCTTCGCATTGTGGACCAATTCGCTTGGCCAACTGGAGTAGATCGACAGCTACGCCCCTGGCCACCAAGTCAGGTTCGAAAACCTGAACTACACAGCCGATATCCGCAGAGACTTGATCTTCGACGGAATCGGGCTTGTGCCAGGAGTGCCGGACAGTCACGATGAGCACGGCTTAGACCTGCTGTCGGACAGTGCTCGGGATATCACCCCTGCAGTAGCCCCGGACCTAAATCTGGAGCAGACTGCGTGGCCCAAGGACGGGTGGATGGACCCCGCCCCGCAGGCCGCACACTCATCAGCGGTAGAGCTGAACACAGGCCTCACCTCTAAGGAAGCCTGTGACTCCGGACCCCCGGACTCGTATCCGGTTGTAGGTTCCAGTCTGCGCTCTCCTGAGCCCGCCGAACCTGGTTGGGCTCCTGTAATGGAGTTCCCCGCAGCGGATATCTTCCAACACTCGCCCTTTGGTGACGTGCTGAACTCGTTAAAGTCTCTCTCTTTGTCAGGAGGCTCGTGGCCGAACTATGTCCGGCTCGAGTGGGAAGCAGGCAACGAAGGAATTCATTGCCCACCCACCACCCACTTCATTGCCATGGTCGATGATCTAACCGACGTGCTTGACTTTGACTCCGATGACATCGACAGTATGGACGACGATGCAGGAGAAGAACAGGAACCACCGCTCACGGGGCGGTGGACAGCCACCTCCTCATACGACATATATATGGTGGACACTACGAAAGAAACCAATGGCAATGAGGCAACGGAGGATGACCCCTCAGGGAGAAAAGCAAAGCATGAGCGTCGTCGGTGCCGCTCCAAGCCCCGCCACAGCAATACCGGCCCAGGAGATGAAAACAATCCGGATGGTGCCGAAGAGGGATACAACCCTGATCAGCCTGCCTTCGAGCAGGCCGAGCATGAAGACGGGCAGGTCAGCCCAGACAAATAGGCGACGGACGGATATCCGGAGGAGGACAACTACATGCCCCCCTTCAAAGACGAGATTAGCCTCGGCGATGACGAGTTCGGCATGCCTGAGGACCCCGTCGAAAAGGAGCGCTTCAAGCGTCGGCTTATGTCCACTACGAGGAGCCTGAAAAAGAAGCAGCAACAACTTCAAGTTGACCAAGACCTGCTCACAGATAGATGGATTGAAGTCCTGGCAGCCAAGAAATATGGACTCGAGCGCCACACGGCTGACCGGCCACCTCGTGGCCGGGATAAAATGGCATATCAGCCCAAATACCATCCCGCAGCCCCCACGCCAATACACTACGGCCCGGGGCAATAGGCAAGATCTGCAAGATATACTGGAAAACAAAGCAGGACAGCCAAGATCGATCTACGGATCGCGTGGGCGTGCCCCAGCACGTGACAATGACCATCGCGCCGGATACACCATCAACAAGTCCGGCCGGGCCGAACACAGCCACCCAGACCAATTCGAACTGCGTAGCAACATAGCCCGGCACAGAGGCGCCGTGCACCCCCTCTGCTTCACTAACAAAGTGATGGATCATGAATTCCCAGAAGGGTTCAAACCCGTAAACATCGAATCATACGATGGCACAACAGACCCCACAGTATGGATTGAAGATTTCCTTCTCCACATTCACATGGCCCGCGGAGACAATCTACACACCATCAAGTATCTTCCCCTTAAGCTCAAAGGACCCGCCCGGCACTGGCTAAACAGCCTGCCCGCAAATTCCATTGGCAGTTGGGAAAACCTGGAAGATGCGTTTCTCGAAAACTTCCAGGGCACATACGTACGACCACCGGACGCCGATGATTTGAGCCACATTACTCGACAGCCCGGAGAGTCAGCTAGGAAATTCTGGACTCGGTTCCTAACTAAAAAGAACCAAATATTCAACTGTCCAGACGCCGAAGCCCTGGCGGCTTTTAAGAATAATATCTGTGATGAGTGGCTCACCCGACACCTCGGCCAGGAAAAACACAAGTCCATGGCAGCTCTCACGACACTAATGACCCGCTTTTGTGCGGGAGAGGACAGCTGGTTGGCTCGCAGCAGCACTACGCCACATTCTGGCACTTCGGATGTCCGTGACAACAACGGCAAGCCACGGCGCAACAAACATAAGCGAAGGAACAACGGCTACAACACTGAAGACACGGCAGTCAACACCGGATTCAGCAGATCTAAATCCGGTTAGCGGAAGAAGCCGTTCAAAAGAAACAATCAGGGACCGTCCAGTCTGGACCGCATACTTGAACGCTCGTGACAAATTCACGGCACCCCGGACAAGCCAGCCAACCACACCAATAGTGACTGCTGGGTGTTCAAACAGGCCGGTAAAATAAACACTGAAAACAAGGACAAGGGGCTACACAGCGACGATAACAAGGAGCCCCGGGATCCGAACACGGGGGGACAGAAGAAATTTCCTCCCCAGGTGAAAACGGTCAACATGATCTACGCTACCCACATTACCAAGTGGGAACAGAAGCGAGCACTATGGGACGTCTATGCGATGGAGCCAGTTGCCCCCAAATTCAACCCATGGTCAGCTTGTCCGATCACCTTTGATCATAGGGATCACCCTAACAGCATCCGTCACGGCGGCTCAGCCGCATTGGTCCTAGACCCAATTATCAACGGATTCCACCTCACGCGAGTCCTTATGGACGGCGGCAGCAGCCTGAACCTGCTATAATAGGACACAGTGCGCAAAATGGGCATCGACCCTTCAAGGATCAAGCCCACCAAAACCACCTTTAAAGGTGTAATTCCTGGAGTAGAGGCCCGTTGCACGGGCTCTATAACATTGGAAGTGGTCTTCGGATCCTCGGATTACTTCCGAAGCGAAGAGTTAATCTTCGATATCGTCCCTTTCCGTAGTGGTTACCACACACTACTTGGACGAACCGCATTCGCTAGATTCAATGCAGTACCACACTATGCATACCTCAAGCTCAAGATGCCAGGACGGCGCGGGGTCATAACAGTCAATGGAAATATGGACTGCTCTCTCCGCACTGAAGAGCATACTGCAGCCCTTGCGGCGGAAGTACAATGCGGCCTCCTCCAACAAACCACCAATCCGGCGACAACAACCTCGAGCACCGTCAAGCGAGTCCGGAGCACCCCGCAACAGGATCACCAGGCACGCCAAGAGTGCGACTAGCAGTCCGGCCTCCGCTCGAGCCCCATCAAAGCAGCATTCGTGCCGCACGTACACAATTATGCACTCAAAATACCATGGGCATAGGCAGAGGCGCAGCAGTGACTCAGTCAACAGTGCGATATAACCGCCACATACCTTCATAACCCTCCCTTTTTATCTTTCAGGACACTGCTTTAGGGCAGCCTCTTCAAGAGCGCCGGATTGTCGGACTTACACAGGAGAGAAAACCAAGGGAGCAACAGGCTTTCCGCACAAAAGGAAATACCCAGGTGGAATCTGTTCACGATCGTTATACCTGTTTTATATACCTACATGCAGCCTGCCCTTGGATAGGACATGTTAAATAGTCCTATTTACTTCTGCTTAAACGCACCCATTGTAAACATACGCTTAAACGTATTATTCATCAATGGGAAATAATATATAGCGTCAGCTTATTATTCCTATTTACGCATTTTTCTTACAAATGTTCATTTAATATTGCATCCGTACACCTTGGTATGATCAGTTTTGCCAGGGGCTTCTTATGGCACCCCACAACATGGCAAAACAAGTCCGAACACTTTCAACAGTGCGGCACCCCGAACTTATAGCACTATATGCATCAGCTCTGAATCACGTCTTGGGTCAATAGTTGGGTTTGCCCGGCTCCCTTGTTTTGGTACCTTACGTTCCGTTATATCGGCTAAGGTAGCGCAGGGAGAACTACTGCGATTGTGTCCCGGTTCTTCCGGACGAGCACCTCAGTAGAGAAAGCCGAAAACTGACCGGCATGATGCGGCGAGAGCTGGTCACTGTTTGAGAGGTCTTAAAATCCTTAAAGATTTTTCCGCTTTAGGCGAGGAATCGGCTTCATCCGATATAGGCGTATATAGCGCTCCAATTCGGCCTTCCGAATTCTAGGGGCTTCGCCAAAATTTAAAATTGTAGACTTCTATGGCTAAGTGAAAGTTATAAAGCCGCATAGTCCGATTGCCTTGTTCACTGCGCCGGATACCTCCTTAAGGGACCAAAAATTTGGATAAAGAGTGTCCGGGTTTTTCCAGGAACACCCCGATACTAGTTGCATGGGGGCGGAAGCTGACGACTGGCCTACTTTCAGAATTTTATAAACAGCCGCACAGAAGGTAATATTTTAAATCAAAAGCGCTAAATAGCGCAAGTAACTTCGTCTTTACACTATAACAATGATAGAAGTACATTTACTCAAGGATCGTATCCTTGGTACATTCATCGGCCACGAGACGAGCGCCCTTCATAACGCCATCATAATATTTTTCGGGACAGCGATACGCCTTGCCCTCCAGCGACCCGTCCTTCACTGCACCTTCGCACGGGCAAAGGCACCTTCGCACGGGCAAAGGCACCTTCGCACGGGACAGCGATACGCCTTGCCCTCCAGGAGCTTCTCCGCATCCAACTTTCCTCAATGCACCTTCGCACGGGCAAAGGCCCGGCGGGCACCCTCAATGCAAACGGATCGCTTGACTTCAAGCCACGGACAGGCATTCACCATCCTCTTGATCAGGCCGAAGTAGCTAGTGGGCAGGGGCTCACCAGGCCACATCCGGACTACAAAATCTCTCATAGCCACTTCGGCCGCCTTGTGGAGTTCAACCAACTGCTTCAGTTGGTCACTCAGGGGCATTGGATGTTCGGCCCCAGCATACTGGGACGAGAACAGCTTCGCCGTTGTGCTCCCCTCCTCAGCATGGTAGAACTCCGCGGCATCTGATATGCTGCATGGCAGATCTGTGAATGCCCCTGGAGAGCTCTGAATTCGGGTAAGTAAAAGAAACGCCTCCTCCACATGCTTGCTTTGCATAAAGAATGTCTTACCCGCCGCTATATTCTTGGCCGCCTAGATTTCCTGCTGTGCCTTCTCGGCTTCGGCCTTGGCGTCTTTCATACTCGCAAGGGCCTTCGCAAGCTCGGCCTCTTTCACCTTAAGATCATGCTCCAAGGACTCTAACTTCTTGCCGAGCTCCTGGAGCTCTTGTTGTACCTCGCCCACTCTAGCATCTTGCTTCTCGCACTCTTTGCACTCCAGAGCCGCCTTGTCCCCAGCCTCGGACAACGCTTTCTTCAGAGACATCACTTCGGTGGTGGCCCCTGTTACAAAGCCATGATGCTTTGTCGTTAGAATAACCAATTTTGCCTATTCTTCATTATATGAGAGTGGGGAATTACTCACCTTTGTTCTCTTCGAGCTGCCTCTTTGTGAGGTCGAGCTCTCCCTGCGCCTGCTCCAGGTCCCGTTTTAGTCCAGCGACCTCGGCTGTGCGGACAGCAGCGGCAAGCAGCACAGCCTGCTTATTCACATGCACACTTATACTTAGACTCCTGCGGATTATAATTGACCCTCCGTTTGGCTTTTCTTTCCGAACACCAAACAAAGTATCAGGGGCTACTATCTATCGGGTGGTAATTTCACACATTTTATTACTTACCTGAAAGCCTGTCAGGAGGCTGGTGCAAGCTTCGGTTAGTCCGCTCTTGGCGGACAAAACCTTCTGAATCACTGCACTCATAAGAGTACGGTGCTCTTCATCCATGGAAGCGCCGCGAAGCGCTTCCAACAGACTATCCGACGCCTCGGGCGTAATGGAAGTCCTCGGCACGGATGGCTCGCCCTCCCTAACGAGGGGCTGCCCGCCTGAGTCTGGAACCATTGGAGGTTCCGGAACAGTATTCGGCTGAGAGCCCGGCTTACTACGGCTCTCATCGACATGATCCGCGGGGATCTTGAACCCCGCGTGTCCGATGTCTGGAATTCCGCCTTGGGGTGCCTCCAGAGTCACCTCCCCCCGCTCTAGGAGCCTTTGGGACAACACCTCCGTGTCATCCGCAGACTAAGGAGTAGTTACCGTCGGGAGCGAGTTCATCGATGAATCACTCAAGGACCCATCCGAAGACGATACCTCGGGATGGACCCTGGCCGGATTGTATACATGTTCGGCGTTATAACAAGACTATAAAGCAAAATCACAATAGAGTGAGGATACTTACGATCGTGCTAGGGGCTTCCGCCTGGGCAGCCACCCCTCCTCGCTATAGGCGGTCGTGATGGAGTAGTCCGAAAGGGACGCCTTTCCCTTCTTGGACATCCCAACCTCCCCCTCCGGGGCGGCTTTCCTCTTCCCCCCCCCCCCCGGTGTGGGGAGGCAGAGCTTCTTCTTGTTTCCCCCCGCCTCTGTGGGAGGAATCTGCCTCATCATCGTCGGACGACGAGGGTATGATGGCCTTACGCCGGGAGCCTTTCCTGGCCCCCTGGTCCGCCTTCTCAGGCCCCCCATCCTCTCCGGATGGGGCGGCCCCTTCCTCTTCTTCCTCCCCTTCGGTGGAGGAGTGTGCCTCGTTGTCTTCGGACGAGGCATTTGGTACGACCTTACGTCGGAGACCCTTCCTGGTCCTCGGGGCCTTATTTTCGGCCTTCTTCTCCGGTGCCTTGTAGGGCGCCGGGTGTCGGTGTCAAAACTGGCGGATCTCGGGTAGGGGGTCCCGAACTGTGCGTCTAGGCGGATGGTAATAGGAGACAGGGGACACGATGTTTTTACCCAGGTTTGGGCCCTCTCGATGGAGGTAAAACCCTACTCCTGCTTGATTGATATGGATGATATGGGTAGTACAAGAGTGGATCTACCACGAGATCAAGGAGGCTAAACCCTAGAAGCTAGCCTATGGTATGATTGTTGTAATGGTTGTTCGTCCTACGGACTAAAACCCTCCGGTTTATATAGACACCGGAGAGGGCTAGGGTTACACAGAGTCGGTTACAATGGTAGGAGATCTACATATCCGTATCGCCAAGTTTGCCTTCCACACCAAGGAAAGTCCCATCCGGACACGGGACGAAGTCTTCAATCTTGTATCTTCATAGTCTTGGAGTCCGGCCGATGATGATAGTCCGGCTATCCGGACACCCCCTAGTCCAGGACTCCCTCAGTAGCCCCCAAACCAGGCTTCAATGACGACAAGTCCAGCGCATGTATAGTCTTCGGTGTTGCAAGGCGGGTTCTCCTCCAAATTCCATGTGCTTACCGAATAGTGTCCGGCTTCCTTATGAATGTTGCGCTCCTTGGCTTCCACGCCCAATAATGGCCTTCTTCCACGCGTCGCACAAATGCGAAAAGCCGGGGTATCTTTTATGTTTTACCCCCTAGCTACGCAAATAATCCGCCTATAAGAGAGGCAAGAATCCAGATCCAAACCACACCATCTTCCTTCCGCGAGTACTCATCGGAGGGCCTCTGACCAAAAATCCATTCCATCATGGACCATCGTTGCGGCTCCTCCTCTCGCGCTCCCAGCCCTCTGCCAGGGGATTGGAGGAGATGTTCTATCCCGCACAGCGAGCTGGTAGCGCTCCAAGCGGAGGGATATCTTCCTCCGGCCTTCATGGTCCCGGTTCGAGCCGGACTGGCCACCTACAAAGGTGGGAAGCAAGCGGAGGCCACCCCAAGTCCCAATAAAGGGGAGCGGGTATGCTTCGTCCCCTATCTGATAAGAGGGCTCGGATTTCCTGTACATCCGTTCCTCCGCGGGCTTCTGGAGTTCTACGGACTCCAGCTCCATCACCTCACGCCCGCCTCTATTCTGCATATCGCGGGTTTTGTAGCTCTTTGCGAGCTATTCCTGGGCATCGAGCCCCATTTTGCGCTGTGGAAGAGGCTATTCTGCCTCGTACCCCGCTCTCACGAGGGGTCAATTTATCAAGTGGGCGGTGCCGAAATATGGCGCATCGCCGGGACCGGATATCCCTCCGGAACCCCTAAGAAGGCGTCCGAAGACTGGCCTTCAGAATGGTTTTATGTAGAAGACGCTCCACTGCCGGACCCTGTTCGGATCGGCCTCCCGGAGTTTAGCAATGCTCCCCTGAAGAAACGCCTGAGTTGGCGCCCGCGGAGCCCCCAGCTGGAGGAAGACAAGAGCGTCCATTATTTGATGGGCCGGATAAGGTTACTAGCTCATTCCGGACTGACCATGATTGGAGTCATGGCCACGTGCATTATGCGGGGGGTGCAGCCGCTGCAATACAGGGGCCACCCCATGTGGGATTTCAATGGGGAGAATGATGCCACTCGTCATGGCCGCCAAGGGCCGGGATCGGCCGAAGACCTGGCGAAAATTCTGTCCGGCCTGTACAAGGGGGAGAAGGAGGACTTCCTCCAGACGAGCCCATTGAATGGGTTCTCCATGAATAATCCTCGGAGCTGGGTAAGCGGACATTCATTTATCCGACCCACGCTTTCAAAGTTAAGTACCTAACTTTTATGGTTTTTGACGCAGGATCTGCGCCGGACTGTGGAGAGCATACATAGCCCGGCCCCGCAGCCCGAGGACCCAGAAAGATCCCTTGATCCGTCCTCCGAAGAGGATCCGGACATAAAGGTGGAGCTGATTGACGGGGTGTTCCACCAGCTCAGCATGGATAATGCTCTAGTCGCCATTACGGCTGACTACCCCGGCCTATCTCCGGCTCCCCAGGTGATTGTGACCGAAGTCCTGCCACCATTATTTCGTCCCTGCGCATTTCTGACCGCCGTATACAATGGTGTCTCGCAGGAGGTACCTTCAAGGCGGGAAGCCGAACCCGCGGCGGCTGACCCACAGGGGTCAGTCCGGCCTCGCAGGCGGAAGAGGGGTGCGGTGCAAATCGAAACGTCACCGCGACGGTACAGATCGCGACCATTGTTTAGGACAAAGTTCCAAGGAGGCGTTTGAATGCTCATAACCTTTGCAGGAGAAAAAGCGCTCGCCGGACTGCGGGCGGTGAGGTTGCCAACCAAGCCTCTGCCAGCCAGGCTCCAACACCTGGTCTGGAGGGGGAGGCGAGCGCAAGGCGTGAGCCGGGTACTCCTCCAACGGAGGATGCCGACAGACTGTCCGCCACCAAGTCTGAGGTGGAGAGCGCCATGAACCATAGGCGTCGCCGGACAGTTTTTCGTGACGCGTGCTTCTCCCCTGAGGCGTTGAATGCCTTTAACGCGGGGGACGCGCACCTCCGCGCTGCTCAAGATGGTTTGACCAGAGCCACGGAGCAGTATGTAAAGGACATACGGGTAAGAGATTTTAATAGTTGTATATGCCAGTAGCCCCCGAGACTTAAAGTAGTTAGGGTAACTGATTTAAGGATCATTTGATATGCAGGATCTTACAGAGAAGAATACCCAATTGTCTCAGGAGCTACAAGAGTGCAAGGCTCAACTTGAGGCCGCACTCGCTGCCGCAGGAGGAGACACTGAGACCCCTCCTGGTAACACATTATTTCAAAAAGATAAGCGGTGTACGGCGTACGTGTAAGTCTGACAATGATATTGCAGATGTTGCCGGACTAGATCCGGACAAGCAACAACTACTGCGCCAGCTGAAGGCCGGCGAGAGGGTGCTGACGAAGGTGCAGCAGGAAAGGAACAGACTCGAGGATGCCCACGCCCAGCTTGGAGAGGAGCTGAAAGGTGTTCGGGCCGAGCTGTCTGGCTCCGTGAAGGAGAATCAGCGGCTTCGTCGCGGCATCTATAGTAAGTGCTTGAGCGAACTCCTTTGAAAAGAAGAGTTCGGCGAGGAAGTCAATTGACAGAAACATGTCTGTAGGTGTGCTCATAGGTCGCCCTGCGGAGGAGATGCCCGTATCAACGGGTGATCAACTTCCCGAGCTGGTGCAACTGCTCGAACGAGTTCGGCAGGCGATGAGCGGCGTCGTCCAGGCTTTATGGCCGTCCCTCTCCCTACCCGAGGGCCTTGGAGAGCTTGCGGAGAAGCTTCAGGGAGCGCGGCAGCGCTTCCGCTTATGGAAGATATCTGCCTGCCGCCAAGGTGCCAGGGAGGCCTGGGCCATGGTGAAGACGCGGTACAAGAAGGCGGATCCAAACCACATGGCCGAGGTCGGACCAGTGGGGCCCGATGGGAAGGAGATCCCTGTGAGCTTAGTGTACGGCCAAGTAGAGTTGGCCGCTAAATATTCCCAACGGGACTGTAAATTAGACAGTCTGTTAGACGGGATTGAGGAGGAATACAGTCAGTCGATTTGACAATGTATTTTAGAATGACACGTAAAATGTCTTCTAGCCGGATTGTAGATCGTTTGTCTTTGCCGACCTTTTCACTTCGACCTCGGGACCCTAGAGTCCGGAGTGTGTCCGAATACCTTCTCGGTTAAGGAACAACCGGGGTATGCATGGAGACCAGGCGTAGGGGTCATTAGTGCTTTATCAGACAAGTGCCCAACTAGTTATGTTATATTACATGGTTAGTAAGAAACATCTTCCAGGGAGAATAGTTCCATTAAGGGTTCCTTTCCCTGGGAGGCATGCCCTAAAGTGCATGTCTGGTCTGCGAAAAGAGCAGGAAAACATCTGGGGGCAGATAAATAAATAGGTAAAAAATCATCTTTCAAGTCACCGGCCGAATATTCCCTTAAGAACGCTAGCTTTTGGCTTCACCCAGTCTGAGGTACACATCCGGCTGACCCAGCGGTAACAATCGCAGAGGTGCTCCCTTTACCTCCTAGCTGAACAATCGGGAACGTAGGGGTAAGCACAGGAGCCAGGCAACCCAGCTTGGCCAAAACTTAAGTCATATCGATGCATATAATGGTGAATAAAAGGTACATGTGGAAGTTTGACACATGTGCTGGGCATGGAGCCCTTATAAGTAAGCTTCTGGTAAAGAAGCCCCCAGGTATAATGAGTGCGGATAGCACATCAAGTGTGTGCGAACGATGCGCAAGTAGGCCTTCAAGGGCTTTTATGAAAAAGGGTGAGAAAAAAGAGAGAAAAGAAAGACAGCTGAAATGTAAAAATTTGGACGGGGGGAAGGAGACGAACTCTTAGTCCGGTGCTAGGCGTAAAATCGTCGGAGGCGGGCTGCGTTCCATGGGTTCGGCTCGAGTCGGTTGTCCGATGCATTTCGCAGACGGTACGCTCCGCCGGTCAGGACTTGATCGATAATGAAGGGGCCCTCCCATTTGGGCTTGAGCTTGTCCTATTTCTTGTCCGGCAGGCGTAGAACTAGTTCGCCAACATTGTAAGTCTTAGCCCGTACTTCTCTGCTTTGATATCTTCGAGCCTGCTGTTGATAGAATGCGGAACGAGCCTTGGCGACATCGCGTTCTTCCTCCAATGCGTCCAAGCTGTCCTGCCGATCCAGCTCGGCTTCTCTTTCTTCGTACATGCGCACTCGAGGTGAGTCATGAATGATGTCGCAGGGCAAAACTGCCTCTGCACCGTATAGCATAAAAAATGGTGTGAATCCGGTAGTACGGTTGGGCGTTGTCCGCAGCCCCCAGAGTACGGAGTCGAGCTCCTCTACCTAGTGCGTGTCCGATTTCGTAAGGGACCGCACTAGTCTGGGTTTGATGCCGCTCATTATTAGACCATTTGCTCGTTCCACTTGACCGTTGGTTTGAGGATGATAGACTGAAGCGTAATCGAGCTTAATGCCCATATTTTTGCACCATGATTTAACCTCGTCGGCCGTGAAGTTCGTGCCGTTATCGGTAATGATGCTATGGGGGACACCATAACGGTGTACTACCCCGGATATAAAGTCTATCACTGGTCCGGACTCTGCCGTTTTAACTGGCTTGGCCTCTATCCATTTGGTGAATTTGTCCACCATGACCAATAGGTACCTTTGCTTGTGGGTTCCCCCTTTAAGGGGTCCAACCATGTCAAGCCCCCAGACCGCGAACGGCCAGGTAATGGGTATAGTTTTGAGGGCGGTGGGTGGCATATGGCTCTGATTAGCAAAGAG
Organism: Triticum aestivum; assembly: GCF_018294505.1. Taxonomy (NCBI): domain Eukaryota; kingdom Viridiplantae; phylum Streptophyta; class Magnoliopsida; order Poales; family Poaceae; genus Triticum; species Triticum aestivum. The sequence continues at coordinate 64,188,325 of NC_057807.1, forward strand.
CTGACAACCGACGCATCTTTGGACTAAGTCCTGAGCATCTGCCCGGGCCGTCGGCCAATAAAATCCTGTACGGAAGGCCTTGCCTACAAGGGCCCGAGCTGCGGCGTGGTGTCCGCCTAGTCCGGCATGAATTTCAGCCAGAAGGTTTCGCCCTTCCTCTTCGGAGATACACCTTTGAAGGACTCCGGTTGTGCTTTTCTTATACAGTTCTCCCTCGTGTACCTTGTAGGCTTTAGATCGCCGAACTATGCAGCGGGCCTCATTTTGGTCTTCGGGAAGTTCCTGCCTAATCAGGTAGGCTAGGAATGGTTCTGTCCACGGGGCAATTACTGCCATTATTTCGTGGGCTGAAGGCGTTATTTCATCGGCTGGGTTGCCGATTATGTCAGATTGTTCTGTGTTGGGTGGTGCGGCTGCTTCCGGGTTGTTATTTCCGAACTCCTCTTCCCATAGTACGGATGGCTTAAAGAGCCATTCCAGGAAGATGTTTGGAGGGACAGCGTCGCGCTTCGCACCGATGCGTGCCAATACGTCGGCTGCTTGGTTATTATCCCGGGCTACGTGGTGGAATTCAAGTCCTTCGAACCGGGCTGACATTTTTAGGACAGCGTTACGATAGGCTGCCATCTTCGGATCTTTGGCGTCAAAGTCCCCATTTACTTGGGATATTGCGAGGTTTGAGTCCCCGCGCACCTCTAGGCGTTGAATGCCCATGGAGATTGCCATCCGGAGGCCATGTAGGAGGGCCTCATATTCGGCTGCATTGTTGGAGTCCGTGTACATTATCTGAAGTACGTATTGGACTGTATCCCCGGTTGGGGACGTCAATACGACGCCAGCCCCCAAGCCGGCCAACATTTTGGAGCCGTCGAAATGCATAGTCCAATTGGAGTATGCGCCGTACTCTTTAGGGAGTTCGGCTTCAGTCCATTCAGCGACAAAGTCAGCCAAGACTTGTGACTTTATGGCTCGCCGAGGTTTGTAAGTTATATCGAATGGTAAGAGCTCAATGGCCCATTTTGCAATCCTGCCCGTTGCGTCGCGGTTGTTTATGATGTCGTTGAGGGGCACTTCGGAGGCCACTGTTATCGAACACTCTTGAAAGTAGTGTCGGAGCTTCCGGGATGCCATGAACACTGCGTACGCTATCTTTTGATAGTGCGGGTAACGGGACTTGCAGGGAGTTAAGACAGTGGATACGTAGTACACTGGTTTTTGGAGAGGGAATTTATGCCCTTCTGTTTCTCGTTCGACGACGAGTACCGCGCTTACAACTTGATGTGTTGCCGCGATGTATAACAACATTGGTTCGCCCAGGTTAGGCGCGGCCAGGACCGGATTTGTTGCCAATATGGCTTTTATTTCTTCGAGTCCGGCAGTGGCAGCATCCGTCCACTCGAAGTGTTCGGTGCGCCTGAGGAGGCGATAGAGGGGCAATGCCTTTTCTCCCAGACGGGAGATAAAGCGGCTTAAAGCCGCCACGCATCCAGTCAATTTTTGTATTTGTTTGAGGTCTTTTGGAATATCCAGCTGTGACAGAGCTCGGATCTTGGCTGGGTTTGCTTCAATTCCTCTACCGGATACAATGAAGCCCAGGAGCTTTCCTGCTGGTACGCCGAAAACGCATTTTTCCGGATTCAGCTTAATGTCATATGCTCGGAGGTTGTCGAATGTGAGCCTCAAATCGTCTACTAGAGTTTCGACGTGTCTGGTTTTGACGACTACGTCGTCTACGTATGCCTCTACTGTTTTGCCGATCTGGGTAGCCAGACATGTCTGAATCATGCGCTGATATGTTGCGCCGGCGTTTTTGAGTCCGAAGGGCATCGTGTTGAAGCAGAATGGTCCATATGGAGTAATGAATGCCGTTGCGGCTTGGTCTGCCTCCGCCATCTTAATTTGATGGTAACCGGAGTATGCGTCAAGGAAGCACAATGAATCGTGCCCTGCAGTAGCATCGATTATTTGGTCGATGCGGGGAAGGGGGAAGGGGTCCTTTGGGCAGGCCTTGTTGAGGTCTTTAAAATCGACACATAGGCGCCAGGATTTATCCTTCTTTGGTACCATTACCAGGTTTGCTAGCCAGTCCGGATGTTTAATGTCTCTGATGAATCCGGCTTCCAATAGTTTGGCTAGCTCTTCTCCCATTGCCTGTCTTTTGGGTTCGGAAAATCGCCGAAGAGCCTGTTTGACTGGCTTGAATCCTTTTAGGATGTTTAGGCTGTGTTCTGCCAATCTGCGTGGGATTCCTGGCATATCTGAAGGGTGCCAGGCAAAGATGTCCCAATTTTCCCGAAGGAATTCTCGCAGTGCGGCATCTACATCAGGGTTCAACTGTGCCCCGATGGAGGCCGTCTTTGTTGGGTCCGTTGGATGGACCTGGAATTTGACTATTTCATCCGCTGGTTTAAAAGAGGCGGACTTGGGTCTTTTATCGAGTATCACATCGTCCCTATTCACCGTAGAGCGTAGCGCAGTAAGTTCCTCCGCCGCTAGGGCTTCGGATAGTGCCTCTAGGGCTAATGCGGCTGTCTTATTTTCGGCGCGGAGTGCTATGTCCGGATCACTAGCGAGAGTGATTATTCCGCCGGGCCCAGGCATCTTAAGCTTCATGTACCCGTAATGGGGTATGGCTTGAAAAATTGTGAATGCCTCTCGTCCTAATATAGCGTGATATCCGCTGCTGAACGGGGCCATTTGGAACGTGACCTCTTCGGACCTGTAATTGTCCGGCGAGCCGAACACCACATCAAGTGTGATTTTTCCTGTGCAGCGTGCTTCCCGACTAGGGATTATCCCTCTAAAGGTTGTGCTGCTTCGCTCAATGCGGCTCCAGTCTATTTCCATTTTTTGAAGAGTTTCCTCGTAGATGAGGTTTAGTCCGCTGCCGCCATCCATGAGTACCTTGGTAAGACGAAAGCCATCCACTATTGGACTGAGGACCAATGCGGCTGGTGCTCGGGCTGTTCTGAACTTAGGTTCGTCGCTAGCGTTGAAGGTGATGGCCGTGTCGCTCCATGGATTTGTTGTTGCTACTTGGTAGACTTCGGCGAGGCTACAGATTGTTCGTTTCCGCATATTATTCGATGCGAAAGTCTCGAAGACTGTTGACACCGTACTGGTATTATTGGAGTCGCTCTCCGGGGATAGAAGCTCTTCGCCACTTTTGGCCACCTGCCGCAATATCCAACATGCTCGAAGGCTATGTGTTGGAGTGGCGCCTTCTGTTTTGTGAATTTTACAGGGTCCGTTGAGCCAACCTTCCAGTACGGTTCCGTGCCCTTTATGGGGTTTTTTCTTTTTGGTTTTTGTACCTGTTGCCTGAGTGTGATGCATCCTTTTACTTCGGACTAGGGTTGTATTCGGGGCCGGATTGTCCCAAAACTTAGTTTCGGTTTTCCGGAAACTCTCCATCGCACAGTACTTTCGTACTATGGACTCTAGATCGGCGAAGCGTGTAATTTCGCGACGACTGACGGCGTTCAAAATTCCCTTGTCCGTGCAATTATTGCAGAAAATTGAAATTGCGTTTTCCTCACGGCAATCCTTTATCCTGTCCATAACCAGGAGGAATCTGGCCCAGTAATGATGTACTGTTTCAGCGGGCTCTTGCCGGATTTGAGATAGATCGCATATGTCTGGGCGGGTGGGTGGAATTAAGTCCGGAATCCTACCCATCTCAAGGCTCAAGGGCCGAGAAGTTTCCGAATTTGGAAACTTGGATCGTTGAACGTTGTCCAACGAGTCCGGTCCGATGCCTGACTTTAGGTTCAGTGCTTGATCGAAGTCCGTCCCCCCGCGGGAATCCGGCATGGAGGGTTCGGAAGCCCGGACATGACTAGTTTTCAATATAGGAGAAGAGTCGCCGCGTTGTTCCTCTACCACTGCAACGTGGTGGGTAACCTGGGGAGAGTTAATCTCTCTCAGATCGGTTTTAAGCCCAATCTGATTGTAGTCTGTAGCGACTCCCAGGGCGGCGATGCGATCCAAGAGTTCGTTTACGGACGAGAGCTCTGTTGGATCCAACTGCTCGGCGAATTCCGAGTTGACGTGAAGATTGCTTTTGATGACCCGAGAGGTCATCGTCGAAGCGGTGGCCGAACAGGCGGTCATGAGAAAACCACCCAGCCGGATAGTTTGGCCGGCGGCCAAGGCTCCTTTGGCGAAGATACCGTCTTTGAAGACGGGAAGAGGCATCCTTACTAATGGTGACGGCACAGAGCAACTCTCAATGAAAGCACCAATGTCGGTGTCAAAACCGGCGGATCTCGGGTAGGGGGTCCCGAACTGTGCGTCTAGGGGGATGGTAACAGGAGACAGGGGACACGATGTTTTTACCCAGGTTCGGGCCCTCTCGATGGAGGTAAAACCCTACTCCTACTTGATTGATATTGATGATATGGGTAGTACAAGAGTGGATCTACCACGAGATCAAGGAGGCTAAACCCTAGAAGCTAGCCTATGGTATGATTGTTGTAATGGTTGTTCGTCCTACGGACTAAAACCCTCCGGTTTATATAGACACCGGAGAGGGCTAGGGTTACACAGAGTCGGTTACAATGGTAGGAGATCTACATATCCGTATCGCCAAGCTTGCCTTCCACGCCAAGGAAAGTCCCATCCGGACACGGGACGAAGTCTTCAATCTTGTATCTTCATAGTCTTGGAGTCCGGCCGATGATGATAGTCTGGCTATCTGGACACCCCCTGGTCCAGGACTCCCTCACCGGGACTAGCACCTCCATCAGGAAAGCCTCAGCTGGGCCTTCTGGCAGCTGAGCCGGACAGTCAATCCGCTCCGCTGTCTCCACATAATCCTGATCAAATATGCACAATTATTTGAGACTCCCCCATGAATATATTGGGAAGAACTGAATCCGGTGGTAGTCAGAAAGCTCACTGGACGAGGAGGCCGCGCGGCATGAAGTCCCCAGTCCTCGGATGTGGGAGGAGGTACTTCGGAGGCCTTGAACAGCGCCTTCCATGCGTCTTTATGCGTCATGCCGTAGAGCCTCCGAAGCGTCTGGTGTTCGGCCGGGACGAACTCCCACAGATTAAATACCCGTCTTTGGCACGGAAGAATCCGGCGGACGAGCATGACCTGGATCACATTGACAAGCTTGATGTTTTTGTCCTTCATATTCTTTATATAGTTTTGGAGTCCAGTCAGCTCTGCTGGTTCGCCCTACGCCAGACCCTTCCTTTCCCAGGAGGTGAGCCGCATGGGGGTGCCGGATCGGAATTCGGGGGCCGCCGCCCAGTTGGTGTCGCGCGGCTCGGTGATGTAGAACCACCCCGATTGCCACCCTTTCACGGTCTCCGCGAAGGATCCGTCAAGCCAGGTGACGTTAGGCATCTTGCCCACCATGGCCCCTCCGCACTCCGCTTGCTGGCCGCTCATGATCTTCGGCTTCACGCAGAAGATTTGTAGCCACAAGCCATAGTGAGGCTTGATGCGGATTAAGGCCTCGCACACGACGATAAACGCCGAGATGTTGAGGACGAAATTCGGGGCTAGATCATGGAAATCTAGCCCGTAATAGAACATGAGCCTGCGGACGAAGGGATGAAGTGGAAACCCCAGTCCACGGACAAAATGGGTGAGGAACACAACCCTCTCATGGGGTTCCGGGGGTGGAATGACATGCCCTTCGTCTGGTAGCCGGTTCGCGGTGTCTGCGGCCAAGTATCCGACCGCCTGAAGATTCGTGATTTGTTTCTCCTTCACAGTGGAAACCACCCACTTGCCTCCTGCTCCAGACATGTTTAGCTGTGCGGAGAAGGCTTGGACTAGGGCGCTGGAGCTCGAGGAGGCAAGGACGAGCAAGGAAGGAAGAAGGCGTGGGTGAAAATGGGGAAGCCTTATCCCTTTATAGAGGCGACGAAAGCGGTGCGCCTCCCCACTTGTCCATTGAGAATCGCTTACTTCCCAAGCACCACGATTGATGACGCGGTGGGATTACCCATACCCATATTGATGAGAATCCCGTAATAAGGGGACACGATCTCTGCTTTAACAAGACGTGTCAAGGAAACCGCCTCGCAATATGCGTTGTGGCTGGTTGTGGGAAAACGGTTCGAATAATGACCTGACCATAATGACATGTCACGTTGTCTAAAAAGTTGTCAGCAGATTACATTTGTGAAATATCATTCTCTCTACAGTGGTATGAGAAGGTTATTTTTGCAGATTCGGACACGGTTTAAGTGTTCGATAATTACTTTGGAGTATTCGGAGATGGAACCTGCCTTGCAATGTCGAAGACAAGACTGGGTGCCAAACTCATCGTCATTGATGCCTGGTTCAGGGGCTACTGAGGGAGTCCTGGATTAGGGGGTATCCGAACGGCCGGACTATATACTTCGTCCGGACCATTAGAGCGTGAAGATACAAGACTCAAGACTCCGTCCCGTGTCCGGATGGGACTCTCCTTTGCATGGAAGACAAGCTTGGCGATCCGGATATTGTATTTCCTTCCTTGTGACCGACTCCGTGTAAACCCTAGACCTCTCCAGTGTCTATATAAACCAGAGAGGTTGGTCCTTAGAAGGCCGATTACGATCACAATCATAACCATCGTAGGCTAGCTTCTAGGGTTTAGCCTCCACGATCTCGAGGTACATCTACTCTTGTACTACTCATATCATCAATATCAATCAAGCAGGAAGTAGGGTTTTACCTCCATCGAGGGGGCCCGAACTAGGTTAAAATGAACATTGTGTCCCTTGCTTCCTGTTACTGATACGTCTCCAACGTATCTATAATTTATGAAGCATTCGCTATATTACTATGTGTTTTGAGTGATTATGGGCTTTATTATACACTTTTATATTACTTTTGGGACTAACCTATTAACCGGAGGCCCAGCCCATATTGTTGTTTTATTGCCTGTTTCAGTATTTCGAAGAAAAGGAATATCAAACAGAGTCCAAACGGAATGAAACCTTCGGCAACATGTTTTTTTGGAAGATTATCATCCAGGAGGCTTGGAGATCAAGTCAGAAGATCCTCGAGGTGCCCAGGAGATAGGGGGCGCCCCCCCCCCCCCCCTACAGGGCGCGGCCCCCTGTCTCGTGGGCCCCTCGAGCACCTCCCGACCGACTACTTTCGCCTATATATGCCTACGTACCCTAAAACCATTAGAAATCAAGATAGATCGGGAGTTCCGCTGCCGCAAACCTCTGTAGCCACCAAAAACCTCTCGGGGGCCTGTTCTGGCACCCTACCGGAGGGGGAAACCATCACCGGTGGCCATCTTCATCATCCCGGCGCTCTCCATGACGAGGAGGGAGTAGTTCACCCTCGGGGCTGAGGGTATGTACCAGTAGCTTTGTGTTTGATCTCTCTCTCGTGTTCTCTCTATGGCACGATCTTGATGTATCCCAAGCTTTGCTATTGTAGTTGGATCTTATGATGTTTCTCCCTCTCTACTCTCTTGTGATGAATTGAGTTTCCCCTTTGAAGTTATCTTATCAGATTGAGTCTTTTATGAGAACACTTGATGTATGTCTTGCCATGTTTATCTGTGGTGACAATGGGATATCATGTGCTACTTGATGTATGTTTTGGTGACCAACTTGCGGGTTCCGCCCATGAACCTATGCATAGGGGTTGGCACACGTTCTTGACTCTCCGGTAGAAACTTTGGGGCACTCTTTGAAGTACTTTTATGTTGGTTGGATGAATCTGAGATTGTGTGATGCATATCGTATAATCATGCCCACGGATACTTGAGGTGACAATGGAGTATCTAGGTGACATTAGGGTTTTGGTTGATTTGTGTCTTAAGGTGTTATTCTAGTACGAACTCTTGAATAGATTGATCCGAAAGAATAACTTTGATGTGGTTTTGTACCCTACCATAATCTCTACGTTTGTTCTCCGCTATTAGTGGCTTTGGAGTGATTCTTTGTTGCATGTTGAGGGCTTGTTATATGATCTATCTATGTTATTATTGTTGAGAGAACTTGCACTAGTGAAAGTATGAACTTAGGCCTTGTTTCCTATCATTGCAATACCGTTTACGCTCACTTTTATCATTAGTTACTTTGCTGTTTTTATTATTTCAGATTACAAAAATCCATATCTACTATCCATATTGCACTTGTATCACCATCTCTTCACCGAACTAGTGCACCTATACAATTTACCATTGTATTGGGTGTGTTGGGGACACAAGAGACTCTTTGTTATTTGGTTGCAGGGTTGTTTGAGAGAGACCATCTTCATCCTATGCCTCCTACGGATTGATAAACCTTAGGTCATCCACTTGAGGGAAATTTGCTACTGTCCTACAAACTTGTGCACTTGCAGGCCCAACAACGTCTACAAGAAGAAGGTTGTGTAGTAGACATCAGTTACCATCAGCCTAAGACGCACAGATCGGGACCCCCTACCCGAGATCCGCCGGTTTTGACACCGACAGGGCCCTTGGTACGATTCAGGCTTAATCGTTTAGCAATAACGACACCCATACTAAAAGAGTTATCACAAAATAAGTCATGGAACAGAATAATAATATCAGGAACACTGAGGTTTCCACAGTTTCCGCGACCAATTAAGCATCGACTAGCAAATATGGCAAAGTAGCGTAAAACAGGAAAATGTATGCTAGTTTTTCTTGCATCGGAAACCTTCCTCGATTCCCCTATAGTAATAGTGTCAATAAAACCATCCACATCTTTACGATGTGGTTCATCTAAGCTGACCTCGAAGGGTATTCTACAAATCGCACAAAAATTACGTAATGACATTTCCTTAGCCTCATCATATAAATGAAAAGCTACTGAAGGAGGTGAATTCTTAGGATATAGTAAAAGTTTTGCACGAAAGTATTGGTGAGTAAGAGATATTGTTCGATCCGATTGTGGAGGAAGTCGGTGAGGCCCGCATTATCAGCCAAAGAATAAAATTCTTCATAAATCCCGGTTGCTCTCAAGAAATAATCACAAGGCCACTCACATGGTCGTACTTCCGCTAACAAGGAAGATTATACTTGGCCTTTTCTTTCTCCTTAGCTTGTTTATCCTTGGAGCTTTGACTAGAAGAGCCCCTCAATAATCTCCTCATCATTTTTTGAAAATTTCTGAAATTTTAAGTAACTTCAAAATAAAAGTGAATCAAACTCAACAAGATGATAGCAACTACTCCCACAAGTGCCTAGAGCCTATATCATGCATTAGAATTATTTGGGACCTCATAAATTTGACATGCAAGCTCAAGAACGGGGTCACCTAGGCAGCAAAAATTTGCAATGAATAAAGCACTAGAACAAAAACTAATTGGACCATTGGAGGAGTCACATACCAAGGAACAATCTCCCAAAGCAGTTTTGTGAATGGAGCTTTGAGCAAGGAGATCGAAAATCGCAGCAAAATGAGCTAGAACTATGCTTGAGCTGGATGGGGATTTTTTTGGGAGGAAGATGGAGTGTGTGGCTGCAGGAATAAGTGGAGGGGGGCCACCGTGGGCCCACGAGGCAGGGGGGCGCACCCAGTCACGGTGGGCGCGCCCTGGACACTCGTGGCCAGGTGCTTGCCCCCCCTATTGTGTTCTCAGTGCCTAAAATCCTCAAATATTCCATAAAAAATCATACTAAATTTGCAGGGCATTTGGAGAACTTTTTTTTGGGATATTTTTTATTGCATGGATAATTCAGAAAATAGAGGGATAATACTATTTTTGTTTTATTCTAAATGACAGAAAGTAAAAAGAGGGTACAGAAGGTTGTGCCTTCTAGTTAAGATGGTGACATTTGCAACCACAACAGGCACATCCTCACAAATACTGACAGGTATAGCAGTTGATTTATCGGCCATTTGCAAAGATATTTCAGTAGGTGTCAACTTATTCAATTCAAGTCTACGATATAAAGAGAGAGGCATAACACTAACACCGGCTCCAAGATCACATAAAGCAGTTTTAACATAGTTTCTTTTAATGGAGCATGGTATAGTTGGTACTCCTGGGTCTCCAAGTTTCTTTGGTATTCCACCTTTAAAAGTGTAATTAGCAAGCATGGTGGAAATTTCAGCTTCCGGTATCTTTGTTTTATTTGTAACAATATCCTTCATGTATTTAGCATAAGGATTTACTTTAAGCATATCAGTTAAGCGCATACATAAGAAGATAGGTCTAATCATTTCAGCAAAGTGCTCAAAATCCTCATCATCCTTTTTCTTGGATGGTTTAGGAGGAAAAGGCATGGGTTTCTGAACCCATGGTTCTCTTTCTTTACCATGCTTCCTAGCAACAAAGTCTCTTTTATCATAACATTGATTCTTTGATTGTGGGTTATCAAGATCAATAGCAGGTTCAATCTCTACATCATTATTATTGCTAGGTTGAGAATCAACATGAACATTATCATTAACATTATCACTAGGTTCATGTTCATCACCAGATTGTGTTTCACCGTCAGAAATAGAGATATCATTGGGATTCTCAGGTGTGTCTACAACGGGTTCACTAGAAGCATGCAAAGTCCTATTGTTTTTATTTTTCTTCTTTTTACAAGGACTAGGTGCATCTACATTATTTCTCTAAGAATCCTGCTCAATTCTCTTAGGGTGGCCTTCAGGATACAAAGGTTCCTGTGTCATTTTACCAGTTCTAGTAGCCACTCTAACAGCAAAATCATGTTTATTATTTAATTCATTGAGCAAATCACTTTGAGCTTTAAGCACTTGTTCTGCTTGAGTGGTAACCATAGAAGCATATTTACTAATGAGTTTAAGTTCACCTTTAACTCTAGCCATATAATCACTCGAGCGTCCAATCATGTAAGCATTACTCTTTAATTCTCTACCAACATAAGCATTAAAACTTTCTTGTCTAGCCATAAAGTCATCAAATTCATCCAAACATTGGCTAGGAAATTTAGTAGACGGGATTTCAACTTTATCATATCTATAGAGAGAATTTACCTTTACTAGCTAGGTCGGGTTATCAAGACAATGTGTTTCTTCGACAGGCGGTATATTAAGACCATGTATTTCTTCAACAGGAGGTAAATTTTTAACATCTTCAGCTTTAATACCTTTCTCTTTCATAGATTTCTTTGCCTCTTGCATATCTTCAGGACTGAGAAATAAAACACCCCTCTTCTTCGGAGTTGGTTTAGGAGTTGGCTCAGGAGTTGGCTCAATTGGCTCAGGAATTGGCTCCGGAAGAGTCCAATTATTTTCATTAGTCAACATATTATTCAATAACAATTCAGCTTGGTCGACTGTTCTTTCCCCGAAAACACAACCAACACAACTATCCAAGTGGTCCTTGGAAGCATCGGTTAGTCCATTATAAAAGATATCAAGTATTTCATTTTTCTTAAGAGGATGATCAGGCAACGCATTAAGTAATCGGAGAAGCCTCCCCCAAGCTTGTGGGAGACTCTCTTCTTCAAATTGCACAAAATTATATATTTCCCTCAAGGCAGCTTGTTTCTTATGAGCAGGGAAATATTTAGCAGAGAAGTAATAAATCATATCCTGGGGACTACGCACACAACCAGGATCAAGAGAATTAAACCAAGTTTTAGCATCACCCTTTAATAATAATGAAAATATCTTAAGGATATAATAGTAGCGAGATTTCTCATCATTAGTGAATATGGTGGCTATATCATTTAACTTAGTAAGATGTGCCACAACAGTTTCAGATTCATAGCCATAAACAGGATTAGATTCAACCAAAGTAATTATCTCAGGATCAACAAAGAATTCATAATACTTATCAGTAACAAAGATAGGTGAAGTAGCAAAAGCAGGGTCATATTTCATTCGAGCATTCAGAGATTGCTGCTTCCGTTTAGCTAATAACTTCATAAGATCAGATCTATCATTGCAAGCAAGAATAGCTCTAGCAGTTTCTTCATCCATAACATAACCCTCAGGAACAACAGGCAATTCATACTTAGGGGGATAACCTTCATCATCACTATCTTCAATAATTTCATTCTCTCTAACCCTAGCAAGTTGTTCATCAAGATATTCACCTAATGGCATAGTAGTATCAAGAATAGAAGTAGTTTCATCATAAGTGTCATGCATAGCAGAAGTGGCATCATCAATAACATGCGACATATCAGAATTCATAGCAGTAGCAGGTTTAGGTGTCGCAAGCTTACTCAAAACAGAAGGAGAATCTAGTGCAGATCTAGATGGCAGTTCCTTACCTCCCCTCGTAGTTGAGGGAAAAATCTTAGTTCTTTTGTCTTTCAAGTTCCTCACAGTGATCAGCAGATATAAATCCCAAGTGACTCAAAGAATAGAGCTATGCTCTCCGGCAACGGCGCCAGAAAATAGTCTTGATAACCCACATGTATAGGGGATCGCAACAGTTTTCGAGGGTAGAGTATTCAACCCAAATTTATTGATTTGACACAAGGGGAGCCAAAGAATATTCTCAAGTATTAGCAGTTGAGTTGTCAATTCAACCACACCTGGATAACTTAGTATCTGCACAAAGTATTTAGTAGCAAAGTAGTATGATAGTAATGGTAACAGTGGCAAAAGGTAATGATAGCAGTTTTGTAGTAATTGTAACAGTAGCAACGGTAAAGTAAATAAGCAAAGCACAATATGTGAAAAGCTCGTAGGCATTGGGTCAGTGATGGATAATTATGTCGGATGCGGTTCATCATGTAACAGTCATAACATAGGGTGACACAGAACTAGCTCCAATTCATCAATGTATAGGCATGTATTCCGAATATAGTCATATGTGCTTATGGAAAAGAACTTGCATGACATCTTTTGTCCTACCCTCCCGTGGCAGCGGGGTCCTAATGGAAACTAAGTGATATTAAGACCTCCTTTTAATAGAGTACCGGACCAAAGCATTAACACATAGTGAATACATGAACTCCTCAAACTATGGTCATCACCGAGAAGTATCCCGATTATTGTCACTTCAGGGTTGTCGGATCATAAAACGTAGGTGACTATAGACGTGCAAGATAGGATCAAGAACTCACATATATTCATGAAAACATAATAGGTTCAGATCTGAAATCATGGCACTCGGGCCCTAGTGACAAGCATTAAGCATAGCAAAGTCATAGCAACATCAATCTCAGAACATAATGGATACTAAGGATCAAACCCTAACAAAACTAACTTGATTACATGGTAAATCTCATCCAACCCGTCACCGTCCAGCAAGACTATGATGGAGTTACTCACGCACGACGGTGAGCATAATGAAATTAGTGATGGAGGATGGTTGATGATGACGACGACGACGAATCCCCCTCTCCGGAGTCCGAACGGACTCCAGATCAGCCCTCCTGAGAGAGATTAGGGCTTGGCGGTGGCTCCGTATCATAAAACACGATGAAATGTTCTCTCTGATTTTTTTCTCCATGAAAGCAAATATATAGAGTTGGAGTTGAGGTCAGTGGACATCCAGGGGGCCCACGAGGCAGGGGGCGCACCCAGGGGGAGGGGGCGCGCGCCCCACCCTCGTGGACAGGGTGTGGGCCCCCTGGCCTTGATTCTTTCGCGAGTACTTTTTATATTTTCCAAAAGTAATCTCCGTGGATTTTCAGGTCATTCCGAGAACTTTTTTTTTGCACAAAAATAACACCATGGCAGTTCTGCTGAAAATAGCGTCAGTCCGGGTTAGTTTCATTCAAATCATGCAAGTTAGAGTCCAAAACAAGGGCAAAAGTGTTTGGAAAAGTAGATACGTTGGAGACGTATCACGCCCCCCTTTCCTTCCCCCCTCTCTCCTCCTTCCCCCTTCTCCTAGTCCTACTAGGAAAGGAGGAGTCCTACTCCAGGTGGGAGTAGGACTCCCCCCTTGGCGCTCCCTCCTCCTGGCCGGCCGCCTCCCCCTAGCTCCTTTATATACGGGGGCAGGGGGCACCCCAAGACACACAAGTCGATCATTGATCTTTAGCCGTGTGCGGTGCCCCCCTCCACCATAATCCACCTTGGTCATATCGTAACGGTGCTTAGGCGAAGCCCTGCGTCGGTAGCTTGATCAACACCGACATCACGCCGTTGTGCTGACGGAACTCTCCCTCGAAGCTCTACTGGATCATGAGTTCATGGGACGTCACCGAGCTGAACGTGTGCAGATCGCAGAGGTGCCGTACATTCGGTACTTGGATTGGTCGATCATGAAGACGTACGACTACATCAACCGCATTGTCATAACGCTTCCGCTTACGGTCTACGAGGGTACGTGGACGACACTCTCCCTCTCGTTGCTATGCATCACCATGATCTTGCGTGTGCATAGGAAATTTTTTGAAATTACTACGTTCCCCAATAGTGGCATCTGAGCCAGGTTTATGCGTAGATGTTATATGGACGAGTAGAACACAAGTGAGTTGTGGGCGATACAAGTCATACTGCTTACCAGCATGTCATACTTTGGTTCGTCGGTATATTTGGATGAAGCGGCCCAGACCGACATTACGCGTACGCTTACGCGAGACTGGTTCTACCGACGTGCTTTGCACATAGGTGGCTGGCGGGTGTTAGTTTCTCCTATTTTAGTTGAACCGAGTGTGACTACGCCCGGTCCTTAAGAAGGTTAAAACAGCACTAACTTGATGAAATATCATTGTGGTTTTGATGCGTAGGTAAGAATGATTCTTGCTCAGCCCGTAGCAGTCACGTAAAACTTGCAACAACAAAGCAGAGGACGTCTAACTTGTTTTTGCAGGGCATGTTGTGATGTGATATGGTCAAGACATGATGCTAAATTTTATTGTATGAGATGATCATGTTTTGTAACAGAGTTATCGGCAACTGGCAGGAGCCATATGATTGTCGTTTTATTGTATGCAATGCAATAGCCCTGTAATTGCTTTACTTTATCACTAAGTGGTAGCGATAGTCGTAGAAGCAACAGTTGGCAAGATGACAACGATGCTATGATGGATATCAAGGTGTCACACCGGTGACGATGGTGATCATGACGGTGCTTTGGAGATGAAGATCAAAGGCACAAGTTGATGATGGCCATATCATATCACTTATATTGATTGCATGTGAGGTTTATCTTTTATGCATCTTATTCTACTTTGATTGACGATAGCATTATAAGATGATCTCTCACTAAATTTCAAGGTATAAGTGTTCTCCCTGAGTATGCACTGTTGCGAAAGTTCTTCGTGCCGAGACACCACGTGATGATCGGGTGTGATAAGCTCTATGTTCAAATACAACGGGTGTAAGACAGTTTTGCACATGCAGAATACTCAAGTTAAACTTGACGAGCCAAGCATATGTAGATATGGCCTCGGAACACTGAGACCGAAAGGTCGAGCATGAATCATATAGTAGATATGATCAACATAGTGATGTTCACCATTCAAAACTACTCCATCTCACGTGATGATCGGACATGGTTTAGTTGATTTGGATCACATGATCACTTAGATGATTATAGGGATGTCTATCTAAGTGGGAGTTCTTAAGTAATATGATTAATTGAACTTTAATTTATCATGAACTTAGTACCTGATAGTATTTTTTGCTTGTTTATGTTGTTGTAGATAGACGGTTCGTGTTGTTGTTCCGTTGAATTTTAATGCGTTTCTTGAGAAAGCAAAGTTAAAATATGATGGTAGCAATTACAAGGACTGTGGGTCCATAACTTGAGGATTATCCTCATTGCTGCACAGAATAATTACGTCCTGGAAGCACCGCTGGGTGCCAGGCCTGCTGCAGATGCAACTGCAGACGTTGTGAACGTCTGGCGGAGCAAAGCTAATGACTACTCAATAGTTCAGTGTGCCATGCTTTACGGCTTAGAACCGAGACTTCAACGACGTTTTGAACATCATGGAGCATATGAGACGTTCCAGGAATTGAAGTTAATATTTCAAGCAAATGCCCGGATTGAGAGATATGAAGTCTCCAATAATTTCTATAGCTGCAAGATGGAGGAGAATAGTTCTGTCGGTGAACATATACTCAAAATGTCTGGGTATAATAATCACTTGATTCAACTTGGAGTTAATCTTCCTGATGATAGTGTCATTGACAGAATTCTTCAATCACTGCCACCAAGCTACAAGAGCTTCATGATGAACTATAATATGTAAGGGATGGAAAAGACTATTCTTGAGCTCTTTGCAATGCTAAAGGCTGCGGAGGTAGAAATCAAGAAGGAGCATCAAGTGTTGATGGTCAACAAGACCACCAGTTTCGAGAAAAAGGGTAAAGGGAAGAAGAAGTGGAACTTCAAGAAGAATGGCAAACAAGTTGCCGCTCAGGAGAAGAAACCCAAGTCTGGACCTAAACCTGAGACTGAGTGCTTCTACTGCAAACAGACTTGTCACTGGAAGCGGAACTGCCCCAAGTATTTGGCGGATAAGAAGGATGGCAAGGTGAACAAAGGTATATGTGATATACATGTTATTGAGTGTACCTTCTAATGCTCGCAGTAGCACCTGGGTATTTGATACTGGTTCTGTTGCTAATATGTGCAACTCGAAACAGGGACTACGGATTAAGCGAAGATTGGCTAAGGACGAGGTGACGATGCACGTGGGAAATGGTTCCAAAGTCGATGTGATCGCGGTTCTACCTTCGGGATTAGTTTTAGACCTGAATAATTGTTATTTGGTGCCAGCGTTGAGCATGAACATTATATTTGGATCTTGTTTGATGCGAGACGGTTATTTATTTAAATCAGAGAATAATGGTTGTTCTATTTATATGAGTAATATCTTTTATGGTCATGCACCCTTGAAGAGTGGTCTATTTATATTAAATCTCGATAGTAGTGATACACATATTCATAATATCGAAACCAAAAGATGCAGAGTTGATAATGATAGTGCAACTTATTTGTGGCACTGCCGTTTAGGTCATATTAGTGTAAAGCGCATGAAGAAACTCCATACTGATGCACTTTTGGAATCCCTTGATTATGAATCACTTGGTACTTGCGAACCATGCCTCATGGGCAAGATGACTAAAACGTCGTTCTTCGGAACAATGGAGCAAGCAACAGATTTGTTGGAGATCATACATACCGATGTATGTGGTCCGATGAATGTTGAGGCTCGCGGCGGGTATCGTTAGTTTCTCACCTTCACAGATGATTTGAGCAGATATGGGTATATCTAGCTACTTAATGAAACATATGTAACACCCCAAAATTTTGACCTTGATTTATTAATTAAAAAATTTCCACGAAATTAAATTTTTATTTTCTGGTTTTATCATTTAATTTCAGATCACTCTGTCCCTCTGAATTTTTTTTGAGTTTTTCCTTCTAGGTGGAAACCTTTCAAAAATATTATTGGACTTGTATATCTTCCCAAGACCATTTCTTTTTATCAGTGGAATTATTTCTACAATTATTTTTCCCAAGCTTTATTTCTTTAAAAATGATTTTTCATTAGTTTTAGAGTTCCATTTGCACTACAACCCTTGCAAATACTTCTATAAAAGTTCCACCAAAATTTGGGGATGTCATGTGATGTTCCCACATCACTTTTATGCAAAAATCTGTTTTAGTCATTTGGAGATTTTGAACCCTACCTCAAGTTTTCAAATCTGGTCCAGTTTGTAATTTGCACTACAACCTATTTAAATATTTCTTTAAAACTTCCACCAAAATTGGGGGATGTTAGTAGTAGTGTATGATTCAACTTTATGCAAAAACCCATTGGTGTTCTTTGAAAAATTTGAGCAAATCATCCTCATCTTCATTCTGGTCCAGTTTGGTGTTTGTACTGCAACCATATTTTATCTTGTTCTTGTTGCCTTGGGATTTGTCCTGCTTATAGACCAGCCTACCAAGCCCTCAAGTCCAGGAGATTGGACCCATTGGAGTATTTTTGGTCCATGCAATAATGCCCTTTATTTTCTGTCCAGATTTGGTTTTCTCAAAAACTTGCACTAGGGAGTTTCTGGTCTTGCCAAACTAACCTTGCCACCATCACCTCCACCTAAAGAGACTCTGATCTGGAGATTTTGGCCACCTAAAGAAATGCCTAGATGCCCATGGCATTCTGTCGAGCACCTTGTGTGCATGGCCAGTTTTGGCATAGTTTTTAGTTTACATTGTAGACATGATCCCCTGACCCAGCTGCCATGTCCACTAATCTCCTAGCTACCTCTAACCTAGACATGTTAACTACTAGCCTCATTCAAGCCCTCTAGCACGCGTTGGCATTTCGTCGATGTCGTGGGAAACGAACACCTATGGGGCAGGGCCCCTTCTCGGTTCGGTAGGGAGCGGAGGGCGCACGAAGAGCAGATCGAGGCGAGGCACGCGAGGGATTTTACCCAGCTTCGGAGCTCTCCAGAGAGATAAAACTCCTACTGCTGCTTTGTGTTTTGTATTGTGTTCTTGCTCGAGAGCGTGAGCGTTCTGTAGTTTTGAATGAGTCGAACCCCTTCTACGTTGCGCATGGGCCTCCTTTTATAGGCTAAAGGGGTCACCGACAGGTGGCAACGCAGATAGGGGTAGAAATGTGAAAAGAGGGGTTGGTACAACTGCTGCTACAGCGTATCCTACCTAACTCTGACGGCAGGGGACAAGGGCATTTAATGCCCGTCCGGTCGCCCAAACAGTGCAGAAAACGACCGTTTGGGGCGCCACCGCTTGCCACGATGGCCTTCTCGTCATCTCCACTTGCCACCTCGCACCGCTTGGCTGCACAGCTTCCCGCCACGTGCGCCTGGAACGGTCCTGCGGAGACACGTCGACGGATGGGCTGGAGCGTAGGCACAGAGTGGTGGCTTCGCCGCGGCAAGTGCCTTGCCGCGGTCGTTGTCTTGTCGTGCCCGGAAGCTTGTCGCTCGCCGGGTCTTGCCGGGACGCGCGGCAAGTTCCTTGGTTTGCCTTCCCGGCAAGCTCCTCTTGTCGGGGCCTTGTCCTTCCCGGCAAGCTCCTCTTGCCGGGGCCTTGACTTCTTAGTTAAAGCACTTTGTTCTTGAATGGCATCTATAGTAGCTACGGAAGATCTTGGCGGACGCCCGGCAAGCCTTGCCGCGGGGCGCTGCGACTGCCCGTGCACAAGTTCGGGATACTAAGGTACCCCTACTTTAGTACACCGACAGGAGCCCCCGGGTCTGGGCCACACACTGTGCCGAGCGCTATTGGGCTAGGCCCAAAACAGGGCACGGGCACGCGCGGCCTGGGTCCATACCAAATCTAACTCCGTATCCACCGCGCCCTCCCGTAACGGCACGCGTCGAATGCGGCGTCGTGGGAGAGATCGTGGGTGATTCTTTAATCGAAAAAGGCGTAACGTTTGCCTCTCCTCTTTATAAGCAGGGGAAATAGGGGTCGTTCCCCCACCTTCGCCACTTGCGGTTCCTTCCTCAGAAAGCTCTGCCGCTCCCCTCCGCTTCCCAAGCCGAAAGAGGGCAGCGCTCCGCTGTTCGTCGCCGCCGCCCGTCGCCGCCGCCCATCGCCGCCGCTCTCCTCCACCGCTTCCGCCATGGCTCCGAAGACCGGAAAGAGTGCAAAGTCGGCCGAGGCGCTGCGGCTTGAGGCGCTGCGCAAGGAGCGAGCACTTCCCCCCCCCCCTCGAGCTCACCCCGAAGGCGCTGCGGGAGGAGTTCTATCTCTTCTGGTCGACGGAGACGCGGGCGCATCCGCGCACGCAGACACTCTCCGCCGAAGCTTCTACTTCGAAGCGGTGCCCAAAAGGGTACTACTTCTTCCCATTGTTCTTCTATTGCGGGCTCTTCCCGCCCTTTTTCGATTTCTTCTGCGACATCATGAACACATACGAGCTCCATCTCCTTGATTTCACGCCCAACGCCGTTCTGACAATGGCGGTTTTCGCGCATCTTTGCGAGAACTTCGTCGGAATCCACCCCAACGTTGCCCTTTTCCGCCACTATTTCATGCCCCGGGTCGAGAAAGGAGAGCCCTTGTCTGGCGGGATCGCCTGGATCTCGAGGGCCGGCAAGAAGGAGGTCTATCTGGAGGGGGAGCTCCGCAGCAAATGTGATGAGTGGAGGGCTGAATGGTGTTGGATTGTTGACGCAGATCCGCAGCCATTCACCAATTTGCACCAAACCCGAGTAGTGCATGGCGGCGACTGGAGCGCCCTGGCGGCGGACGATGCCAAGCTGAAGATCGCCACCACCCGGATCCTACGGCTCAGGCTTGCCGGGCTCACTGTGGTGGCTGTTGGCGCGGACTTTCTTCGCCGCCGCATCGCCCCTCTGCAGAAGAGGGGGAGGCCCGCCTGGCTGTTCGGGGGCCCGGCGGATATCATGAGGCTGCGCCCAGACCTCAACTTTAACTTCACTGTTTTGGAGTTGGATGGGATTCTCAAGGAGCTGTTCAAGCACGACCCCAACCATACGGAGTGGTTCAGGCTGCCGCAGGGCGTCGTCCCGCTGTGCAACAACTCCCAGCTCGATCGCATCCGCGCAATGATGCCGGAGTGCGACTCGCACGGGATTATCCCAACTTGGCGGGAGACCTCCGACGACATCGTGCGGCAATTCTTCGACGGCTTGGTGGAGATAGCAGTCCGTGCCGACGAGCAGAGGCTCCTCACCCGCGACACTATTGATGACGAGATGTGGTACATCGCCAACCAGGGCGGAAGAGGCGGCGGCAGCCGCCGCCGTGGGCGAGTTTGGTTTCACGTTGGAGGAGGCAGAGGCGGCCCAGGCGGCAAGCCTTGCCGACTGAGAGGACCTTGTTGGGGAGGTCGTTGGCGAAGGAGAGCCCGAAGCCGAAGCGAGCGAGCCCGCCAAGGGCGCAAGCGGCCAACCGTCTTCGAGCAGCTTGCCGCGGGCGGAGCCCCCAGCGCAGCCCCCAGCCCAAAAAAGAAGGCGCCTCCGTAGAACTGGAGACACAGCAGGGCGGCAGGCAGGCCAACAGCCGTAACGCCACGGGGCACGCTCCACCGCGACAAGCACCGTTGCCGCGGGAGCATCTCACGCGGCGCCGGCAACTGGAGCGGGGTCTTCCCGAGCCGCCACACCTGATCCTGTCGCAGCTCCCGCCAAGCGTCCAAGGGAGCCCACTCCTCCGCCTCGTCACGCTGAAAGAGTACCGGACTTCGACCTCTCCGTGCTGAGCTCCGACGAGGAGGAAGAAGAGGAGGAGGAGTAAGACTTTCTCCTTGTTGTACTTATATTTCTTCGATTTTTGCTGTTTCTTGTCTTGTATCTGATCTGCTTCCCTCTGAACCTCGTTCCATTTCAGGACTCTGGCCGAGAGAGCGGCGAAGAGGGCCAAGGTCCCCGTGGTTGTCATCGAGGACGATCCTGCTGCGATGGTAGAGGACGCGTCCGAGACCACCTTGACGGACCCGGCAACCTCTCCTCGAAGCAGCCCCCAGTGCAGCCCCCAGCGTAAGTATTTGTTTACTTCCTGTTGTGGGGCGCGCATGGGTGCTCTTTCCTTGCTGATATCTTGATTGTTGATTTGCTTGTGTAGGAGCAGAACAGGCTCACCAGGAACAACCAGAAGCCGCTCCTGAAGTGCTATCTGCTTCGACTACACCGCCAAGGGGTGATTCCCCGACAAGGGAGCGCTCTCCGGCAAGGGAGCGGTCCCCGGCAAGGGGCAGTTCCCCGGCAAGGGACGGGACCAGCGATCCTTCGGTGGTGGAGCCCATGATCACAGAGCCCAGCACAGGTAACCCTCCTTGTCGGAAATTTTCCCTTGGGTTTTTCTTCTTCTGATCTTCTTTTTGGATATTTGCTTGACTTTTTCTTCCTCTTCCTGTCTTCAGATCCCCCTTCCACAGATCCGATGGAGACTGAGGCCACCGGCGAGGAGGATGCACGCGGCAATACTGACGATGCCGCCGCCACCGAGGAAGAGGCTGGCGCTGACGATCCCGCCGGCGAAGAGGCCGCCAAGGCTGCTGGCGCAGGAGCTGGCGAGGGGTCCGGCGATCGCACTGACGACCCGGAGGGCGCAGGAGCGCAAGGCGCTACACCGACCGCCGACCCCTCCGCCGCTGATGCAGCACCGGGCTCCGAAGAGCCCCAGCCCGGCGCCTACTTGAAGGCCGGCGACGGTGTCTTCATCAATCTTCCCTAGGCGTCGAGCTCCAGGGCGCCGGTAGAAAGAGAGGCGTTCGACGGGGAAGTGCTCGCCTCTGCTGGGCTGACAGTGGTTGACGCGCCAAGCAGCAGCAGCAGCGAGTCTGAAGAGGAGCAGCTGCTCCGGAAGTTGGTGTCGCTCTACCGCGCCCGACAAGCGAAACTGGAGTCCCGGGAAGCGCTTGTCGCGCAGGCGGGAGTTGACATAGAGAAGCATGCGGAGGAGCTCCAGAGACGCAACCAAGAGGCCCTCCGGTCCATTGCGGAAGAGAGGGCGCAGCTTGTCGAGGTGCGAAAGGCCTTCATCCTCGAGAAGGCAGAAGCTGAGGAGCAACAGAGGCTTGCCGCTGAAGAGCTGTCCACCCGGGAAGGTGAACTGACACAGCGGAAAGTCAATCTGGACAGCTACGAGGAGGAGCTCGCCGCACGCGAGCAATCACTTGGCGGGGCGCTCAGGGAAGCGAAGGATGCTGCCGCAGCTGCCGAGGCCGCCAAGAAGGAATTGGAGGTGAAGATGACGCAGCTGGAGGCTGATTTGAAAGGGAAGGATGAGGAGCTTGCCATGCTCCAGCGCGAACGCGAGAAGGATGCCCTCGCTCATGGCGATCTGCAAGTTCAACTCGCCGATAAGGTCAAGGAACTGAACGCCGTCAAGGACTCAATGCGGATCTGGAGCTGAAGCTGGTCACGCTGACTGAGACGCTAGACGGCGCCAAGAAGCGAGAAGATGACTTGAAGAAAGAGATCAAGGCCAACGAGGAGCTGCTAACGAGGGCCGCCGAGACTCAAAACACCTTCAGGGCTACGGTGGAGCTCTGGACGGAGGGCCTCGTCAACATTGCTGCAACCATCGACGAGGAGCTGGCGCAACTAGACTTGGCGGGCTTCGGGTACTCCTCCGACGAGAACCTCCAGCCCAGTGCCAAGCTTACTCTGTTCTTCAAGGGCGTGGTGACGGCTCTCCAATAGCTCCGGGAAAGGATCCCAAAGCAGCTGGCTGACGAGTCACGCGCAATCTGCGCCAGAGTCTTGGAGAAGGTGCTGGTGAAGGTGCTCTTCCGCAATCCGGGCCTCAACCTCACCAACGTCCTCAAGAAGCTGCCGGCGGGTGCTGATCTTGAAGAACTCAAGGCCCTCGTCGCACCCATTGTGGATAAGGTGAACGAGGTCAGGAGGGTTGAGGGCGACCGCGTAGATTAGGCCACGTGCTTTCTCCTTTTTCTTGCCGCTGTCAGACATGTCGCAGGAACAATCTATTAGAGTGCGGCAAGTCATTTTTGTAATATAACTTTATTCTGGGTAGTATTTGCTATGTTATTTCCTTTACTTGATTCCCTCCCTTGTATGTTTTTACCCTACGCTTTTAGGGAACTTGCCGGCGCAGGCACCCTTGCCGCGAGCGCTAAGTGCGGAACATCAGCAGCCTGCTGGCGGTGTTGCTTCCGGCAAGAAACCTTGTCGGAACTAGTCGCAGCACACTTACATTGTTGAGCGGACTCGAAACAAAGTAAGGGTGCAACTAGTCACGAGTTGGTTCCTCCGCGCACAGGTTTTCCATACAAAGCACGGTCGTTCAAGGAAGATAACTAAAAAATTAAAACTGATTGTGCTCAAACTTTGGCAACTTAGCTTTTCTGTCGTCTGCGCCCCGGCAAGGCTATACTTCTTTGAACGACGCCTGGTCCACACCGTTATCCTCTCCTTCCCCCCCGGTGAACTTGTGGGCGAAGGAACCTTCTTTTTGAGAAAAAGAAAGAAGAGAAAATAAAGATATGGAGCCTTAAGGCTCGTTATTTCTTACCGGGGGTGAGTGCTGCACAAAGTGTCAGATAATACATGCAAAAAAGAAAAAGGCATGAAATTTGACAACATTTGCAGAGCATATGATCTTTATTTATGCGCGGGATCTGCGCCCGGCTTTGTACAAAGGGTTACATGCAACAGCGGCAAGGCTTGTACAAAAGGTGGTTGCCGGACAGCAGGTTCCGGCAACCGCGCCTTAGGGTAAAACTTACGAAGATGCTCTATGTTCCAGGAGTTGCTCACCGGAAAGCCATCTTCGGTCTCAAGGCGGACAGCGCCAGGCCTAGTGACTCGTTTCACCCGATAAGGGCCTTCCCACTTCGGCGTCAACTTGTTGGAATTCTTGGCGGATTGAACGCGCCGAAGAACAAGGTCGCCTTCCTCGAAACTTCTGGCATTGACTTTGCGGCTATGGTAGCGACGCAAAGCTTGCTGGTAGCGAGCAGCTCGTACAGCAGCCTGAAGACGATCTTCCTCAAGGAGCAGCGCGTCATCTTGCCGCAGCTGCTCTTGCTCAAGCTCATCATAAGCGAGCACTCGAGGCGATCCGTATACGAGTTCCGTGGGGAGAACTGCCTCTGCTCCGTAGACTAGAGCAAAAGGTGTCTGGCCAGTGGCTCGATTTGGCGTCGTCCTGATCGACCAAAGAACCACTGGCAGCTCCTCGATCCAGTTTCTTCCGCACTTGTGCAGCCTGTCGAAAGTTCTGGTCTTGAGCCCGCGCAGCACTTCAGCGTTTGCCCTCTCCGCTTGACCGTTGCTTCTCGGGTGAGCAACAGAAGCGAAGCAGATCTTGGCGCCAAGATCTTGGACGTACTGCATGAAGGTGCGGCTCGTGAATTGTGTGCCATTGTCGGTGATGATCCTGTTAGGGACTCCGAAACGGCAAACAATCGACCTGAAGAACTTGACTGCTGACTGTGCTGTCACCTTCCTCACTGCTTCCACTTCCGGCCACTTTGTGAACTTGTCGATTGCAACGTACAAGTACTCAAAGCCCCCGACAGCTCGGGGAAAGGGGCCGAGGATGTCGAGCCGATCGTCTGGAGAGCTTGAGCTGGTTGATGTATCTGCTTGGAGTGGAACTGGCACGCTTCACACTTGGTTACTTGTGCAGTTGCATCCTGGAGGGCTGTCGGCCAAAAGAAACCTTGCCGGAAGGCTTTGCCGGCAAGTGCTCTCGCGCCAATGTGGTGACCACATATGCCTCCATGTATCTCCGCCAACAGCTCCTGTCCTTCTTCCCGGGAAATGCACTTCAATTTCACTCCGTTGAATCTTCTTCTGTACAGTATGTCATCGACAAACTGGTACATACTTGATTGCCGGGCTACTCTCTCCGCTTCTTCTTGCTCTTCGGGAAGTTCTCCTGTTTGAAGGAAACGGACGATCTGCTGCGCCCATGCCGGAGCTTGTGGCTCGACGACAAGGACTAAAGGCGCAAATGCTGCTACGGGAACATCTGCTTCCACGGCAAGAATCTGCGGTTCAGCCGGAGCGTGATGTTCCCCGGCAAGGTTGCCGGAGCAAAACTTGTCGGGGGCGTCTGCTTCAACGAAACAAACCCTAGGGCTTGTCGGAGCAGACTGCCCCTCAGCACTCTTTGTGTTGATCCTGGGAACCTTCTTGGCGGCGGCTTCGGGGAGCTCTGCCGGAAAGTAGTCACCAGAAACCAACTTCCTCTTCTTGCTCTGTCCAGTTGATGGTGTTACAGATGGTTGAGTCAGCTTGAGCACAAAAATTCCTGGTTCCACAGGTAACTTGAGTGCGGCGCACTTTGACAGGCCGTCTGCAATGTCGTTCTGAGCTCTCGGAACGTGTTCCATCTGTAGGCCGTCAAAATGCTCTTCCAACTTTCTCACTTCGTCAATGTAAGCTTCCATCAACGGACTCTGATAATCTTTGTTTACTTGGCGGACGACAAGTTGCGAGTCACCCCTGACAATGAGCTTCTTGATCCCAAGGTCTGCAGCGATCCTGAGTCCGGCAAGCAAGCCTTCATACTCTGCAGTATTGTTTGTTGCTTGCTCCTTGGGAAAGTGCATCTGGACCACGTACTTGAGGTGCTCTCCTGTGGGTGCGACAAGTAATACGCCCGCACCGGCGCCTTGCAGCGAGAAGGCACCATCAAAGTACATGATCCATTCTTTGCTTGTCTCCTTGACGGGGATGCTCGTCTCCGGAATTTCTTCATCAGGTGTTGGCGTCCATTCTGCTATAAATTCTGCCAATGCTCGGCTCTGAATAGTTGAAGTACTCTCAAACTTGAGGCCAAAGCTTGACAATTCCAGTGCCCACTCGACGATCCTGCCTGTTGCTTCCGGATTCTGCAATATCCTCTTCAACGGAAAGCGAGTGACAACTGTGATCTCGTGTGCTTGAAAGTAATGGCGCAGCTTCCTCGAGGCCATGAGAAGGCCGAAAAGCAACTTCTGCACACCAGAGTACCTTGACCTAGCCCCCTGCAGAAGGGAACTGACAAAATAAACTGGGCGCTGCACCATCTTCTTTTGTTTCTCTTCCTCTGGCTGCACAGATCTATCCTTGTCGGGACCAGAGCTTGTCGGGGAAGCCCCCTGCTTGTCGCTGGATTCGCTTGCCGTGGTCGCTGGCTCATCGTCCGCCTCCCTTTCCGCTACTAACGCAGCACTAACCACTTGATTGGTTGCCGCTAGATACAGCAGCAACTTCTCTTGTGGCTTAGGTGCGACAAGTATTGGAGTGGAGGACAGGTATCTCTTCAAGTCCTGCAGCGCAGCCTCCGCTTCCGGAGTCCATTTCATTGGACCTGCCTTTTTCAAAATTTTGAAAAATGGCAGGGCGCGCTCAGCAAACTTAGAGATGAACCTGCTGAGAGCAGCAACGCAGCCGGCAAGCCTCCGCACATCCTTGATGTGCTTCGATGCTTCGATCTGCTCAATGGCCTTGATCTTGTCGGGATTGGCTTCAATCCCCCGCTGAGATACAAAGGACCCGAGAAGCTTGCCGGAGGGGACTCCAAACACACACTTCTCGGGGTTCAACTTGAGATTGATCTTGCGCAGATTTGCAAAGGTCTCGTCCAAATCTTGGATCAAAGTTGCTTTGTCCTTGCTCTTGACCACTATGTCATCAATGTAAGCTTCTACATTCCTGTGCAACTGTGGCTCAAAAGCATGACTGACTACTCTTGCAAATGTTGAACCAGCATTCTTTAGTCCGAAAGGCATTCGTACAAAGCAGTACGTGCCACATGGAGTAATGAACGCGGTCTTCTCTTCATCTTCTTCTGCCATGAAGATCTGATGATATCCTGAGTATGCATCAAGAAATGAAAGCAAATCACATCCTGCCGTGGAGTCGACAATCTGGTCAATGCGCGGCAAGGTAAATGGATCCTTGGGACAGGCTTTATTAACATCGGTGAAGTCAATACAAAGCCTCCACTTCCCATTCGCCTTACGCGCGACTACAGGATTGGCTAGCCACGTGGGATGGAGCACTCCTCTGACAAGGCCTGCTGCTTCCAACTTCTTGATCTCTTCTCCAATGAACTCTTGTCGCTCCACTGCTTGTTTCCTGACTCTTTGCTTGACGGGCCGCGCGTGAGGGCAGACGGCAAGGTGGTGCTCAATTACTTTCCTGGGAACACCGGGGATGTTAGACGGTTGCCATGCAAACACATCGACATTCGCCCGCAGGAAAGCAACGAGCGCGCTTTCCTATTTAGGGTCAAGCGTGGCACTGATGGTGAAGGTACCATCAGTGCCGTCCTCCTTGGCGGCCACTTTCTTGGTCTCTAGCGAAGCTGTCTTTGCCTTCTTGCACTTGCCGGTGGAGCTCGATGGTAGCGCAGCACTCCGAAGAGGTGCGCTTGCCGGAGTGGGCATCAGAGCTGCTCTTGCCGGACTTGGTCTTCTTCTTCCCCCCGGGAGCTTCAACGGCAAGTGGTTTGCGTTCTGCTGCGGCTGCTGCTTCCCGGTAGATCTTGTCGGTACAGATAAGGGCATCTTTCTTGTCGCCAGGGACAGAAATGACACTTATCGGACCGGGCATCTTGAGCACGTTGTAGGCGTAGTGAGAGGCTGCCATGAACTTGGCGAGCGCTGGACGGCCGAGTATCCCATTGTAGGGCAATGGGAAATCAGCGACGTCAAAGGTGACTCTCTCTGTCCTGAAGTTCAGCTCGCTGCCAAATGTCACTGGCAGTGTAATCTTCCCCTTCGGCTTGCTCCTTCCCGGGTTGATTCCTTGGAAAGTGCCGGTCTCTTCGAGCTCGCTGTCGGGGATCTGGAGCTTCTTGAGTACCGCGGAGGAGATCAGATTCAGGCCGGCCCCGCCGTCAACCAGCATCTTTGTGACCTTGAGGTTGCGGATAGTTGGTGAAACCAACATCGGCAAGCACCCGACCGCAGTTATGCGATCAGGGTGATCCTCAACGTCAAAGATGATGGGCGTGCTGGACCACTTCAGAGGCTTGCGCGACTCAACTGATGGTTCTGCTGCATTAACTTCCCACACCCACTGTTTGAGCTGGCGGTGCGAAGTATGCAGCGAAGCACCGCCGTCGACGCACAAAACCTCTGTTGCCTTCTGAAACTCCTGCTCGTCGGCCTCATCCTCATCCATCTCTTCATCTTCGTCTTCATCTTCATCCTTGTCGCGGCCGCGGGGAGGCATGTCCCCTTGCCGCTGCTTGGCCTTGCCGCGGCGTCCTCCCCGGCCGGGACGCTTCTTGCCGGATCCTCCACCACCTTCTTGGGCTTTCTCCTTGTCGCGCCGCTCGTATTCAGCTTTCTGCAATTCAACGAGCTGCTCAACTTTCTTGCAGGTCTGGAGATCATGGCCCTTGGTGCGGTGGATCTTGCAGTACTGCTTGCCGGAGCCGTCCTGCTTGTCGGCGGCCACCACGGTCTCGCCGGAGTTACCAGCTTTGGCCTTCTCGGTGCCACTTCCATTGCCGGACTGCTCGACAACTAGCACATCTTTAGCTTTCCGCTTCCTATTGTTCCGCCGCCGATTTTTCCTTGCCGGGGCGGCATCCTCACTGTCAGACCCTTCTGCTCCTGCATTCTCTCCGGGGAGTTTCCTCCCCTCCTCAGCACGTGCGCATTTGTCGGCCAGAGCATATAGCTCACTAATGTCCCTAATCTTGCACATCGCCATCTCCTCCCTCATCCTGCGGTTTCGCACGTTCTGATGGAACGCGCTGATGACCGCGGCAGGGTGGACGTCTGGGATGTTGCGCTGCACTTGGCTGAATCTCTGTATGTACTTGCGCAGGGGTTCTCCTTCCTTCTGGGCGAGCAGATGAAGATCGCTTTCCTGGCCATGGGGCTTGTGGCCGCCTGTGAAGGCGCCGACAAACTGATGGCACAGATCCGCCCATGAGGAGATGGAGTCGTCCGGCAAGTGCATGAGCCACGATCTGACGTTGGGCTTGAGCACCAGCGGGAAGTAGTTGGCGAGGATCTTCTCGTCGCGCCCCCCGGCCGCCTGCACCGCGATGGTGTAGACGCTGAGGAACTCCGACGGATGTATCCTGCCATCGTACTTCTCGGGTACATCTGGCTTGAAGTTCTTGGTACTGGGCCACTGGACTCGCCGCAGCTCACGGGTGAACGCAGGGCAACCTGCCGCGTACGGCAAGTCGCCTGGTTCCCCTGGCGCATGCGTGTCGACAGTGGGTCCAGCGTGCTGTTCTGATTGACGCCGCGCTTCTCTTCGACGTTCGATTCGAGTGCGAGCGTCCTCTTGCTGCCGTTCTTGAAGAACTTGGCGCTGATCACGACGAACTCGTGGATCTGACGACGCCGTGGAGTCGGTGTCGAGGTTGACCCGGCGAGTCGGCGATCTTGGCCTTCAGGGCGGGGAGTGCACAGTGGTGGCACCCCCACCGGTCTTGTCGCCACCGGCCTGCGCCTGGGCGTCTTGCCGCGGCTTCGAAGTGCTCGGTTGCCGGGGAGTGTCGCCGTTGGCGAAGCCGATGAGGCTCTGAATGGTGATCCTCCAGTCGTCGATCTTGTCCGGCGCTGGAGGGTAGTCTAGGAGCAGTTGGGCTCGAGCCAACGCTTCTTCTGGGGTTTTCGGCGGCGGGGGCGAACGACGCGAGGAGCGGGATATGCTCAAACTTCTAACAGTGTTAGAAGGAGCAACATCTCGTCCAGGCGACCGTGCCGCGCTCGTGCCAACATGTTGACGCGCATGTTGGCCTTGAGCGTCCCGCGATCCACCAGCTTGGCCTTGTTCCAACGCGAGCACGGTGCTAGGAGCACCATGGCGTTGTCGATCCCGCGCCTCCTGAGAGGGGTGCGGTGCATGTACAGACGCCGAAGCTTGCGGGGCCTTGTCCTTGGATCTGGTGACAACGTGAGCTCCCCCATCGGCGCCTGTTCCTCCGCCGGCGTCTACTCCACCGCCCGTTTGCTCCGGTGGCGGTGGGATCGACGTGGACGGAGCGGCCACCTCCGAAGCCTTCTTCTTTGGAGGCATGTCGATGAAGATGTTGATGTAGCACGCGCGAACACTGGATCAGGTTCGCACAACCTCGACGCCCCCTACCTGGCGCGCCAAAGATGTCGTGGGAAACGAACACCTATGGGGCAGGGCCCCTTCTCGGTCCGGCAGGGAGCGGAGGGCGCACGAAGAGCAGATCGAGGCGAGGCACGCGAGGGATTTTACCCAGCTTCGGAGCTCTCCGGAGAGATAAAACTCCTACTGCTGCTTTGTGTTTTGTATTGTGTTCTTGCTCGAGAGCGTGAGCATTCTGTAGTTTCGAATGAGTCGAACCCCTTCTACGTTGCGCATGGGCCTCCTTTTATAGGCTAAAGGGGTCACCGACAGGTGGCAACGCAGACAGGGGTAGAAATGTAAAAAGAGGGGTTGGTACAACTGCTGCTACAGCGTATCCTACCTAACTCTGACGGCAGGGGACAAGGGCATTTAATGCCCGTCCAGTCGCCCAAACAGTGCAGAAAATGACCGTTTGCGGCGCCACCGCTTGCCACGATGGCCTTCTCGTCATCTCCACTTGCCACCTCGCACCGCTTGGCTGCACAGCTTCCCGCCACGTGCGCCTGGAACGGTCCTGCGGCGACACGTCGACGGATGGGCTGGAGCATAGGCACAGAGTGGTGGCTTCGCCGCGGCAAGTGCCTTGCCACGGTCGTTGTCTTGTCGCGCCCGGAAGCTTGTCGCTCGCCGGGTCTTGCCGGGACGCGCGGCGCGTCGTGGCAAGTTCCTTGGTTTGCCTTCCCGGCAAGCTCCTCTTGCCGGGGCCTTGTCCTTCCCAGCAAGCTCCTCTTGCCGGGGCCTTGTCTTCTTAGTTAAAACACTTTGTTCTTGAATGGCATCAATGAGAGCTACGGAGGATCTTGGCGGACGCCCGGCAAGCCTTGCCGCGGGGCGCTGCGACTGCCCGTGCACAAGTTCGGGATACTAAGGTACCCCTACTTTAGTACACTAACAGTCGAGCACCTGGCGTGCGTGCTCTGGGCGCGCCCAGAGCGCATGTTTTGCACGCGCGCGCAACCGAGCCGCCACGTCTTGCCCCTGGCCATTGCTCGCTCGCAGGGCCGCGCCCTGTCCTCGACCACCCGCCTGAACCCTCCAAGCCACCCATGGCGCCCTACAGTGCCGCCATCAGAGCTCCCTTGGCGGCACGCCGGCGTCCGCAGCAGGCTCCTGCCATGGACGGTGCCGCCCGAGCCACAGCCACCCGCAAGCTGCCCTCTGGAACAGCCCGAGCTCATCCACGAGCCCGTCCGCTAGAGCCCGTCATCGCCACGTCGCCCTGCTAGCAACAGAACAGCGGTTTGCCGGCGTTCTTATCCGCAGCCGCGAGGACCGACCTCCCCGGGCTATAAATAACCCTTCCGATCACACCTAGGCTCGTCAGCAACCT
Organism: Triticum aestivum; assembly: GCF_018294505.1. Taxonomy (NCBI): domain Eukaryota; kingdom Viridiplantae; phylum Streptophyta; class Magnoliopsida; order Poales; family Poaceae; genus Triticum; species Triticum aestivum. The sequence continues at coordinate 64,220,009 of NC_057807.1, forward strand.
TGTTCGAGTAGTACGAAGCCCCCCTCCTCCCCAGTTGGCCAGAGGCCACTCTCTCTCACATCTCCGGCAGGTTCGGCCGCCGCCTCGTCCCGGTAAAATCCGGCCAAGACTGAGGCCCCTAACCTCTCGTGCTCCCATTCTCCTCCCCTCGACCGTGCGGAGCCACCCAACACCTCAGCCTTGACCAGGAGCCACCATAGCCCAAGCCCCAATTGCTCCCGAAACCACCGTCCGCCGCGGAGCTCGCTGCCGGCGACCCCCTCCACCCCCCGCCAGCCTATCGACCATTGGGAGGACCGCCCTGGACCAGCGGATCCATCCTCTCCCTCAGAATACCGCGGGGAGCCGCCGTTCATCGACGGCGATTGCCGGAGCCCCGCCACCGCTCGGCCAGAGGAGAAGGAGGCGCGGGCGACTGGTCAAACCTGACCAGTGGGCCCAAGGGACCCACTGTCAGTGACCCACGAGTCAATACACGCTGGCTTAAGTGGAAACGTATTCCACCGAATACGCCTTCGAAAGCGTAAGTCCCCGAACCGTTTTTTCTTTTTATGATTTTTTTATTATTAAAAACAGAATTTTGACTAAACTTTGACTGGCTATAACTTTTTAAATATAAGCCCAATTGTTTTGATTCTTTTTCTGTTGTTTCTCAAATTTTGTCTAGTTTATTTTGATATTTATTTGAAAATTTTACAGACAACTTTTTTGTACTGTTTTGAAACTATGTGTTAATTTAAATTTTCTTAAAAATAGGATTTTTGAAGAAGGAAGCAACTTTCAAAAAAAGTGCACCCCACTTACATACTCTTGAAGGCAAGCATTCTGAACCCCGGCATAATATTTGTTGTGCGTCATTTGATGAAAATACGACTGAGTCAACTGTAGATCGAGTCTTGTTCCCGTAACCCCCATACTTGCTTCGTACTACCACTTGTCCCTGCCATAGGTAGGGTACGGTTCAGTAAGTTGTCAACCCCTTCCTAGCACACACCATACAGAGAGGCCATGGTGGAAGATACCGGCTGCATCCGGTAGACATGCCACCTGGTCCGGGGGCATGGGTGTTTCCGGTTTGAGCCGAGGGGGTAGCTCCCCTAGTTTGCGCGCGTTAGAAATTTTGTGATCCCATGCTAGTCTAGGTTGTAGCCTCCCCACTTAGAGTTTTGCTTAGCGGGTGTCGTGGGTGATTCCAGACGCCAGTAAGCTAGGCTGGTGTGTGCGGTTAGCTGTGTTTTCAATTAAAAGACCGTAGACGGAATTAGTCCCGATGGACTAAAGGAATCCGTTACTCGTGGGTAAATAGTACACCCTCTGTAGAGATTATATCTATTCAAATAGCCGTGTCCATGGTTAAGGACTATAGTCTGGGATGGGTCAAGTGTCGGTCTTAGTGTCGGTCTTCGGAGGAAAAAAATTGCTAAACCAGAACACGGATCATGACTTGTGACTCATGATGATTATGATTACTATTATTATGGACTAACCATTTACATTATTTGAATTATTGAGTATCCCTGGGACGGTTCTACCTCCTGGATATTCACTGTGATTATTCTCTTATAAGCCCTTTATGTGGTGTCGCTCAGACGCCCGACTGTGGCATGCTTGTTATTTAAATTATTTATAAGCCCTTTATGCGGTGTCGCTCAGACGCCCGACTGTGGCATGCTTGTCATTTAAATTACTTATAAGCCCTTTATGTGGTGTCGCACAGACGCCCGAATGTGGCATGTTTGTTACTTATTTCCTTTATAAGCCCTTTATGTGGTGTCGCTCAGACGCCCGACTGTGGCATGCTTGTCATTTAAATTACTTATAAGCCCTTTATGTGGTGTCGCACAGACGCCCGACTGTGGCATGTTTGTTACTTATTTCCTTTATAAGCCCTTTATGTGACGTTGCTCAGACGCCCGACTGTGGCATGCTTGTTATTTAAATTATTTATAAGTCCTTTATGTGGTGTCGCACAGACGCCCGACTGAGGCATGCTTTATATTATTATCCTCTCGAGGCGTCGCTTCAGACACCCGATCGGTGCATTCTATTTCCACTCCCTTATTGCATATTCATGTTGTATATGAATAACCTGCTTGCGTGCATCATGGATTTTTTTATATTTCGTGACTGACGTTGTGATCGTGAAATATTTCAGAGCATGATTATCATTCATTATGTTATACCTGTGTTCATAATGTTTGCGAGTACATTCAAAGTACTCACTGGCTTGTCCCTGGCTATTGTCTTGGCCAGATTTCTTGCATGGAGAGGAGCGTTGCGATGACAGCCCCGGAACCTACGCAATGGTGATAGCAGCCTCGCGAAGATAGGAGTTATCCAGGTCAGCTGTTCCTGTGGGAAATGGAGTCCCATAGACACTGATGAACCACAAACCGCTTCCGCTATCAACCACTAGAAACCATTTGTTGTACTCATAGGCCAGAATGGTCTTGTACTACACATTTTGTATTTTGCTTGGAGTTTCTGTATCAAGTTGGTGTCTCATCAGGTAACAGTAATCCTGGGGCTGGTGAGCACAAGGGCCATTTTCTGGGAAATTAATATCCTGGAAAACCAGTCGTGACAACATAAGTCTGAAATATTTGAAAAGTTCAAGGAATTTTAGAGTGAAGTGGAAAATCATCGTAACAAGAAAATAAAGTCTCTACGATCTGATCGTGGAGGAGAATATTTGAGTTACGAGTTTGGTCTTCATTTGAAACAATGCAAAATAGTTTCGCAACTCACGCCACCTGGAACACCACAGCGTAATGGTGTGTCTGAACGTTGTAATCGTACTTTACTAGATATGGTGCGATCTATGATGTCTCTTACCAATTTACCGCTATCTTTTTGGGTTTATGCTTTAGAGACGGCTGCATTCACGTTAAATAGGGCACCATCGAAATCCGTTGAAACGACGCCTTATGAACTGTGGTTTGGCAAGAAACCAAAGTTGTCGTCTCTTAAAGTTTGGGGCTATGATGCTTATGTGAAAAAGCTTCAACCTGATAATCTCAAACCCAAATCGGAGAAATGTGTCTTCATAGGATACCCAAAGGAGACTGTTGGGTACACCTTCTATCACAGATCCGAAGGCAAGATATTTGTTGCTAAATTTGGATCCTTTCTAGAGAAGGAGTTTCTCTCGAAAGAATAAGTGGGAGGAAAGTAGAACTCGATGAGGAAGCTAATAATATAAAGCATCGTATTTGGGTTCATGTGACGCCTACACCAATTAGTGAGGAAGCTAATGATATTGATCATGAAACTTCAGATCAAGTTACTACCGAACCTCGTAGGTCAACCAGAGTAAGATCCGCACCAGAGTGGCACGGGAATCCTATTCTGGAGGTCATGTTACTTGACCATGGCGAACCTACGAACTATGAGGAAGTGATGATGAGCCCAGATTCCGCAAAATGGCTTGAGGCCATGAAATCTGAGATGGGATCCATGTATGAGAACGAAGTGTGGACTTTGGTTGACTTGCCCGATGATCGGCAAGCCATCGAGAATAAATGGATCTTCAAGAAGAAGACTGACGCTGACGGTTATGTTACTGTCTACAAAGCTCGACTTGTTGCGAAAGGTTTTTGACAAGTTCAAGGGTTTGACTACGATGAGACTTTCACACACGTAGCGATGCTTAAGTCTATCTGAATCATGTTAGCAATTGCCGCATTTTATGATTATGAAATTTGGCAAATGGATGTCAAAACTGCGTTCCTGAATGGATTTCTGGAAGAAGAGTTGTATATGATGCAACCAGAAGGTTTTGTCGATCCGAAAGGTGCTAACAAAGTGTGCAAGCTCCAGCGATCCATTTATGGACTGGTGCAAGCCTCTTGGAGTTGGAATAAACGCTTTGATAGTGTGATAAAAGCATATGGTTTTATACAGACTTTTGGAGAAGCCTATACTTACAAGAAAGTGAGTGGGAGCTCTGTAGCATTTCTAATACTATATGTGGATGACATATTATTGATTGGAAATGATATAGAATTTCTGGATAGCATAAAAGGATGCTTGAATAAGAGTTTTTCAATGAAAGACCTCGGTGAAGCTTATTAGGCATCAAGATCTATAGAGATAGATCAAGACGTTTAATTGGACTTTCACAAAGCACATACCTTGACAAATTTTTGAAAAGGTTCAAAATGGATCAAGCAAAGAAAGGGTTCTTGCCTGTGTTACAAGGTGTGAAGTTGAGTCAGACTCAATGCCCGACCACTACAGAAGATAGAGAGAAAATGAAAAATGTTCCCTATGCTTCAGCCATAGGCTCTATCATGTATGCAATGTTGTGTACCAGACCTGATGTGTGCCTTGCTATTAGTCTAGCAGGGAGGTCCCAAAGTAATCTAGGAGTGGGTCACTGGACAACGTCAAGAACATCTTGAAGTACCTGAAAAGGACTAAGGATATGTTTCTCATTTATGGAGGTGACAAAGAGCTCGTCGTAAATGGTTACATCAATGCAAGCTTTCACACTGATCCAGACAATTCTAAATCACAAACCGGATACGTGTTTATATTGAACGATGGAGCTGTCAGTTGGTGCAGTTCTAAACAAAGCGTCGTGGCGGGATCTACATGTGAAGCGGAGTACATAGCTGCTTCGGAAGCAGCAAATGAAGGAGTCTGGATGAAGGAGTTCATATCTGATCTAGGTGTCATACCTAGTGCATCGGGTCCAATGAAAATCTTTTGTGACAATACTGGTGCAATTGCCTTGGCAAAGGAATCTAGATTTCACAAGAGAACCAAGCACATCAAGAGACGCTTCAATTCCATCTGTGACCAAGTCCAGGGGGGAGACATAGAGATTAGCAAGATACATACGGATCTGAATGTTGCAGACCCGTTGACTAAGCCTCTCTCACGAGCAAAACATGATCAGCACCAAGACTCCATGGGTGTTAGAATCATTACTGTGTAATCTAGATTATTGACTCTAGTGCAAGTGGGAGACTGAAGGAAATATGCCCTAGAAACAATAATAAAGTTATTATTTATTTCCTTATTTCATGATAACTGTTTATTATTCATGCTAGAATTGTATTTACCGGAAACATAATACATGTGTGAATACATAGACACAATAGTGTCACTAGTATGCCTCTACTTGACTAGCTCGTTAATCAAAGATGGTTAAGGTTTCCTAACCATAGACACGAGTTGTCATTTGATAAACGGGATCACATCATTAGGAGAATGATGTGATTGACTTGACCCATTCTGTTAGCTTAGCACTTGATCGTTTTAGTTTACTGCTATTGCTTTCTTCATGACTTATACATGTTCCTATGACTATGAGATTATGCAACTCACGATTACCGAAGGAACACTTTGTGTGCTACCAAATGTCACAACATAACTGGGTGATTATAAAGGTGATCTACAGGTGTTTCCGATGGTACTTCTTGAGTTGGCATAGATCGAGATTAGGATTTGTCACTCTAATTATCGGAGAGGTATCTCTAGGCCCTCTCGGTAATGCACGTCACTATAAGCCTTGCAAGCAATGTGACTAATAAGTTAGTCGTGGGATGATGTATTACAGAACGAGTAATGAGACTTGCCGATAACGAGATTGAGCTAGGTATTAAGATACCGACGATCAAATCTCGGGCAAGTAACATACCGATGACAAAGGGAACAATGTATGTTGTTATGCGGTTTGACCGATAAAGATCTTCGTAGAATATGTAGGAACCAGTATGAGCATCTAGGTTCCACTATTGGTTATTGACCGGAGACGTGTCTCGGTCATGTCTACATAGTTCTCGAACCCGTAGGGTCCACACGCTTAACGTTCGGTGACGATCGGTATTACGAGTTTAAGTGTTTTGATGTACCGAAGGTAGTTTGGAGTCCTGGATATAATCACGGACATGACGAGGAGTCTTTAAATGGTCGAGACATAAATATCGATATATTGGATGACTATGTTTGGACTTCGGAAGTGTTCCGGGCAAGTTCGGGCATATACCGGAGTACCGGGGGGTTACCGGAACCCGCCGGGGAGTATAATGGGCCTATTGGGCCCTAGTGGAGAAGAGGAGGGGCGGCCAAGGCAAGGCCGCGCGCCCCCTCCCCCTCTAGTACGAATTGGACAAGGAGGGGGGCGGCGCCCCCTTTCCTTCCCCCCTCTCCCCTCCTTCCCCGTTCTCCTACTCCTACTAGGAAAGGTGGAGTCCTACTCCTGGTGGGAGTAGGACTCCCCCCTTGGCGCGCCCTCCTCCTGGCTGGCGGCCTCTCCCCCTAGCTCCTTTATATACGGGGGCGGGGGGGCACCCCAAGACACACAAGTTGATCATTGATCTTTAGCCGTGTGCGGTGCCCCCCTCCACCATAATCCACCTCGGTCATATCGTAGCGGTGCTTAGGTGAAGCCCTGCGTCGCTAGCTTCATCAACACCGTCATCACGCCGTCGAGCTGACGGAACTCTCCGTCGAAGCTCTACTGGATCATGAGTTCATGGGACGTCACCGAGCTGAATGTGTGCAGATCGCGGAGGTGCCGTACGTTCGGTACTTGGATCGGTTGATCATGAAGACGTACGACTACATCAACCGTGTTGTTATAACGCTTCCGCTTACGGTCTACGAGGGTACATGGACGACACTCTCCCCTCTCGTTGCTATGCATCACCATGATCTTGCGTGTGCATAGGAAATTTTTTGAAATTACTACGTTCCCCAACACAGCATCCTCCTCCTCAACCTCGTCCTCATCAACATTCACCTAGCAGCCTGAGCCTCAGCCCTGGTAGTGGTATTGGCCCACTTGTTCTTCTGACGCAGCTTGATAGGCTCATGGCTAACCCAGTTTGGAGCAGAAAAATCTTCCTCCAGATAGAGCTTCTCCCAAGTCTTCGAGATTATGAGGTGCAGGTATGGACCATAGATGGGAACTTTGTGATTGAAGACCGCAAACCGGAGCTCAACCCACATGATATGAGAGATGTCTAGTGGTTGGGTAGCATGATGACGTGACTCCTCACAAAGAATCATCATATCCATGAGATAAGCATGCACCTTATCCTTGTCACCAATGTGCGGAAAGAGAGTGTTGCGGAAGATCCGGTGCATGACATCGAGGAAGGGGTTGAGCACCCAAGACTGCGTGCCATTGGCTAACTTCTTCTCCATAAGGAACGGTTGAAGCTAGTTCTTGTTGGCGGACTCTGGATTGCCGTGAGGGCGGACACCAACAGGCACATTGAGCCCCTCATCCCGAACATGCAACATCTCCATGAATTCCTTCCACTTGGTAGACATCCTCTTCCCATTGGTCATCCAAGTCATAGTCCGCTCCTCATCTGTGTGGAAATGGACGGAAGCAAAGAACTGAGCCACGATCTTCGGGTCAAAGTCCATGTGGAACGTGATGAAGTCTTCAATGCCAAACTGCTCCACCAAGTCCAACGCCTCACCAAAGTATGCCCGGTCCTTCCTCAGATGAGTCATATCAATCCACTGCATTGGAACATAGATGTTGTGCTTGGACTTGATCACATTGATGTAGATAAGATTCTGCTGCTTGGTCCAGAACAACTCATTCCCTCTGACATTCTCACGAGGGTTCACATATGGGTTAATCCTCCTTCCAATGATGAACTCGGCTTGAGGCATCGCGTCCATGCCAAGAGTTGGCTCCTTTAACTTGTTGCCGGTCTTCTTGACATTGCATTGTTGGGCATTGGAGCCCTAAGGTGCTTCTTGATAGCGAAGCAGCTTAGAGCCCGTGTCGCGCCTGGCATTCGAGCAACGGACATTGGAGCCACCACCTATGACACACAACACAAAACACACGAGAGGAACGAGAAGGCTCATTGAGGGAGTCCTGGACTAGGGGTGTCCAGACAGCCGGACTGTCATCGTCAGCCGGACTCCAAGACTATGAAGATACAAGATTGAAGACTCCGTCCCGTGTTCGGATGGGACTTTCCTTGGCGTGGAAGGCAAGCTTGGCGATACGGATATGTAGATCTCCTAACATTGTAACCGACTCTGTGTAACCCTAGCCCTCTCCTGTGTCTATATAAACCGGAGGGTTTTAGTCCGTAGGACACAACAACCATTACAACAATCATACCATAGGCTAGCTTCTAGGGTTTAGCCTCCTTGATCTCGTGGTAGATCCACTCTTGTACTACCCATATCATCAATATTAATCAAGCAGGACGTAGGGTTTTACCTCCATCAAGAGGGCCCGAACCTGGGTAAAACATCGTGTCCCTCGTCTCCTGTTACCATCCGCCTAGACGCACAGTTCGGGACCCCCTACCCGAGATCCGCCGGTCTTGACACCGACATTGGTGCTTTCATTGAGAGTTCCTCTGTGCCGTCACCAATAGGAAGGATGCCTCCTCCCGTCTTCAAGGACGGTATTTTTGCCAAAGGAGCCTTGGCCTCCGGCCAAACTATCCGGCTAGGTGGTTTTCTTATGACCTCCTGTCCGGCCACCGCTTCGACAATGACCTCCCAAGTCGTCAAAAGCAATCTTCACGCCAGCTCGGAATTCGCCGAGCGGCTGGATCCAATAGAGCTCTCGTCCGTGAACGAGCTCTTGGATCACATCACCGCCCTGGGAGTCGCTACAGACTACAATCAGATTGGGCTTAAAACCGATCTGAGAGAGATTAACTCCCCCCAGGTCACCCACCACATCGCAGTGGTAGAGGAACAACGCGGCGACTCTTCTCCTGTATTGAAAACCAGTCATGTCCGAGCTCCCGAACCCTCCATGCCGGATTCCCGCGGAGGGACGGACTTAGATCAAGCACTGAACTTAAAGTCAGGCATTGAACCGTACTCGTTGGACAACGTCCAGCAATCCAAGCTTCCAAATTTGGAAACTTCTCGGCCTTCGAGCCTTGAGATGGGTAGGGTTCCGGACTTAATTCCACCCGCCCGCCCAGACATATGCGATCTATCTCTAATCCGGCAAGAGCCCGCTGAAACAGTACATCACTACTAGGCCAGATTCCTCCTGGTTATGGACAGGATAAAGGACTGCCGAGAGGAAAACGCAATCTCATTTTTTTGCAATAATTGCATGGATGAGGGAATTTTGAATGCCGTCAGCTGTCATGAAATTACACGATTCACCGACTTGGCGTCCATAGTACGAAAGTACTGTGCGATGGAGAGTTTCTGGAAAACCAAAAATAAGTTTTGGGACAATCCGGCCCCGAATACAACCCTAGTCCGCAACAAAAGGGTGCATTACACTCAGGCAACAGATACAAAAACCAAAAAGCAAAAAACCCTGTAAAGGGCATGGAACCGTGCTGGAGGGATGGCTTAGCGGACCCTGTAAAATTCACAGTACAGAGGGCGCCATCCCAACACATAGCCTTCGAGCATGTTGGATATTACGGCAGGTGGCCAAAAGTGGCGAGGTGCTTCTAGCCCCGGAAAACCACTCCAACAATACCGGTACGGTATCAACAGTCTTCGAGACTTTCGCATATGCGGAAACGAACAAGCCGCAGCCTCGCCGAAGTCTACCAAGTAGCAACAACAAATCCATGGAGCGACACAGCCATCACCTTCCATGCCAGCGATGAACCTAAATTCCGAACAGCCCGAGCACCAGCCGCACTGGTACTTAGTCCAATAGTGGACGGATTTCGACTTACAAAGGTCCTCATGGATGGCGGCAGCGGACTAAACCTCATCTACGAGGAAACTCTTCAAAAAATGGAAATAGACTGGAGCCGCATTGAGCGAAGCAGCACAACCTTCAGAGGAATAATCCATAGCCGGGAAGCGCGCTGCACCGGAAAAATCACACTTGATGTGGTGTTCGGCTCGCCGGACAATTACAGATCCGAAGAAGTCACGTTCCAAGTGGCCCCGTTCAACAGCGGATATCACGCTATATTAGGACGAGAGGCATTCACAATTTTTCAAGCCATACCCCATTACGGGTACATGAAGCTCAAAGTGCCTGGGCCCGGTGGAATAATCACCCTCGTTAGTGATCCGGACATAGCACTCCGCGCCGAAAACAAGACAGCCGCATTAGCCCTGGAGGCACTATCCGAAGCCCTAGCGGCAGAAGAACTCACCGGGCTGCGCTCTACTGTGAATAGGGACGATGTGATACTCGACAAAAGATCCAAGTCCACCTCCTTTAAACCAGCGGACGAAATAGTAAAATTCCAGGTCCATCCAACGGACCCGACAAAGACGGCCTCCATCGGGGCACAGTTCAACCCTGACGTAGACGCCGCACTGCGAGAATTCCTTCGGGAAAATAGGGACATTTTCGGCTGGCACCCTTCGGATATGCCCGGAATCCCACGCAGATTGGCAGAACACAGCCTAAACATCCTAAAAGGATTCAAGCCAGTCAAATAGGCTCTTCGACGATTTTCCGAACCCAAAAGATAGGCAATGGGAGAAGAGCTAGCCAAACTATTGGAAGCCGGATTCATCAGAGATATCAAACATCCGGATTGGCTAGCAAACCTGGTAATGGTACCAAAGAAGGACAAATCCTGGCGCCTATGTGTCGATTTTAAAGACCTCAACAAGGCCTGCCCAAAGGATCCCTTCCCCCTCCCCCGCATCGACCAGATAATCGACGCTACCGCAGGACACGATTCACTGTGCTTCCTTGACGCATACTCCGGCTACCATCAAATCAAGATGGCGGAAGCAGACCAAGCCGCAACGGCATTCATCACTCCATATGGACCATTCTGCTTCAACACGATGCCTTTCAGACTTAAAAACGCCAGCGCAACATATCAGCGCATGATTCAAACATGTCTGGCCACCCAGATCGGCAAAACAGTAGAGGCATACGTAGACGACGTAGTCGTCAAAACCAAACACGTCAAAACTCTAGTAGACGACTTGAGGCTCACATTCGACAACCTCAGAGCATATGACATCAAGCTGAATCCGGAAAATGCGTTTTCGGTGTACCAGCCGGAAAGCTCCTGGGCTTCATTGTATCCGGTAGAGGAATTGAAGCAAAACCAGCCAAAATCCGAGCCCTGTCACAGCTAGATATTCCAAAAGGCCTCAAACAAATACAAAAATTGACTGGATGTGTGGCGGCTCTAAGCCGCTTTATCTCCCGTCTAGGAGAAAAGGCATTGCCCCTCTATCGCCTCCTTAGGCGCACCGAACACTTCGAGTGGACGGATGCTGCCACTGCCGGACTCGAAGAAATAAAAGCCATATTGGCAACGAATCCGGTCCTGGTTGCGCCCAACCTTGGCGAAACAATGTTGCTACACATTGCGGCAACACATCAAGTTGTAAGCGCGGTACTCGTCGTCGAACGAGAGACAGAAGGGCATAAATTCCCTCTTCAAAAAACAGTGTACTACGTATCCACTGTGTTAACCCCCTGCAAGTCCCGTTACCCGCACTATCAAAAGATAGTGTATGCGGTGTTCATGGCATCCCGGAAGCTCCGACACTACTTTCAAGAGTGTTCGATAACAGTGGCCTCCGAAGTACCCCTCAACGACATTATAAACAACCGCGACGCGACAGGCAGGATTGCAAAATGGGCCATTGAGCTCTTACCATTCGATATAACTTACAAACCTCGGTGAGCTATAAAGTCACAAGTTTTGGCGGACTTTGTCGCTGAATGGACTGAAGCCGAACTCCCTAAGGAGTACGGCGCATACTCCAATTGGATTATGCACTTCGATGGCTCTAAAATGTTGGCCGGATTGGGGGCTGGCATCGTATTGACGTCCCCAACCGGGGACACAGTCCAATACGTACTTCAGATAATGTAAACGGACTCCAACAACGCAGCCGAATACGAGGCCCTTTTACATGGCCTCCGGATGGCAATCTCCATGGGCATCCAACGCCTAGAGGTGCGTGGGGATTCAAACCTTGCAATATACCAAATAAATGGAGACTTTGATGCCAGGGATCCGAAAATGGCAGCATATCGCAATGCTGTCCTAAAAATGTTAGCTCGGTTTGAAGGACTTGAATTCCATCACGTAGCCCGGGATAATAACCAAGCAGCCGACGTACTGGCACACATTGGCGCAAAACGTGACGCTGTCGCTCCAAACATCTTCCTGGAACGGCTCTTTAAGCCATCCGTACTATGGGAAGAGGAGGAGTCCGGAAATAACAAACCGGAAACAGCCGCACCAACCGACGCAGAGCAATCTGACATAACCGGCGATTCAGCCGATGAAATAACACCTTCAGCCCACGACATAATGGCAGTAATTGCCCCGTGGACAGAACCATTCCTAGCTTACTTGCTTAGGCAGGAACTTCCCGAAGACCAAAATGAGGCCCGCTGCATTGTCCGGCGATCTAAAGCCTACAAGGTCCATGAGGGAGAACTTTATAAGAAAAGCACAACCGGAGTCCTTCAAAGGTGTATCTCCGAAGAGGAAGGGTGAAACCTTCTGGCTGAAATTCATGCCGGATTAGGCGGACACCACGCTGCAGCTCGGGCCCTTGTAGGAAAGGCATTCCGTACAGGATTTTATTGGCCGACAGCCCGGGCAGATGCTCAGGATTTAGTCCAAAGATGCATCGGTTGTCAGCTCTTTGCTAATCAGAGCCATATGCCACCCACCGCCCTAAAAACTATACTCATTACCTGGCCGTTCGCGGTCTGGGGGCTTGACATGGTTGGACCCCTTAAAGGGGGAACCCACAAGCAAAGGTACCTATTGGTCATGGTGGACAAATTCACCAAATGGATAGAGGCCAAGCCAGTCAAAACGGCAGAGTCCGGACCAGTGATAGACTTTATCTCCGGGGTAGTACACTGTTATGGTGTCCCCCACAGCATCATCACCCATAACGGCACGAACTTCACGGCCGACGAGGTTAAATTATGGTGCAAAAATATGGGCATTAAGCTCGACTACGCTTCAGTCTATCATCCTCAAACCAATAGTCAAGTGGAACGAGCAAATTGTCTAATAATGAGCGGCATCAAACCCAGACTAGTGCGGTCACTTACAAAATCTGACACGCACTGGGTAGAGGAGCTAGACTCCGTACTCTGGGGGCTGTGGACAATGCCCAACCGTACTACCAGATTCACACCATTTTTTATGGTATACGGCGCAGAGGCAGTTATGCCCTGCGACATCATTCATGACTCACCTTGAGTGCGCATGTACGAAGAAAAAGAAGTCGAGCTAGATCGGTAGGACAACTTGGATGCATTGGAGGAAGAATGCGACGTCGCCAAGGCTCGTTCCGCATTCTATCAGCAGCAGGCTCGAAGATATCAAAGCAGAGAAGTATGGGCCAAGACTTACAACATTGGCGAACTAGTTCTACGCCTGCCGGACAAGAAAAAGGACAAGCTCAAGCCCAAATGGGAGGGGCCCTTCATTATCGATCAAGTCCTGACCGGCGGGGCATACCGTCTATGAAATGCGTCGGACAACCGACTCGAGCCGAACCCATGGAACGCAGCCCGCCTCCGAAGATTCTATGCCTAGCGCCGGACTAAGAGTTCGTCCCCTTCCCCCGTCCAAAGTTTTACACTTCAGCTGTCTTTTGTTTCTCTTTCTTCTCTCAACCATTTTCCTAAAAAGCCCTTAAGGGCCTACTTGCGCATTGTTCGCACACACTTGATGTGCCATCCGCACTCATTATACCTGGGGGCTCCTTTACCAGAAGCTTAATTATAAGGGCTTCATGCCTAGCACATGTGTCAAGCTTCCACATGTACCTTTTATTCACCATTATATGCATCGTTATGACTTAAGTTTTGGCCAAGCTGGGTTGCCTGGCTCCTGTGCTTACCCCTACATTCCCGATTGTTCGGCTAGGAGGTAAAGGGAGCACCTCTATGATTGTTACTGCCGGGTCAGCCGGATGTGTACCTCAGACTAGGTGAAGCCGAAAGCTAGCGTTCTTAAGGGAATATTCGGTCGGTGACTTGAAAGATGATTTTTTACCTACTTATTTATTTGCCCCCAGATGCTTTTCTGCTCTTTTCGTAGTCCGGACATGCACTTTAGGGCATGCCTCCCAGGGAAAGGAACCCTTAACGGAACTATTCTCCCTGGAAGATGTTTCTTACTAACCATGTAATATAACATAACTAGTTGGGCACTTGTCTGATAAAGCACTAATGACCCCTACGCCTGGTCTCCACGCATGCCCCGGTTGTTTTTTAACCGAGAAGGTATTCGGACACACTCCGGACTCTAGGGTCCCGAGGTTGAAGCGAAAAGGTTGGCAAAGACAAACGATCTACAATCCAGCTAGAAGGCATCTTACATGTCATTTTAAAATACATTGTCAAATTGACTGACTGTATTCCTCCTCAATCCCGTCTAACAGGCTGTCTAATTTACAGTCCCGTTGGGAAAATTTAGCGGCCAACTCTACTTGGCCGTATACTAAACTCACAGGGATCTCCTTCCCATCGGGCCCCACCGGTCCGACCTCGGCCATGTGGTTGGGATCCGCCTTCTTGTACCGCGTCTTCACCATGGCCCAGGCCTCCCTGGCACCTTGGCGGCAGGCCGAAATCTTCCATAAATGGAAGCGCTGCCGCACTCCCTGAAGCTTCTCCGCAAGCTCCCCAAGGCCCTCGGGTAGGGAGAGGGATGGCCACAAAGCCTAGACGACGCCGCTCATCGCCTGCCAAACTCGTTCGAGCAGTTGCAACAGTTCGGGAAGTTGATCACCCGTTGATACGGGCATCTCCTCCGCAGGGCGACCTGTGAGTATACCTACAAGACATATTTTGTCAATTGGCTTCCTCACCGAACTCTTCTTTTCAAAGGAGTTCGCTCAAGCACTTACTATCGATGCCGCAACGAAGTCGCTGATTCTCCTTAATGGAGCCAGACAGCTCGGCCCAAACACCTTTTAGCTCTTCTCCAAGCTGGGCGTGGGCATCCTGGAGCTTGTTCATTTCATGTTGCACCTTATTCAGCACCCTCTCGCCGGCCTTCAGCTGGCGCAGTAGTTCTTGCCTGTCCGGATCTTGTCCGGCAGCACCTGCAATGTCATTATTAGACTTGCGTGCACGCCGCACACCACTTATCTTTTCAAAATAATGTGTTACCAGGAGGGGCCTTGGTGTTTCCTCCTGCGGCAGCAAGTGCGACCTCGAGTTGGGCCTTGCACTCTTGCAGCTCCTGAGACAGTTGGGTATTCTTCTCCGTAAGATCCTGCGTTTCAAATGATCCTTAAATCAGTTAATATAACTACTTTAAGTCTCGGGGGTTACTGGCATATACAACTATTAAATTTTCCTACCCGTATGTCTTTTACATACTGCTCCGTGGCTCTAGTAAAACCATCTTGAGCAGCACAGAGGTGCGCGTCCCCCACGTTAAAGGCATTCAACGCCTCAGGGGAGAAGCACGCGTCACAAAATACTGTCCGGTGGCGCCTGTGGTTCATGGCGCTCTCCACCTCAGACTTGGTGGCGGACAGTCTATCGGCATCCTCCGTTGGAGGAGTGTCCGTCTCGTGCCTTGCGCTCACCTCCCCATCCAGACCAGGTGCTGGAGCCTGGCTGGTAGAGGTTGGATTGGCAACCTCTACGCCCGCAGTCCGGCGGGCGCTTTTTCTCCTGCAAAAGTCATGAGCACTCAAACGCTTCCTATGAACGTTGCTCCAAATAATGAACTATGAGCTATACCTTTGCGGCGATGTTTCAATCCGCGCCGCGCTCCTCTTCCGCCTACTGGTCCGGACTGGACTTTGTTGGTCAGCCGTCGCGGGCTCGGCTTCTCGCCCTGAAGGCGCTTCCTGCAAAACACCATCGTGTGCGAAGGTCAGAAATGAGCAAGGAAGAGATAATGGTGTTGGGACTTCGGTCACAATTACCTAGGAAGCCGGATATAGTCCGGGGTAGTTAGCCGTAATGGCGACTAAAGCATTATCCATGCTGAGCTGGTGGAACACCCCGTCGATTAGCTCCACCTTTATGTCCGGATCCTCTTCGGAGGCCAGATTCTGGGATCTCTCTGTATCCTCGGGTTGCGGAGCTGGACTTAGCATGTCCTCCACAACCCGACGCAGCTCCTGCATCGAAAAACATAATATAAGAGACTTAAACTTTGAAAGCATGGGTCAGGCACGTAAAGTGTTCGCTTACCCAACGCCGAGGGTTATTCATGGAGAACCCATTCAACGGGTTCGTCTGGAGGAAGTCCTCCTTCTCCCCCTTGTACAGGCCGGACAGGATCTTCGCCAGGTCCTCGGCCGAACCCGGCCCTTTGCGGCCATGACGGGTGGCATCGTCCTCCCCGTTGAAATCCCACATGGGGTGGTCCCTGTACTATAGTGGCTGCACCCCCCGCATAATGCATGTTGCCATGACTCCAATCATGGTCAACCCGGAATGGGCCAGTAACCTTATCTGGCCCATCAAATAATGGACGCTCTTGTCTTCCTCCAGTTGGGGGCTCCGCGGACGCCAACTAAGGCATTTCTTCAGAGGAGCATTGCTGAACTCCGGGAGGCACCGAACAGGGTCCGGCAGCGGAGCGTCTTCTATGTAAAACCATTCCGAAGGCCAGTCTTCGGACGCCTTCTTAGGGGTTCCGAATGGATATTCGGTCCCGGCAATGCGCCATATTTCGGCGCCGCCCACTTGATATATGGACCCCTCGTGAGAACGGGGTACAAGGCAGAACAATCTCTTCCACAGCGCGAAATGGGGCTCGACGCCCAGAAATAGCTCGCAAAGAGCTACGTAACCCGCAATATGCAGGATAGAGGCGGGCGTGAGGTGATGGAGCTGGAGTCCGTAGAACTCTAGGAGCCTGCGGAGGAACGGATGTACAGGAAATCCGAGCCCCCTTATCAGATAGGGGACGAAGCATACCCACTCCCCTTTGTTGGGACTTGGGGTAGCCTCCGCTTGCTTCCCACCTTTGTAGGTGGCCAGCCCGGCTCGAACCGGAACCATGAAGGCCGGAGGGAGATATCCCTCCGCTTGGAGCTTCACCAGCTCGTTCTGCGGAACAGAGCATCTCATCCAATCTCCTGGCAGAGGGCTGGGAGCGCGAGAAGAAGAGCCGCGTCGACGGTCCATGATGGAATGGATTCTTGGTCAGAAGCGCTCCGGTGAGTACTCGCGGAAGGAAGATGGTGTGATTTGGATCTGGATTCTTGCCTCTCTTATAGACAGATTATTTGCACAGCTAGGGGGTAAAACATAAAAGATACCCTGGCTTTTCGCATTCGTGCGACGCGTGGAAGAAGGCCATTATTGGGCGTGGAAGCCAAGAAGCGCAACATTAATAAGGAAGCCGAACACTGTTCGGCAGGTACATGGAACTTAAAGGAGAACCCGCCTTGCAACGCCGAAGACTACATACGCGCTGGACTTATCGTCATTGAAGCCTGGTTCGGGGGCTACTGAGGGAGTCCTGGACTAGGGGGTGTCCGGACAGCCGGACTGTCATCGTCAGCCGGACTCCAAGACTATGAAGATACAAGATTGAAGACTCCGTCCCGTGTCCGGATGGGACTTTCCTTGGCGTGGAAGGCAAGCTTGGCGATACGGATATGTAGATCTCCTACCATTGTAACCGACTCTGTGTAACCCTAGCCCTCTCCGATGTCTATATAAACCGGAGGGTTTTAGTCCGTAGGACGCAACAACCATTACAACAATCATACCATAGGCTAGCTTCTAGGGTTTAGCCTCCTTGATCTCGTGGTAGATCCACTCTTGTACTACCCATATCATCAATATTAATGAAGCAGGACGTAGGGTTTTACCTCCATCAAGAGGGCCCGAACCTGGGTAAAACATCGTGTCCCTCGTCTCCTGTTACCATCCGCCTAGACGCACAGTTTGGGACCCCCTACCCGAGATCCGCCGGTCTTGACACCGACAGTCATTGCAAAGATCAAGGCCAAAATGAACGAAACAAGTAGAAATAAGATTGGGTAGTCACAACAAGGTAGTTCAGATGTCAACAGTAGTACCTCACCATGAGGCGGACGAAAAAATTTACGTCTGCTCTAGCCATGGTAGTACTGCGCCGGGATGGCACAGTAGTACCGCGCGTAGAGCGGAAGTAAATTTGTACTTCCGCGCGCCGAGCGGTAGTACCGCTCCAACGGAGCGGTAGTATCGTACAAGGCGGATCTCGCCAGAGCGGTAGTACCGCACGAGAGGCACGGTAGTACCACATGGATGAATCTAGCAAATCAGATCTAGGCACATCCGCAAATTTCGATCGGTACTACCGTTGATCAAAATTACCGTGTTGCATTGCAACATACCAAATAGCATCTCTACAGCACTAGCACTCTCCTACACCCTCCTCTTGCAATGATTTAGCCAATAATCTCAAGAACTACACATGCATCTCCCAAAACCTAGAAGCAAAACAACGAGGCAAGGAGAGAAGGAATAAGGGAGATACCTATCGGTGTACTAAAGTAGGGGTACCTTAGTATCCCGAACTTGTGCACGGGCAGTCGCAGCGTCCCGCGGCAAGGCTTGCCGGGCGTCCGCCAAGATCCTCTGCCATTCCTATTGATGCCATTCAAGAACAAAGTGTTTAACTGGGAAGACAGAGCCCCGGCAAGAGGAGCTTGCCGGGAAGGACAGAACCCCGGCAAGAGGAGCTTGTCGGGAAGGCCAACCAAGGCATTTCAAGAGACTTGCTGCGACGCACTGCGCGTCCCGGCGAGACCCGACGAGCGACAAGCTTGCGGGTGCGACAAGACAGCAACCGCAGCGAGGCGCTTGCCGCGGCG
Organism: Triticum aestivum; assembly: GCF_018294505.1. NCBI lineage: Eukaryota > Viridiplantae > Streptophyta > Magnoliopsida > Poales > Poaceae > Triticum > Triticum aestivum. The sequence goes on from NC_057807.1 coordinate 64,238,735, forward strand.
AAGCCACCACTCTGCGCCCATGCTCCAGCGCGTCCGATGACGTGTCGCCACAGGATCGTTCCTAGTGCACGTGGCGAGTAGCTGTGCAGCCAAGCGGTGCGAGGTGGCAAGTGGAGATGACGAGAAGGCCATCGTGGCGATCGGTGGCGCCCCTAACGGTCGTTTCCTACACTGTTTAGGCGACCGGACGGGCATTAAATGCCCTTGTCCCCTGCCGTCAGAGTTAGGTAGGGGGCACTGTTGATAGTGGTTGTACCAACCCCTGTTTTTACCATTTTACCCCTCTCTCTGCGTTGCCACCTGTCGGTGACCCCTTTAGACTATAAAAAGGAGGCCCATGCGCACGTAGAAGGGGTTCGACTCATTCGAGACTACAGCACACCCACGCTCTCAAGCAAGAACAAATACAAACACAAAGCAGCAGTAGGAGTTTTATCTCTCCGGAGAGCTCCGAAGCTGGGTAAAACCCCTTGCGTGCTTGACCTCGATCTGCTCTTCGTGCGCCCTCCGCTCCCTGCCGGACCGAAAAAGGGGCCCTGCCCCATAGGTGCTCGTTTCCCACGACATCTTTGGCGCGCCAGGTAGGGGGCGTCGAGGTTGTGCGAACCTGATCCGGTCTTCACGCACGCTACACCAACATCGTCATCGATGTGCCACCGAAGAAGAAGGCTTCGGAGGTGGCCGCTCCGTCCACGTCGATCCCGCCGCCGCCGGAGCAAACGGGCGGTGGGGTAGACGCCGGCGGAGGAACGGGCGTCGACGAGGGGACTCACATCATCGCCAGGTCCAAGGACAAGGCCCCGCAAGCTTCGGCATCCGTACATGCACTGCACCCCTCTCAGGAGATGCGAGATCAACAACGCCACGGTGCTCCTGGCACCGTGCTCGCGTTGGAACAAGGCCAGGCCGGCGGATCGCGGGACGCTCAAGGCCAACGTGCACGTCAACACGTTGGCACGAGCGCGGTACGGTCGCCTGGACAGGATGCTGCTCCTTCTAACACCGTTAGAAGTTTGAGCATATCCCGCTCCTCGCATCGTTCGCCCCCACCGCCGAAAACACCAGAAGAAGCGTTGGCCCGAGCCCAACTGCTACTAGACTACCCTCCAGCGCCGGACAAGATCGACGACTGGAGGATGACCATCCAGAGCCTTATCGGCTTCGCCAACGGTGACAAGCCCCGGCAACCAAGCACGTCGAAGCCGCGGCAAGACGCCCAGGCGCAAGCCGATGGCGCCAAGACTGGTGGGGGTGCCACCACTGTGCACTCCCCACCCCGAAGGCCCAGATCGCCGACTCGCCGGGCCAACCTCGACACCGACTCCACTGCATCGTCGGACCCGCGAGCTCGCCACGATCAACGCCAAGTTCTCTGAGAACGACGACACGAAGACGCTCACACTCGCATCGAGCATTAAAGAGAAGCGCGGCGTCAATCAGACCAGCGCGCTAGGCCCACTGTTGATATGCATGCGCCAGGGGAACCAGGCGACTTGCCGTACGCGGTAGGTTGCCCTGCGTTCACTCGTGAGCTGCGGCAGGTCCAGTGGCCCAGTACCAAGAACTTCAAGCCAGACGTGCCCGAGAAGTACGATGGCAGGATACATCCGTCAGAGTTCCTCAGCGTCTACACCATAGCGGTGCAGGCTGCCGGGGGCGTGACGAGAAGATCTTCGCCAACTACTTCCCGCTGGTGCTCAAGCCCAACGTCAGATCTTGGCTCATGCACTTGCCGGACAACTCCATCTCTTCGTGGGCGGACCTGTGCCATCAGTTTGTCGGCGCCTTCACAGGCGGCCACAAACCCCATGGCCAGGAGAGCGATCTTCACTTGCTCGCCCAGAAAGAAGGAGAACCCCTGCGCAAGTACATACAGAGATTCAGCCAGGTGCAGCGCAACATCCCAGACGTCCACCCTGCCGCGGTTATCAGCGCGTTCCATCAGAACATGCGTAACCGCAGGATGAGGGAGGAGATGGCGATGTGCAAAATCAGAGATGTCAGCGAGCTATATGCTCTGGCCGACAAGTGTGCACGTGCTGAGAGGGGAGGAAACTCCCCGGAGAGAACGCAGGAGCAGAAGGATCTGACAGTGAGGACGCCCTCCGGCAAAGAAAAACCGGAGGCGGAATAACAGAAAGAGGAAGGCTAAGGATGTGCTAGTTGTTGAGCAGTCCGGCAACGGAGGCGGCGCCGAGAAGGCCAAAGCTGGTGACTCCGGCGAGGCTGTGGTGGCCGCCGACAAGCAGGACGGCTCCGGCAAGCAGTACTGCAAGATCCACCGCACCAAGGGCCATGATCTCCAGGCCTGCAAGAAAGTTGAGCAGCTCGTTGAGCTACAGAAAGCTGAATACGAGCGCCGCGACAAGGAGAAGGCCCAGGAAGGTGGCGGAGGATCCGGCAAGAAGCGTCCCGCCCGGGGAGGGCGCCGCGGCAAGGCCAAGCAGCGGCAAGGAGACTGGCCCCCCCGCGGCCGCGACAAGGACGAAGACGAAGATGAAGATGATGAGATGGAGGAGGATGAGACCGATGAGCAGGAGTTTCAGAAAGCGATGGAGGTTTTGTGCGTAGACGGCGGTGCTTCTCTGCACACCTCGCACCGCCAACTCAAACAGTGGGTGCGGGAGGTGAATGCAGCAGAACCGTCAGTCGAGTCGCGCAAACCCTTGAAGTGGTCCAGCACGCCCATCATCTTTGATGTTGAGGATCACCCTGATCGCATCACTGCGGTCGGGTGCTTGCCGATGTTGGTTTCGCCAACCATCCGCAACCTCAAGGTCACAAAGATGTTGGTTGACGGCGGGGCCGGCTTGAATCTGATCTCTTCCGCGGTGCTCAACAAGCTACAGATCCCCGACAGCGAGCTCGAAGAGACTGGTACCTTTCAAGGAATTAACCCGGGAAGGAGCAAGCCCAAGGGGAAGATCACACTGCCAGTGACATTTGGCAGCGAGTTGAATTTCAGGACAGAGAGAGTCACATTTGACGTTGCTGATTTCCAATTGCCCTACAATGGGATACTCGGCCGTCCAGCGCTTGCCAAATTCATGGCAGCCTCCCACTACGCCTACAATGTGATCAAGATGCCCGGTTCGATAAGTGTCATTTCTGTCCAAGGCGACAAGAAAGATGCACTTATCTGTACCGACAAGATCTACCGGGAAGCAGCAGCCGCAACAGAGCGCAAACCACTTGCCGGGGGGAAGAAGAAGACCAAGTCCGGCAAGAGTAGCTCTGATGCCCACTCCGGCAAGCGCACCTCTTCAGAGTGCTGCGCTACCATCGAGGACGCACCATCGAGGTCCACCGGCAAGTGCAAGAAGGCAAAGATAGCTTCACCAGAGACTAAGAAAGTGGCCGCCAAGGAGGACGGCACTGGTGGTACCTTCACCATCAGTGCCACGCTTGACCCTAAATAGGAAAGCGCGCTCGTTGCTTTCCTGCGAGCGAATGTCGATGTGTTTGCATGGCAACCATCTGACATCCCCGGTGTTCCCAGGAAAGTAATTGAGCACCACCTTGCCGTCTGTCCTCACGCGCGGCCCGTCAAGCAGAGAGTCAGGAAGCAAGCGGTGGAATGCCAAGAGTTCATTGCAGAAGAGATCAAGAAGTTGGAAGCAGCAGGCCTTGTCCGAGGAGTACTCCATCCAACGTGGTTGGCCAATCCAGTAGTCGTGCGCAAGGCGAACGGGAAGTGGAGGCTTTGTATTGACTTCACTGATGTTAATAAAGCTTGTCCCAAAGATCCATTTCCCTTGCCGCGCATTGACCAGATTGTCGACTCCACGGCAGGATGTGATCTGCTTTCATTTCTTGATGCATACTCAGGATATCATCAGATCTTCATGGCAGAAGAGGATGAAGAGAAAACCGCATTCATTACTCCATGTGGCACGTACTGTTTTGTACGAATGCCTTTCGGACTAAAGAATGCTGGTTCTACGTTTGCAAGAGTAGTCAGTCATGCTTTTGAGCCACAGTTGCACAGGAATGTAGGAGCATACATGGATGACATAGTGGTCAAGAGCAAAGACAGAGAAACTTTGATCCAAGATTTGGACGAGACATTTGCAAATCTGCGCAAGATCAATCTCAAGTTGAACCCCGAGAAGTGCGTATTTGGAGTCCCTTCCGGCAAGCTTCTCGGGTTCTTTGTGTCCCAAAGGGGGATTGAAGCCAACCCCGACAAGATCAAGGCCATCGAGCAGATCGAAGCTCCGAAGCGCGTCAAAGATGTGCGAAGGCTTGCCGGCTGTGTTGCTGCTCTCAGTAGGTTCATCTCTAAGTCTGCTGAGCGCGCCCTGCCATTTTTCAAAATTTTGAAAAAGGTAGGTCCAATGAAATGGACTCCGGAAGCGGAGGCTGCGCTACAGGACTTGAAGAGATACCTGTCCTCCACTCCGGTACTTGTCGCACCTAAGCCACAAGAGAAGTTGATGCTGTATCTAGCGGCAACCAATCAAGTGGTTAGTGCTGCGTTAGTAGTGGAGAGGGAGGCGGATGATGACCCAGCAACCACGGCAAGCGAGTCCTGCGACAAGCAGGGGGCTTCCCCGGCTAGCTCCGGTCCAGACAAGGATGGATCTATGCAGCCACAGGAAGAGAAACAGAAGAAGATGGTGCAGCGCCCAGTTTACTTTGTCAGTTCCCTTCTGCAGGGGGCTAGGTCAAGGTACTCTGGTGTGCAGAAGTTGCTTTTCGGCCTTCTCATGGCCTCGAGGAAGCTGCGCCATTACTTTCAAGCACATGAGATCACAGTTGTCACTCGCTTTCCGTTGAAGAGGATACTGCAGAATCCAGAAGCAACAGGCAGGATCGTCGAGTGGGCACTGGAATTGTCAAGCTTTGGCCTCAAGTTTGAGAGTACTTCAACTATTCAGAGCCGAGCATTGGCAGAATTCATAGCAGAATGGACGCCAACACCCGATGAAGAAACTCCGGAGAAGAGCATCCCCGTCAAGGAAGCAAACAAGGAATGTACCATGTACTTTGCTGGTGCCTTTTCGCTGCAAGGCGCCGGTGCGGGTGTGTTACTCGTCGCACCCACCGGAGAGCTCCTCAAGTACGTGGTCCAAATGCACTTTCCCAAGGAGCAAGCAACTAACAATACTGCAGAGTATGAAGGCTTGCTTGCCAGACTCAGGATCGCGGCAGACCTTGGGATCAAGAAGCTCATTGTCAGGGGTGACTCGCAGCTTGTCGTCTGTCAAGTAAATAAGGATTGTCAGAGTCCACTGATGGAAGCATACATTGATGAAGTGAGGAAGCTGGAAGAGCATTTTGACGGCCTACAAATGGAACATGTTCCGAGAGCTCAGAACGATATTGCAGATGGCCTGTCAAAATGCGCCGCACTCAAGTTGCCTGTGGAACCAGGGATTTTTGTGCTCAAGCTGACTCAACCATCTGTGACACCATCAACTGGACAGAGCAAAAAGAGAAAGTTGGTTACTAGCGACTACTTTCTGGCAGGGCTCCCCGAAGCCGCCGCCAAGAAAGTCCCCAAGATCAACACAAGGAATGCTGAGGAGCAGTCTGCTCCGACAAGCCCTAGGGTTTGTTTCATTGAAGCAGACGCTCCCGACAAGTTGTGTCCTGACACGCTTGCCGGGGAGCATCACGCTCCGGCTGAATCACAGATTCTTGCCGTAGAAGCAGATGTTCCCGCAACAGCATTTGCGCCTTTAGTCCTTGTCGTCGAGCCACAAGCTCCGGCATGGGCACAGCAGATCGTCCATTTCCTTCAAAAAGGAGAACTTCCCGAAGAGCAACAAGAAGCAGAGAGAGTAGCCCGGCAATCAAGTATGTACCAGTTTGTCGATGACATACTGTACAGAAGAAGATTCAACGGGGTGAAATTGAAGTGCATTTCCCGGGAAGAAGGACAGGAGCTGTTGACAGAGATACATGGAGGCATATGTGGTCACCACATTGGCGCAAGAGCACTTGCCGGCAAAGCCTTCCGGCAAGGTTTCTTTTGGCCGACGGCCCTCCAGGATGCAACTGCACAAGTAACCAAGTGTGAAGCATGCCAGTTCCACTCCAAGCAGATACATCAACCAGCTCAAGCTCTCCAAACAATCCCTTTATCCTGGCCATTTTCGGTCTGGGGGCTCGACATCCTTGGCCCCTTTCCCCGAGCTGTCGGGGGCTTCGAGTACTTGTACGTGGCGATCGACAAGTTCACGAAGTGGCCGGAGGTGGAGGCAGTGAGGAAGGTGACAGCACAGTCAGCAGTCAAGTTCTTCAGGTCAATTGTTTGCCGCTTCGGAGTCCCTAACAGGATCATCACCGACAATGGCACCCAATTCACGAGCCGCACCTTCATGCAGTACATCCAAGATCTTGGCGCCAAGATCTGCTTCGCTTCTGTTGCTCACCCGAGAAGCAACGGTCAAGCGGAGAGGGCAAACGCTGAAGTGTTGCGCGGGCTCAAGACCAGAACTTTCGACAGGCTGCACAAGTGCGGAAGAAATTGGATCGAGGAGCTGCCAGTGGTTCTTTGGTCGATCAGGACGACGCCAAATCGAGCCACTGGCCAGACACCTTTTGCTCTTGTCTACGGAGCAGAGGCAGTTCTCCCCACGGAACTCGTATACGGATCGCCTCGAGTGCTCGCTTATGATGAGCTTGAGCAAGAGCAGCTGCGGCAAGATGACGCGCTGCTCCTCGAGGAGGATCGTCTTCAGGCTGTTGTACGAGCTGCTCGCTACCAGCAAGCTTTGCGTCGCTACCATAGCCGCAAAGTTAATGCCAGAAGCTTCGAGGAAGGCGACCTTGTTCTTCGGCGCGTTCAATCCGCCAAGAATTCCAACAAGTTGACGCCGAAGTGGGAAGGCCCTTATCGGGTAAAGCGAGTCACTAGGCCCGGCGCTGTCCGCCTTGAGACCGAAGATGGCTTTCCGGTGAGCAACTCCTGGAACATAGAGCATCTTCGCAAGTTTTACCCATAAGGCGCGGTTGCCGGGACCCGTTCTGGCAACCACCTTTTGTACAAGCTTTGCCGCTGTTGCATGTAACCCTTTGTACAAAGCCGGGCGCAGATCCCGTGCATAAATAAAGATCATATGCTCAGCACATGTTGTCAAATTTCATGCTTTTTCTTTTTGCATGTATAACTGACACTTTGTGCAGCACTTGCCCCCGGTAAGCAACAACGAGCCTTAAGGCTCCATATCATTATTTTCTCTTCTTTCTTTTCCTCAAAAAGAAGGTTCCTTCGCCCACAAGTTCACCGGGAGGGAAGGAGAGGATAAAGGTTTGGACCAGGCGTCGTTCAAAGAAGTATAGCCTTGCCGGGACACAGACGACAGAAAAGCTAAGTTGCCAAAGTTTGAGCACAGTCAGTTTTAAATTTTTAAGTTATATTCCTTGAACGACCGTGCCTTGTATGAAAAACCTGTGCGCGGAGGAACCGGCTCGTGGCTAAATTGCGCCCTTACTTTGTTTCGAGTCCGCTCAACAATGAAAGTGTGCTGCAACTAGCCCCGAAAAGGTTTCTTGCCGGAGGCAACACCACCAACGGGCTGCTGATGTTCCGCACTCAGCGCTTGCGGCAAGTGTGCTTGCGCCGGCAAGTTCCCTAAAAGCGTAGGGTAAAAACATACAAGGGATGGAACCGAATAAAGGAAGTAACATAGCAGATAATACCCAGAATAAAGTTATATTACAGTAAATAACTTGCCGCGCTCTAATGGATTGTTCCTGTGACATATCTAGCAGCGGCAAGAAAAAGGAGGAAAAGGGCGGCCTAATCTACACGATCGCCGTCAACCCTCTTGACTTCATTGACCTTGTCCACAATGGGTGCGACAATGGCTTTGAGCTCTTCAAGATCGGCACCCGCCGGCAGCTTCTTGAGGACGCGGGTGAGGTCGAGGCCCGGGTTGCGGAAGAGTATCTTCACCAACACCTTCTCCAAGACCTTGGCGCAGATTGCGCGCGACTCGTCAGCTAACTTCTTCGGGATCCTTTCCCGGAGCTGCTGGAGAGCCGTCGCCACACCCTTGAAGAACAAAGTAAGCTTGACGCTGGGCTGGAGGTTCTCGTCGGGGGAGTACCCGAAGCCCGCCAAGTCTAGTTGCGCCAGCTCCTCGTCGATGGTTGCAGCGATTTTGACGAGGCCTTCCATCCAGAGCTCCACCGTAGCCCTGAAGGTGTTCTGAGTCTCGGCGGCCCTCGTCAGCAGCTCCTCGTTGCCCTTGATCTCTTTCTTCAAGTCATCCTCTCGCCTCTTGGCGGCATCCAGCGCCTCCGTCAAGGTGGCCAGCTTCAGCTCCAGATCAGCGCTTGAATCCTTGACGGCGTTCAGTTCCTTGACCTTGTCGGCGAGTTGAACTTGCAGATCGCCATGAGCAAGGGCATCCTTCTCGCGTTCGCGCTGGAGTGCGGCAAGCTCTTCATTCTTCCCTTTCATGTCTGCCTCCAGCTGCGTCACCTTCACTTCCAGTTCATTCTTGGCGGCCTCAGCAGCCGCGGCAGCATCCTTCGCCTCCTCGAGTGCCCTGCCAAGTGATTGCTCCCGGGCGTCGAGCTCCTCCTCGTGGCTGTCCAGATTAACCTTCTTCTGCGTCAGCTCACCTTCCTGCCTGGACAGCTCCTCGGCGGCGAGCCTCTGCTGCTCCTCGGCTTCAGCCTTTTCCAGGACGAACGCCTTCTTCGCCTCGACAAGTTGTGTCGGGGCGTGTCTCTCTATGGCCTCGAACACCTATGGGGCACGGGGGCCCCTTCTAGTCCGGCAAGGGAGCGGAGGGCGTGCGCAGAGCAGATCGAGGTCGAGCGCGCGGGGGAGACGGGCAATTTTTACCCAGCTTCGGGGCTCTCCGGAGAGATAACACCCCTACTGCTGCTTTCGTGATTGTATTTGATCTTGCTTGAGCCTGCGAGCGTATGGTGGTGTTGTGGATGTCGAATGGACTGAACCTCTTCTACGTGCGCATGGGCCTCCCTTTTATACTCTGAAGGGGGCATCCACAGGTGGCATCGTAGGAAGAGGGGGTAGAAAGGTAAAATCGCAGGTTGGTACAACAGTGACCAACAGTGACCCCTACCTAACCCTGATGGCAGGGGACAAGGGCATTTAATGCCCGTCCGGTCGCCCCAACAGTGCAGAGGAGTGACCGTTAAGTGAGCCACCGGTTGCCACGATGGCGTTTCTGTCAGCTCCGTTTGCCACCTTGCCCCGCATGGCTGCGTAGTGCCTCGCCACGTGCCCTTGGGATGGCCTTGTGATGACACGTCATCGGATGCGCTGGAGTTAGGGTGGCAGCCTAGCCGCGGCAAGTGCCTTGCCGCGGCCCTTTTCTTGCCGTGCCGGCAAGCTTGCCGGCCGTCGGGCCTTGCCGGGACGCGCGGGGCGCCGCGGCAAGTCTTCTGGAGATGCCTTGGCCGGCCTTCCCGGCAAGCTCCTCTTGTCGGGGCCTTTGTTTTCTTTGGTTAATACTTTGTTCTTGAATGGCAGTAGTAGGTGTGATGAAGGGTCTTGGCGGGCGTCCGGCAAGCCTTGCCGCGGGGTGCTGCGACCGCCTGTGCACAAGTTCGGGGTACTAAGGTACCCCTACTTTAGTACACCGACAGGAGCCCCCGGGCCTGGGCCATACACGGTGCCGAGCGTTGTTGGGCCAGGCCCAAAGCAGTGCACGGGCACGCGCGGCCTAGGTCCACCCATAATCGGACCTCGTGCCCACCGCGCTCTCCCGCAACGCCACGCGTCGATTGCGGCGTCGTGGGAGAGAACGTGGTCAATACTTAATTCCAGGAAATGCGTAACGTTCGCATCCCCCGTTTATAAGCAGAGGAAACGGGGCCGTTCCCCCACTTCCGCCACTTGCAGTTCCTTCCTCCGAAAGCTCCGCCGTTCTCCCCCGTCTCCTGAATCGAGAAGAAAACAGTGCTCCGCCGCCCGTCGTCGCCGTCGCTTTCGCCCCCCCCCCCCGCCGCCCCCGCCATGGCTCTGAAGGCTGGGAAAGCTACGAAGGCCGCGAAAGGCTGCGAAGGCTGCGAAGGCCGCGAAATCGGCCGAGGCGCTGGAGCTCGAGGCGCTGCGCAAGAAGCAGGTGCTCCCCCCCCCCCCCCCGAGCTCACTCCGGAGGCGTTGCGGGCGGAGTTTTACCTCTTCTGGTCGACGGAAACTCGTGCGCATCCGCGCACGCCGGTGCTTTCCGCGGAGGCCTCCAAATCGAAGAAGTGCCCCAAAGGGTACTACTTCTTCCCTATGTTCTTCTATTGCGGGCTTTGCCCGCCTTTTTCCGATTTCTTTTGCGACATCATGAACACCTACGGGTTTCATCTGCTTGATTTCACCCCAACGCCGTTCTGACAATGGCGGTTTTCGCACACCTCTGCGAGAACTTCGTTGGTATCCTCCCAAATGTGGCCCTTTTCCGTCATTACTTCTCCTCTCGGGCCGAGAAAGGGGAGCCACTGGCTGGCGGAATCGCCTGGACCTCCCGGATGGGCATGAAGGAAGTGTACTTGTCGGGCGAACTCCGCAGCAAGTGGGACGAGTGGAGGGCGGAGTGGTGTTGGATCTGTGATGGCAGTCCGTCGTCGTTCACCGAGCTGCGCAAGACTCGGGTGGTGCGCGGCAATGACTGGAGTGCTCTGTCGTCGGACGATTCCAAGCTGACGATCGCCACCACCCGAATCCTCTGGCTCAGGCATGCCGGACTCACAACAGGGGCGGTTGGCGCGGATTTCCTTCGTCGCCGTATCGCCCCTCTGCAAGCGAGGGGGAGGCCCGCCTGGCAGTTCAGCGGCCCGGCAGATTTCATGAGGCTGCGCCCAGGCCTCAACTTCAACTTCACGGTCATGGAGCTTGGCGCGATGCTGAGGGAGATGTTCAAGCATGACCCCAACCATCCAGAGTGGTTCTAGTTGGCGCAGGGCATCGTCCCCTTGTGCAACAATTCCCAGCGCGATCGCATCTGCGCAATGATGCCAGAGTGCGACTCGCATGGGATAAATGCAAACTGGATAGAGCCTGCTGCCGAGGTCGTGCAACAATTCTTTGATGACTTTTCGGAGGTGGCAGTCAACTCCGACGAGCAGAAACTCCTCACCCGCGCCACCACTGCCGAAGAACTAGCGTATATTGCTAGCAGGGCCGAAGAGGCGTCTGCAGCCACCGCAGCGGGCGAGTTTGGATTTACGCTGGCGGAGGCGGACGCAGCAGCGGCGGCAAGCCTTGCCGCCCGGGAAGCACTTGTCGGGGAAGGCGATGGCGAAGGGGAGGTCGAGGCCGGAACGGGCGAGTCCGCCGAGGGCGCGAGCGGCCAGCCGTCTTCGAGTAACCTGCCGCAGGCGGAGCCCACAGCGCAGCCCCAATTCCGTCCGAGAAGGCGCCTCCGTCGAGTCGGAGAGCTGGCGAAGGAGCAGGCCGCCCAGCAGCCGCGGCGCCGTGGGACACGTTCTGCCGCGACAAGTACTGCAGCCGCGGGAGGGTCCCAGGCCGCGCCGGCAACCGAGGCGGGGTCTTCCCGGGCTGCCACGCCTGACCCTGCCGCAGCCCTCGGCAAGCGCCGGAGGGAGCCTACTCCTCCGCCACGTCGCGCTGAGAGGGTACCAGAGTTCGACCTCTCCGCGCTGAGCTCCGACGACGACGAGGAGGAGGAGGAGGAGGAGGAGTAAGGCTTCCTTCATACCGTGCTTGTCTTTCTCTTGATCCTCATTATTGTTTGTCTTGTATCTAATCTGTTTTTCTCCAAACCCCTGCCCTGTATCAGGACCTTGGCGGAGAGAGCGGCGAAGAGGGCCAAGGTCCCCGTGGTTAACATCGAGGACGATCCTGCCGTGGTAGCAGAGGATACATCCGAGACCACTTTGACGGACCCGGTCCCTTCTCCTCGCAGCAGCTCCCAGCACAGCCCCCAGCGTGAGTGCCCCAATCCACTCCCTGTCGTGGGGCGCGCATGGTCGCTTCTTCTTCTTCCTATATCTTGATTATTGGCTCTTTCGTATACAAGAGAAGAGCAGGCCCACCAAGAGCAGCCGGAGGCCGACGCGGAGGTGTCGTCGGCCTCGACTACGCCACCGAGGGCCGACTCCCCGATGTGGGAGCCGTCTCCGGCCAGGAAGGGGTCTCCGGCAAGGGGTGGGACCAGCGAGCCCCCGGTGGTGGAGCCCACGATCACAGAGCCCAGCACAGGTGACCCTCCTTGTCGGGGACTCTCCCTCGGGTCCCGCTGATCTCCCTTTTCCTTCCTTTGGGTATCCGCTTGACTATCCCTTTCCTTCCCTGCCTTCAGATCCTCCCCTTGGGGACCCGATGGAGGCTGAGGCCGCCGGCGAGGAGGACGGCCGCGGCAATACTGGGGATGCTGTCGCCGCTGAGGGACGGACCGGCGCGGAGGAGCCCGTCGGCGAAGAGGCCGCCGGGGCCACTGGCACGGGGGCCGGCGAGGGGTCCGGTGACCGTACCGACGACCCGGAGGACGCAGGAGCGCAAGGTGCTGCACCGACTGCCGATCCCTCCGCCGCTGATGCGGCGCCGGGCTCCGAGGAGCCCCAGCCCGGCGCATACTTGAAAGCCGGCGAGGGCGTGTATATCAAGCTCCCCTGGGCGTCGAGCTCCAGGGCACCGGTTGAAGGAGAGGAGTTTGACGGGGAGGTACTTGCCTCTGCTGGGCTGGCGGTGGTCGACAAGCCAAGCAGCAGCAGTGGCGAGTCCGAGGAGGAGCAGCTGCTCCGAAAGCTGGTGTCACTCTACCGCGTCCGGCAAGCGAAACTCGAGTCCCGGGAAGCGCTTGTCGCGCAGGCGGGAGTTGACATAGAAAAGCATGCGCAAGAACTCAAGAGCCACAACCAGGAGGCCCTCCAGTCCATTGCCGAGGAGAGGGCGCAGCTCGACGAAGCGAAGAAGGCGTTCATCCTGGAGAAGGTTGAAGCCGAGGAGCAGCAGAGGCTCACCGCCGAGGAGCTGTCCAAGCGGGACGGCGAGCTGATACAGGGGAAGGCGTACTTGGACAGCCATGACGAGGAGCTCGCCGTCCGGGAACAATCACTTGGCGGGGCACTCAAGGAGGCGAAGGACGCCGCCACGGCCGCCGAAGCCGCCAAGAAGGAGTTGGAGGAGAGGGTGACACAGCTGGAGGTGGACGCGATAAGGAAGAACGAGGAACTTGCCGTACTCCAGCGCGATCGCGAGAAGGATGCGCGCGCCCACGGCGACCTGCAAGCCCGGCTCTCCGAGAAGATCAAAGAGTTGAACGCCATCAAGGACTCGAGCGCTGATCTAGAGCTGAAATTGGCCACCTTGATGGAGACACTAGACGCCGCCAAGAAGCGAGAAGATATCCTGAGAAAGGACCTCAAGGACAACGAGGAGCTGTTGACGAGGGCCGCCGAGGCCCAGAACACCTTCAAGACCACGGTGGAGCTCTGGACGGAGGGTCTCGTCAACATCGCCGCGCTCATTGACGAGGAGTTGGCGGAGCTGAACTTGACGGGCTTCGGGTACTCTACAGAGGGGAACCTCCAGCCCAGCGCCAAGCTCACGCTTTTCTTCAAGGATGTGGTGATGGCTCTCCGGCAGCTCCGGGAAAGGATCCCGAAGCAGTTGGCCGCCGAGTCGCGTGCGGTCTGTGCTGGAGTTTTGGAGAAGGTGTTGGTGAAGGTCCTCTTCCGCAACCCGGGCATCGACCTCTCTCGAGTCACCAAGAAGCTGCCGGAGGGCGCAGACGTCGAGGAGCTCAAGGCCATCGTCGCACCCATCGTGGACAAGGTGAATGAGGTTAGGAGGGTCGATGGCGAGCGCGTGGATTAGGCTGCCCTTCTTCTCCCTTTTGCTTGCTGCTGCCATTTTGGTTACGAGAATAATTTCAGTCAGTGCCACAATAAGTCATTCTTGTAACATAACTTAATTCTGGATACTGCTCGTCGTGTTATTCCCTTTACTCTGTTGCATCCCATGTATGCTTTTTACCCTACGCTTTGAGGAACCTTGCCGGCGCGAGCACACTCGCTGAGTGTAGGACATCAGTGGCCTGCTGGCGGTGCTGCTTCCGGCAAGAAAACTTGTCGGGACTAGTTGCAGCTCACTCACATTGTTGAGCGGGCTCGGAAACAACGCAAGGGCGCAACTTAGCCGCGAGTCGATTCCTCCGTGCACAGGTTTTCCATACAAGGCACGAATGTTCAAGGGATATAACTTGAAAAATTTCCAATTGATTAGGCTCAAACTTTAGCTACTTAGCTTTTCTGTCTTCTGCGTCCCGGCAAAGCTAGATTCCCTTGAACGGCGCTTTCTGCGTCCCGGCAAAGCTAGATTCCCTTGAACGGCGCCTGGTCCATACTTTTACCTTCCCCTCCCCCCGGTGAATTTGTGGGCGGAGGAATCGGGGGTGAGTGCTGCACAGAGTGTCAGATACAGATGCAAAAAGAAGAATGCATTAAATTTGACAAGACGTGTGAAGCACGCAAACTTTATTTATGCACGGGGGCTGCGCCCGGCTTTGTACAAAGGATTACATGCGACAGCGGCAAGGCTTGTACAAAAAAGATGGTTGCCGGAATGGGTCCGGCAACCGCGCCTTATGGGTAAAACTTGCGAAGATGCTCTATGTTCCAGGACTTGCTCACGGGAATGCCATCTTCGGTCTCAAGGCGGACAGCGCCGGGCCTAATGACTCGTTTCACCCGATAAGGGCCTTCCCACTTCGGCGTCAACTTGTTTGAATTCCTGGCGGATTGAACACGCCGAAGAACAAGGTTGCCTTCCTCGAAGCTTCTGGCGTTAACTTTGCGGCTATGATAGCGGCGCAAAGCTTGCTGGTAGCGAGCAGCTCGCACAGCAGCCTGAAGACGATCCTCCTCGAGGAGCAGCGCGTCATCTTGCCACAGCCTCTCTTGCTCAAGCTCATCATAAGCGAGCACTCGTGGCGATCCGTATACGAGTTCCGTGGGGAGAACTGCCTCTGCTCCGTATACAAGAGCAAAGGGTGTCTGGCCGGTGGCTCGATTTGGCGTCGTCCTGATCGACCAAAGAACCACTGGCAGCTGCTCGATCCAATTTCTTCCGCACTTGTGCATCCTGTCGAAAGTTCTGGTCTTGAGCCCGCGCAGTACTTCAGCGTTCGCCCTCTCTGCTTGACCGTTGCTTCTCGGGTGAGCAACAGAAGCGAAGCAGATCTTGGTGCCAAGATCTTGGGCGTACTGCATGAAGGTGTGGCTTGTAAACTGTGTGCCATTGTCGGTAATGATCCTGTTAGGGATCCCGAAACGGCAAACAACCGACCTAAAGAACTTGACTGCTGATTGTGCTGTCACCTTCCTCACTGGTTCCACTTCCGGCCACTTTGTGAACTTGTCGATCGCAACATACAAGTACTCAAAGCCCCCGACAGCTCGGGGGAAGGGGCCAAGAATGTCGAGCCCCCAGACCGAAAATGGCCAGGACAAAGGGATCGTTTGGAGAGCTTGAGCTGGTTGATGAATCTGTTTGGAATGGAACTGGCACGCTTCACACTTGGTTACTTGTGCAGTCGCGTCCTGGAGGGCTGTCGGCCAGAAGAAGCCTTGCCGGAAAGCCTTTCCGGCAAGTGCCCTTGCGCCGATGTGGTGACCACATATGCCTCCATGTATCTCTGCCAACAGCTCTTGTCCCTCTTCCCGGGAAATGCACTTCAATTTCACTCTGTTGAATCTTCTTCTGTACAGTATGTCATCGACAAACTGGTACATACTTGATTGTCGGGCTACTTTTTCCGCTTCTTCTTGCTCCTCGGGAAGTTCTCCTGTTTGAAGGAAGTGGACTATTGGTTGTGCCCAGGTCGGAGCCTGTGGCTCGACGACGAGGACTAAAGGCGCAAATGCTGCTGCGGGAACATCCGCTTCTATGGCAAGAATCTGGGATTCTGCCGGAGCGTGATGCCCCCCGGCAAGCGTGTCGGGACACAGCTTGTCCGGAGCGTCTGCTTCAACGAAACAAACCCTAGGGCTTGTCGGAGCAGACTGCTCCTCAGCAATTTCTGCGTTGATCCTGGGGACCTTGTTGGCGGCGGCTCCGGGGAGCTCTGCCGGAAAGTAGTCGGCAGTGACCAACTTTCTCTTTTTGCTCTGTCCAGTTGATGGTGTTACAGATGGCTGAGTCAGCTTGAGCACAAAAATCCCTGGTTCCACAGGTAACTTGAGTGCATCACACTTTGACAGGCCATCCGCAATGTCATTCTGAGCTCTTGGAACGTGTTCCATTTGCAGGTCGTCAAAATGCTCTTCCAACTTCCTCACTTCATCGATGTATGCTTCCATCAACGGACTCTGATAATCTTTGTTAACTTGGCGGACGACAAGCTGCGAGTCACCCCTGACAATAAGCTTCTTGATCCCAAGCTCTGCAGCTATCCTGAGTCCGGCAAGCAAGCCTTCATACTCTGCAGTATTGTTTGTTGCTTGATCCTTGGGGAAGTGCATTTGGACCACGTACTTGAGGTGTTCTCCGGTGGGTGCGACGAGTAGTACGCCCGCACCGGCACCTTGCAGCGAGAAGGCACCATCAAAGTACATGATCCATTCTTTGCTAGCTTCCTTGACGGGGATGCTCCTCTCCGGAGTTTCTTCGTCGGGTGTTGGCATCCATTCTGCTATGAATTCTGCCAACGCTCGGCTCTGAATAGTTGAAGTACTTTCAAACTTGAGGCCAAAGCTTGACAATTCCAGTGCCCACTCGACGATCATGCGTGTTGCTTCCGGATTTTGCAATATCCTCTTCAACGGAAAGCGAGTGACCACTGTGATCTCATGTGCTTGAAAGTAATGGCGCAGCTTCCTCGAGGCCATGAGTAGGCCGAAAAGCAACTTCTGCACACCAGAGTACCTTGATCTAGCCCCCTGCAGGAGGGAACTGACAAAGTAAACTGGGCGCTGCACCATCTTCTTCTGTTTTTCTTCCGGCAACTGTATAGATCCATCCTTGCCGGAGCCAGAACTTGTCGGGGAAGCCCCCTGCTTGTCGCTGGACTTGCTTGCCGCGGTTGCTGACTCATCATCTGCCTCCCTCTCCGCAACTAACGCAGCACTAACCACCTGATTGGTTGTCGTTAGATATAGCAGCAACTTCTCTTGTGGCTTAGGTGCGACAAGTGTTGGAGTGGAGGATAGGTATCTCTTCAAGTCCTGCAGCGCAGCCTCCGCTTCCGGAGTCCATTTCATTGGACCTGCCTTTTTCAAGATTTTGAAAAATGGCAGGGCGCGCTCAGCAGACTTAGAGATGAACCTACTGAGAGCAGCAACACAGCCGGCAAGCCTTCGCACGTCCTTGACTCGGGTCGGTGCTTCGATCTGCTCAATTGCTTTGACATTGTCGGGATTGGCTTCAATCCCTCTCTGAGATACAAAGAATCCGAGAAGCTTGCCGGAAGGAACTCCAAACACACACTTCTCGGGATTCAATTTGAGATTGATCTTGCGCAGATTTGTGAAAGTCTCGTCCAAGTCTTGGATCAAAGTTGCTCTGTCTCTGCTCTTGACCACTATGTCATCCATGTAAGCCTCTACATTCCTGTGCAACTGTGGCTCAAAAGCATGACAGACTACTCTTGCAAATGTCGAACCGGCGTTCTTTAGTCCGAAAGGCATCCGTACAAAGCAGTACGTGCCACATGGAGTAATGAATGCGGTTTTCTGTTCATCCTCTTCTGCCATGAAGATCTGGTGATATCCTAAGTATGCATCAAGGAATGAAAGCAGATCACATCCTGCCGTGGAGTTGACAATCTAGTCAATGCGCGGCAAGGGAAATGGATCCTTGGGACAAGCTTTATTAACATCAGTGAAGTCAATACAAAGCCTCCACTTCCCGTTTGCCTTGCGCACGACTACTGGATTGGCCAACCACGTCGGATGGAGTACTCCCCGGACCAGGCCTGCTGCTTCCAACTTTCTGATCTCCTCTGCTATGAATTCTTGACGCTCTACTGCTTGTTTCCTGACTTTTTGCTTGACGGGCCGCGCGTGAGGGCAGACGGTAAGGTGGTGCTCGATTACTTCCCTGGGAACACCAGGGATGTCAGATGGTTGCCATGCAAACACATCGACATTCGCCCGCAGGAAAGCAACGAGCGCGCTTTCCTATTTAGGATCAAGCATGGCACTGATGGTGAAGGTACCACCGGTGCCGTCCTCCTTGGCGGCCACTTTCTTGGTCGCGGGTGAAGCTGCCTTTGCCTTCTTGCACTTGCCGGCGGAGCTCGATGGTGCATCCTCGACGGCAGTGCAGCACTCCGGAGAGGCGCGCTTGCCGGAGTGGACACCAGAGCTGCTTTTGCCGGACCTGGCTTTCTTCTTCCCCCGGGGAGCTTCAACGGTGAGTGGCTTGCTCTCCGCTGCGGCTGCAGCTTCCTGGTAGATCTTGTCGGTGCAGATAAGTGCATCCTTCTTGTCGCCTTGGACAGAGATGACACTTAACGGACCAGGCATCTTGAGCACATTGTATGCATAGTGAGAAGCTGCCATGAGCTTGGCAAGCGCTGGTCGGCCGAGTATCCCATTGTAGGGTAATGGGATATCAACAACATCGAATGTGACCCTTTCTGTCCTGAAGTTCAGCTCGCTGCCAAACGTTACTGGCAGTGTGATCTTCCCCTTGGGCTTGCTCCTTCCCGAATTTATCC
Source organism: Triticum aestivum (assembly GCF_018294505.1). Classification (NCBI taxonomy): domain Eukaryota; kingdom Viridiplantae; phylum Streptophyta; class Magnoliopsida; order Poales; family Poaceae; genus Triticum; species Triticum aestivum. Next base: position 64,257,340 of record NC_057807.1, read on the forward strand.
CTTGAAAGGTACCGGTTTCTTCGAGCTCGCTGTCGGGGATCTGGAGCTTCTTGAGCACTGTGGAGGAGATCAGGTTCAGGCCGGCCCCGCCATCAACCAACATCTTCGTGACCTTGAGGTTGCGGATTGTTGGTGAGACCAACATCGGCAAGCACCCGACTGCAGTGATGCGGTCAGGGTGGTCCTCATCGTCGAAGACGATGGGCGTGCCGGACCACTTCAGAGGCTTGCGCGCCTCGACGGACGGCTCCGCGGCATTTACCTCTCGCACCCACTGCTTGAGTTGGCGGTGCGAGGCGTGCAGAGAGGCGCTGCCGTTGATGCACAACACCTCCGTTGCCTTCTGAAACTCCTGGTCATCAATCTCATCTTCCTCCATCTCATCATCCTCTTCTTCATCTTCGTCCTTGTCGCGGCCGCGGGGAGGCCTCTCTCCTTGCCGTGGCTTGGCCTTGCCGCGGTGTCCCCCCCGGGCGGGAAGCTTCTTTCTGGATCCTCCACCACCTCCCTGGGCTCTCTCCTTATCGCGGCGCTCGTACTCAGCTTTCTGTAGCTCCGCCATCTGCTCCACTTTCTTGCAGGTTTGGAGATCATGGCCCTTGGTGCGGTGGATCTTGCAATATCGCTTGCCGGAGCCATCCTGCTTGTCGGCGGCTACCACAGCCTCGCCGGAGTCATCGGCTTTGGCTTTGTCGGAGCCGCCTCCGTTGCCGGAATGCTCGACAGCTAGCACATCCTTAGCTTTTCTCTTCCTGTTGTTCCGCCTCCGGTTCTTCCTTGCCGGGGCGGCATCCTCACTGTCAGACCCTTCTGCTCCTGCAATCTCTCCGGGAATTTTCCTCCCTTCCTCAGCCCGTGCACACTTGTCGGCCAGAGCATAGAGCTCGCTGACATCTCTGATCTTGCACATCGCCATCTCCTCCCTCATCCTGCGGTTGCGCACGTTCTGGTGGAACGCGCTGATAACTGCGGTAGGGTGGACGTTTGGGATATTGCGCTGCACTTGGCTGAACCTCTGTATGTACTTGCGCAGGGGCTCTCCCTCCTTCTGGACGAGCAAATGTAGATCGCTCTCCTGGCCATGGGGTTTGTGGCCGCCCGTAAAGGCACCGACAAACTGGTGACATAGGTCCGCCCATGAAGAGATGGAGCCGTCCAGCAAGTGCATGAGCCAAGATCTGACGTTGGGCTTGAGTACCAGCGGGAAGTAGTTGGCGAGGATCTTCTCGTCGCGCCCCCCGGCAGCCTGCACCGTGATGGTGTAGATGCTGAGGAACTCCGACGGATGTATCCTGCCATCATACTTCTCGGGCACGTCTGGCTTGAAGTTCTTGGTTTTGGGCCACTGGACTTGCCGCAACTCACGGGTGAACGCAGGGCAACCCGCCGCGTACGGCAAGTCGCCTGGTTCTCCGGGTGCGTGCACGTCGACGGTAGGCCCAGCGCGCTGGTCAGATTGACGTCGCGCTTCTCTCCGGCGCTCGATACGAGTGCGAGCGTCTTCGTGTTGCCGTTCTTGGAGGACGTGGCGTTGATCGCGGCGAGTTCGCGGGTCCGACGACGCGGTGGAGTCGGCGTCGGGGTTGGTCCAGCGAGCTGGCGATCTTGGCCTTTGGGGCTGGGAGTGCACGGAAGTGGCGCCCCCAGCGGTCTTGTCGGCGTTGGCTTGTGCCTGGGCGCCTTGCCGGGGCCTTGATGCGCTCGGTTGCCGGGGCTTGTCGCCGTTGGCAAAGCCGATGAGACTGTATATGGTCATCCTCCAGTCATCGATCTTGTGCGGCGCCGGAGGGTAGTCCAGAAGCAGCTGGGCTCGGGCCAGCGCTTCCTCTGCTGTCTTGGGTGGCGGTGGCGACGAACGGCGCGAGGAGCGGGATGTGCTTGGACTCACAATCGGATTGGGAGGTGCGACACCCCGTCCGGGCGACCGTACCTCGCTCACGCCAGCATGCGGACGTGCATGCTGACCTCGAGCGTCTCGCGACCCACCAGCTTGGCCTTGTTCCAACGCGAGCACGGTACTAGGAGCACCGGGGCGTTGTCGACCTTGCACCTCCTGGGAAGGGTGCGGCGTCTGCACGGTCGCCGACGCTTGCGGGGCCTTGTTTTTGGACCTAGTGACGACGTGAGTCCCACCGTCGGCGCCCGCTCCTTCGCCGGCGTCGACTCCACCGCCCGCTTGCTCCGGTGGTGGTGGCAGAATCGATGTAGACGGAGCGGCCACCTCCGAGGGCTTCTTCTTAGGTGGCATGTTGACGATGACGTTGATGTAGCGCGCGTGGAGACCGGATCAGATGCTCACGACCTCGACGCCCCCCTACCTGGCGCGCCAAAGATGTCGGGGCGTGTCTCTCTGTGGCCTCGAACACCTATGGGGCACGGGGGCCCCTTCTAGTCCGGCAAGGGAGTGGAGGGCGTGCGCAGAGCAGATCGAGGTCGAGCGCGCGGGGGAGACGGGCAATTTTTACCCAGCTTCGGGGCTCTCCGGAGAGATAACACCCCTACTGCTGCTTTCGTGATTGTATTTGATCTTGCTCGAGCCTGCGAGCGTATGGTGGTGTTGTGGATGTCGAATGGACCGAACCTCTTCTACGTGCGCATGGGCCTCCCTTTTATACTCTGAAGGGGGCATCCACAGGTGGCATCGTAGGAAGAGGGGGTAGAAAGGTAAAATCGCAGGTTGGTACAACAGTGACCAACAGTGACCCCTACCTAACCCTGACGGCAGGGGACAAGGGCATTTAATGCCCGTCCGGTCGCCCCAACAGTGCAGAGGAGTGACCGTTAAGTGAGCCACCGGTTGCCACGATGGCGTTTTTGTCAGCTCCGTTTGCCACCTTGCCCCGCATGGTTGCGTAGTGCCTCGCCACGTGCCCTTGGGATGGCCTTGTGATGACACGTCGTCGGATGCGCTGGAGTTTGGGTGGCATCCTAGCCGCGGCAAGTGCCTTGCTGCGGCCCTTTTCTTGCCGTGCCGGCAAGCTTGCCGGCCGTCGGGCCTTGCCGGGACGCGCGGGGCGCCGCGGCAAGTCTTCTGGAGATGCCTTGGCCGGCCTTCCCGGCAAGCTCCTCTTGCCGGGGCCTTCGTTTTCTTTGGTTAATACTTTGTTCTTGAATGGCAGTAGTAGGTGTGATGAAGGGTCTTGGCGGGCGTCCGGCAAGCCTTGCCGCGGGGTGCTGCACCGCCCGTGCACAAGTTTGGGGTACTAAGGTACCCCTACTTTAGTACACCGACAAGTTGTGCCCTCTTCTCCGCAATGGATCGGAGGGCCTCCTGGTTGCGGCTCTTGAGCTCCTCTGCATGCTTCTCTATGTCAACTCCCGCCCGCGCGACAAGCGCTTCCCGGGACTCAAGCTTCGCTTGCCGGGCGCGGTAGAGTGACACTAACTTTCGGAGCAACTGCTCCTCCTCGGACTCGCCGCTGCTGCTGCTTGGCGTGTCAACCACTGCCAGCCCAGCAGAGGCGAGTACTTCCCCGTCAAACTCCTCTCCTTCGACCGGCGCCCTGGAGCTCGACGCCCAGGGAAGCTTGATGTATACGCCCTCACCGGCCTTCAAGTAGGCGCCTGGCTAGGGCTCCTTGGAGCCCGGCGCTGCATCACCGGCGGAGGGGTCGGCGGTCGGTGCAGCGCCTTGCGCTCCTGCGCCCTCCGGGTCATCAGTACGATCGCCGGGCCCCTCGCCAGCTCCTGCGCCAGCGGCCTTGGCGGCTTCTTCGTCGGCGGGTTCATCAGCGCCGGCCTCTTCCTCGTCAGCAGCGGCGTCTTCAATATTGCCGCGTGTGCCTTCCTCGTCGGTGGCCTCAGTCTCCATCGGGTCTGTGAGAGGTGGATCTGAGGACAGGAAGAGGAAGGAAAAGTCAAGCAAAGATCCAAAAAGAAGATCAGAAGAAAAACCCAAGGGAAGATTCCCGACAAGGAGGGTTACCCGTGCTGGGCTCTGTGACCATGGGCTCCTCCACCAAAGGCTCACTAGTTCTGCCCCTTGTCGGGGACCGCTCCCTTACCGGAGAGTGCTCCCTTGTCGGAGAATTGCCCCTTGGCGGCGTAGTCGAAGCAGATTGCACCTCCGGAACGGCCTCTGGTTGCTCCTGGTGGGCCTGTTCTGCTCCTACGCAAGTAAGCCAACGATCAAGATGTCAGCAAAAGAAAAGGCACCCATGCGCGCCCCACAACAGGAAGTGAACCAAATGCTTACGCTGGGGGTTGTGCTGGGGGCTGCTGCGAGGAGAAGGAATCGGGTCCGTCAAGGTGGTCTCGGACGTGTCTTCTGCCGTCACAGCAGGATCGTCCTCGATGACAACCACGGGGACCTTGGCCCTCTTCACCGCTCTCTCGGCCAGAGTCCTGAAATGGAACAGAGGTTCAGAGGGAAGCAGATCAGATACAAGACAAGAAATAACAAAGATCGAAGAAATGCAAGTACAGCGAGGAAAAAGCCTTACTCCTCCTCCTCTTCTTCCTCCTCGTCGGAGCTCAGCGCAGAGAGGTCGAAGTCTGGTACCCTTTCTGCGCGGCGAGGCGGAGGAGTAGGCTCCCTTGGATGTTTGCCGGGAGCTGCGGCAGGATCGGGCGTGGCAGCCCGGGAAGACCCCGCCTCAGTTGTCGGCACGGCCTGGGACGCTCCCGCGGCAACGTTACTCGCCGCGGTGGAACGTGTCCCACGGCGCTGCGGCTGCTGGCCTGCCTGCCGCCCTGCTGTATCTCCAACACGACGGAGGCGCCTTCTTGGTTGAAATTGGGGCTGCGCTGGGGGCTCCGCCCGCGGCAAGCTGCTTGAAGACGGCTGGCCGCTCGCGCCCTCGGCGGGCTCGCTCGCTTCGGCTTCGGGCTCCCCCTCGCCAACGACTTCTCCGGCAAGGTCCTCCCGGTCGGCAAGGCTTGCCGCCTCGGCCGCCTCTGCCTCCTCCAACGTGAAGCCAAATTCGCGCGCGGCGGCGGCTGCCGCCGCCTCTTCGGCCCTGGTGGCGATGTACCGCATCTCGTCGTCGGTGGTGTCGCGGGTGAGGAGCCTCTGCTCGTCGGCATGGACTACTACCTCCGTCAAGCTATCGAAGAATTGCCGCACGACGTCGTCGGCGGGCTCCATCCAAGTTGGGTTTATCCCGTGCGAGTCGCACTCCGGCATCATTGCACAGATGCGATCACGCTGGGAGTTGTTGCACAGTGGGATGACGCCCTGCGGCAGCCTGAACCACTCTGGATGGTTAGCATCATGCTTGAACAGCTCCTTGAGCATCCCGTCAAACTCCAGAACAGTGAAGTTGAAGTTGAGGCCTGGACGCAGCCTCATGATATCCGCCGGGCCGCCAAACAGCCAGGCAGGCCTCCCCCTCTTCTGCAGAGGGGCAATGCAACGGCGAAGGAAATCCGCGCCAACGGCCCCTGTTGTGAGCCCGGCAAGCCTGAGCCGCAAGATTCGGGTGGTGGCGATCTTCAGCTTGGCGTCGTCCGGCGACAGAGCGCTCCAATCGCCGCCGCGCACTACCCGGGTCTGGCGCAAGTTGGTGAACGGTTGCGGGTTGGCGTCAGCGATCCAACACCACTCCGCCCTCCACTCGTCCCACTTGCTGCGAAGCTCGCCCTCCAGATACACCTCCTTCATGCCAACTCGGGAGATCCAAGCGACCCCGCCAGCCAAGGGCTCTCCTTTCTCGGCTCGGGGGATGAAATAGTGGCGAAAAAGAGCAACATTTGGGTGGATGCCAACGAAGTTCTCGCAGAGGTGTGCGAAAACCGCCATTGTCAGAACGGCGTTGGGGGTGAAATCAAGAAGATGAAACCCGTAGGTATTCATGATATCACAGAAGAAATTAGAAAAAGGTGGGCAGAGCCCGCAATAGAAGAACACCGGAAAGAAATGGTACCCTTTTGGGCACCGCTTCGAAGTAGAAGCTTTGGCGGAGAGCACCAGCGTGCGCGGATGCGCCCGCGTCTCCGTCGACCAGAAGAGGTAGAACTCCTCCCGCAGCGCCTTCGGGGTGAGCTCGGGGGGGGGGGGGAAGCACTCGCTCCTTGTGCAGCGCCTCAAGCCGCAACGCCTCAGTCGATTTCGTGCTCTTGCCGGTCTTCGTGCTCTTGCCAGTCTTTGGAGCCATGGCGGAAGCGGCGGGGGAGCGCGGAAGCGTTGGCGACGGCGGCGGCGGACGGAGGAGCGCTGCTCTCTTTCGGCTTGGGAAGCGCAGGGGAGCGGCGGAGCTTTCTGAGGAAGGAACTGCAAGTGGCGAAGGTGGGGGAACGGCCCTGTTTCCCCTGCTTATAAATAGGGGAGGCGAACGTTACGCATTTTTGGATTTAAGAATTGCCCACGATCTCTCCCACGACGCCGCGATTGACGCGTGCCGTTACGGGACGGCGCGGTGGATACGGAGTCAGATTTGGTTTGGACCCAGGCCGCGCGTGCCCGTGCCCTGTTTTGGGCCTGGCCCAACAGCGCTCGGCACCGTGTATGGCCCAGGCACGGGGGCTCCTGTCGGTGTACTAAAGTAGGGGTACCTTAGTATCTCGAACTTGTGAACGGGCAGTCGCAGCGTTCCGCGGCAAGGCTTGCCGGGCGTCCGCCAAGATCCTTCGCTATTCCTATTACTGCCATTCAAGAACAAAGTATTTAACTGTGAAGACAAGGCCCCGGCAAGAGGAGCTTGTCGGGAAGGACAAGACCCCGGCAAGAGGAGCTTGCCGGGAAGGCCAACTAAGGCATTTTCAGGAGACTTGCCATGATGCACCACGCGTCCCGGGAAGGCCAGGCGAGCGACGAGCTTGCGGGTGCGACAAGACAGCGACCGCGGCAAGGCGCTTACCGCGGCGAAGCCACCACTCTGTGCCCTCGCTCCAGCGCATCCGACAACGTGTCGCCGCAGGATCGTTCCTGGTGCACGTGGCGAGTAGCTGTGCAGCCAAGCGGTGCGAGGTGGCGAGTGAAGATGACAAGGAGGCCATCGTGGTGATCGGTGGCGCCCCTAACGGTCGTTTCTGCACTGTTTGGGAGAACGGACGGGCATTAAATGCCCTTGTCCCCTGCCGTCAGAGTTAGGTAGGGGGCACTGTTGATAGCGGTTGTACCAACCCCTGTTTTTACCTTTTTACCCTTCTCTTTGCGTTGCCACCTGTCGGTGACCCCTTTAGACTATAAAAAGGAGGCCCATGCGCACGTAGAAGGGGTTCGACTCATTCGAGACTACAGCGCACCCACGTTCTCAAGCAAGAACAAATACAAATACAAAGCAGCAGTAGGAGTTTTATCTCTCCGGAGAGCTCCGAAGCTGGGTAAAACCCCTTGCGTGCTTGACCTCGATCTGCTCTTCGTGCGCCCTCCGCTCCCTGCCGGACCGAAAAAGGGGCCCTGCCCCATAGGTGCTCGTTTCCCATGACAATACCCGGTTCCATGGCAAGAGGGCGAGGTAGGGATCGATCCCACCGATCAGAGGAGAGAGGCCGAATACGGAGATCCGGTGAGGTCCTCCGGCGCCGTTCTTGGGCAGGAGAGAGAGAGAGTCGAACTGGGGAAAATAGTTGAATGGGTATGGGGAGTTGGAACCCCCCTGCCCGCCTTGACCCCCACCCACTCGCGACGTCACGGTAGTACCGCGGGTCATCGCGGTAGCAAAGCCCGGGCGGAAGTACCGCACACAGGGCAGTAGTACTGCTCTTCCAGCGGTAGTAAAAAATTACTTCCGCGATGGAAGCGGTAGTCCGTGCCTCGGATGCACCTGTGCATGCACAGGGCAACCCATCTCCTACGGTAGTACCGTGGCTTGCCACGGTAGTACCGTAAACCCAACAAAGTGCATGTTTCGACAAAACACAGAGAAACACGGCCTTTGCAAAGCACCCTTCAAGCAACTGGACATGCAAACGAGCACACACTCGAGGCAACTCAAACACAAACACGACTCAACAAGAAAGCAAGAGACAACGAGGACCAAACACGAACCAAAACCTCTCTAGAGGAGAGGGCGGTGGCTGGAGCCACCTATGTTTGAGTCAATTGGTATGACACCATGAAGAATTATCCTTGGGCCCATGACCAAAAATCGTCCTTGAAGCACAAGTACCATCAAGAATGGCTAATGTGAAAGAGTTGATCAATTTATGCATAATGAGGGGAGGGAGAGTTCATTGAGAGAACAACACTCCCCCTATGTCCATGCCTACACCTAAACAAGATATCAAGATGAGTATGGTGGGGTGTGCAAGGGTTCAAGTCACATTGCTTGAATCAATGATATTCAGCTCATGCCTTAACTCGCGAAATCATGCATCATCCAAGGGCTTCGTGAAAATATCTGCAAGGTTATCATGAGTGTTGACATATTTGAGCTGGATCTCCCCTCGCCTAATGTGATCCCGAATGAAGTGATACTGAATCTCAATATGCTTTTTCTTGAAGTGTTGCACCGGGTTGAGAGAGATCTTGATGGCACTTTCATTATCACACCAAAGAGGCACTTTCTCACAAATGACACCGTAATCCTTTAAAGTTTGCCTCATCCATAGAAGTTGAGCACAACAACTACCGGTGGCCACATACTCCGCTTCGGTGGATGAGAGAGACACACAACTTTGCTTCTTAGAAGACCAACTCACCAAAGAGCAACCAAGAAATTGGCACCCTCCAGAGGTTGACTTCCTATCCACTTTGTCTCCCGCCCAATCCGAGTCTGGATAGCCCAAAATGTTGAAGTTGGCTCCTCTTGGATACCATAAGCCAAAGTTTGGGTTATGAGCCAAATATCCAAAGATTCGCTTGACCGCCACATAGTGGCTTTCCTTAGGTGTGGCTTGATACCGTGCACAAATTCCCACACTCAACATGATATCCGGTCTAGATGCACAAAGATAAAGCAAGGAGCCAATCTTGGAACGATATATCTTTTGATCCACCTCTTTACCATTGGGATCTATGTCAAGTTGGCATTTGACGGGCATTGGAGTGGAAGCCGGATTGACATCACTTAGCTTGAATCTCTTGAGCATGTCTTGAGTGTATTTGGCTTGGTTGATGAAGGTTCCTTCTCTTCTTTGCTTGATTTTGAAACCGAGAAAGAACTTCAACTCTCCCATCATGGACATCTTGAACTTCGAGGTCATGAGAGCAGCAAATTCCTCATTGAAAGCTTTGTTAGGGGAACCAAAGATAATATCATCAACATATAGTTGGCATCCAAACAACTCCCCTTGACCTTCTTAGTAAAAAGAGTGGGGTTGATTCCCAATTTCAAACCCACGATCTTGCAACAACTCGGTAAGGTGCTCATACCACACATGTGGGGCTTGCTTAAGTCCATAGAGTGCCTTATCGAATAGGTACACATGATTGGGGAATTCGGGATCCTCAAACCCAGGGGTGGTTTGACATAACCAACTCATTAATAGGACCATTAAGAAAAGCACTCTTCACATCCATTTGTTGCAACTTGAAGTTATGATGAGAAGCATAAGCAATCAACAAACAAATAGATTCAAGGCGAGCAACGAGAGCAAAGGTTTCACCGTAGTCAATACCCTCGACTTGGGAGTAGCCTTGTGCTACCAAACGAGCCTTGTTGCGAATGATAATTCCATGAGTATCTTGCTTGTTCTTAAATATCCACTTGGTTCCAATGACATTATAGCTCCCCGTTGGCCTTGGCACCAATCTCCACACCTTGTTGTGCTCAGAGTTGTTGAGTACTTCATGCATGGCATTGAGCCAATCCGGATCCTCGAGCGCCTCATAGACCTTTTGGGGTTCAACACAAGAAACAAACATGTGATGTTCACGCCAATTTTCTACGAGTGCTTACCCATTTTCTCAAACTTCCAAGCACATTCTTCATAAGGTGATCTTTGGTAGTGAGCTTGGAAGCAATCTTGGCGGCACGACGCTCCAATTCCTCCTCAAGAGATAGTTGAGGAGTGAAAACTTGATCATCTTGAGCGTCGTCATGAGCTTGTTCTTGATCTTGAGCTTGCTATTGATCTTGGACTTGCTCTGGAAGGAGAACTTGATCTTGGGCATCACTTGGTGGTTCACCACCATCTTGAGATTGATCTTGCCCTTGATCTTGTTCACTTGGTTGAGGGCCTTCACTATGTTCTTCGGAAGCATGTGGGTCTTGGGTTGGTGATGGCTCCACTTGAGTGGAACTTTGTCCTTCTCCTTCGGCCACAAGGGGTTCCTCAATGGGTAGGATATGACCAACATCCATTCTTCTTATGGCTTGGGGAGGAATTTCATCACCTACATCACAAGTACCACTTTGCTCCACTTGGGAGCCATTATTCTCGCCAAACTCCACGTTACATGTCTCTTCAATGAGTCTCGTGGACTTGTTGAGGACACGGTAAGCATGAGAGTTTGTAGCATAACCAACAAATATGCCCTCATGAGCTCTAGCCTCAAATTTAGACAAACAAACACCTTTCTTGAGAATGAAACACTTACAACCGAACACCCGGAAGTACTTGAGGTTGGGCTTATTACCGGTAAGTATCTCATATGGAGTCTTGTTCAACCCTTGCGGAGATAAAGCCGATTGGATGCATGACAAGCGGTGTTGATGGCTTCGGCCCAAAAGTTGCAGGGAGACTTGAACTCCGCCATCATGGTCCTTGTCGCGTCCATCAACATCCGGTTCTTCCTCTCCGCTACACCATTTTGTTGAGGGGTGTAAGGTGCGGAATATTGATGCTTGATCCCCTCATCACTAAGAAACTCATCCAAGGTGTAGTTCTTGAACTCGGTGCTGTTGTCACTTCTTATTGTCAAGATCTTTGCATTGTGTTGACGCTGAGCTTCATTTGCAAAGTCGATGACAGTTTGTTGAGTCTCACTCTTCCTCTTGAAGAAATATACCCAAGTGTATCTTGAATAATCATCCACAATCACCAAGCAATACTTCCTACCCCCAAGACTATCAAAGGATGGAGGCCCAAAGAGATCCAAGTGAAGGAGCTCCAAGGGTCTCTTCGAGTAGATGATAGTCGTGGGAGGGTGAGCCTTCTCATGTAGCTTTCCTTCGATACAAGCACTGCAAGCACGATCTTTGGCAAAACTAAAATTTGTTAGTCCACGGACATGGTCCCCCTTGAGAAGACTTTGCAAAGATCTCATATTGACATGGGCTAAACAGCGATGCCAAAGCCATCCCACGTCAACTTTAGCCATTAGGTATGTCGCGGTCTTAGTGGGTCGCTCTGAAAAGTTAATCACATAAAGACCGTTCTCGACATGCCCAACAAAGGCTACTTTAAGAGTCTTGCTCCACAAGAGGGCCACGGTATCAATATCAAAGAAAGTGGCAAAGCCCATGATTGCAAGTTGACGAACGGAAAGTAAATTGTATGCAAGGGACTCAACAAGCATGACTTTCTCGATCGTGAGATCATGAGAAATGACAACCTTGCCAAGACCCAATACCTTAGAAGACGAGGCATCACCCCACTCGACATTGGTGGGCATAGATGAGACCTTGTGCACGTCCACCACCAAGTCCTTGCTTCTGGTCATATGATTTGTGGCTCCACTATCGAGCAACCATGATCCCCCACCGGAAGCAAACACCTACAAGAGATCAATGCTTGGTTTTAGGTACCCATTTTGTAATGGATCCTTTGATGTTAGTAACAAGGGTCTTAGGAACCCAAATAGACCATTCAATGTACTCATAAGGAGAACCAACAAATTTGGCATAAACATGCCCATCACTAGCACGGCATAGCACATAAGAAGGGTTAAAGTCGTCGGCTTTGTTGGAAGGAGCGGCAATGCCCTTCTTGACACCACCACCCTTCACATTGCTCTTCTTCTTCTCCTTAGGAGTACCATCTCCCTCCTTCACAAAAGTTTGCTTGAGAGGAAGAGGTTGTTTGGCCTTGTCATTCTTCTTCTTGTTCTTGGACTTGGGTGCAAACCCAATTCCCTCCTTGCCCACAACTTCCTTTTGATTGCTCAAAAGATCGTTGAGGTTCTTCTCACCTTGTATGCAAGACACAAGGCCTTTCTCAAGTTGCTCCTTCAACTTGGCATTCTCCTCCACAAGATGCACATGCTCACAACACGGGTTAGTAGCATTTGCATTATCAATTAAGACCATATGAGGAAAAGTGGCTTTCTCCTTGGTTAGCTTCACTTGGAGTTGATCATGAGACTCCTTGAGGCTAGCATGAGCACCCTTCAAGGCCTTGTGAGCCTTGTCAAGTATATCAAACTCCTCCTTGAGTCTAGCATGGTCAACCCCAAGTTTAGCCTTCTCGGAATTGAGCACACGAGATACAACAAGAGCATGGTCAAGATCTTTCTTTAATTTAGCATGATCATCGTTGTGTGACTCCTCAAGAGCCAAACGATGACCACGCTCTTCCTCAAGCGCATTAGAGAGATCCGATATCTCATCGGCATAGTCACGACTATGTCCTTCCATCTTAGAGATGGTTTCTTTGCGAGCCTCGATCTTGTCATTGGCTTCACCAAGTTGTTCCAAGAGAGCAACAAAGTGCTTCTTGGATTTACCCTTGAGCTTACTCATAAAAGACTCAAATTCATTTACTTCCTCATTAGACCCCTCACTTTCATCGATGCAATCCGTCAAGGAAGGATTAGTAGTGATGGTAGTTTTGATGTTGGGGGTTACCTTGTTGGTGGCTTTGGCCATGAGGCACTTGGCGATGTTGTTCTCGTTGGGTGAGTCGAAGAGTGACACCCGTGGAGTTGTGGCAATGGCAACGGAGGCCATGGCCACTGCCTCACTGTCTTCATCATCATCCTCGTCCTCATTGTACTCTTCTTGTGCCAGTAACCCCTTCGGAGGAGTCTTCTTGGTGAAGTTGTTCTTGTTGGGGAAGGACGTGGCTTTGTCTTTTTGGATAAGCTTGCCACCATTGTCTTCCTGCTTCTCATAAGGACACTCCGCAACAAAGTGGCTCACGTTGCCACAATTATAGCATGTTCTCACACGTTGCTTGCCCTTGGTGCCACTTGAGTTATTCTTGTTGAAGTTGGGCCTTGAGTTCTTCTTGCTCCAAAATTGCCTTGAAGCGAGAGACATGTGCTCATGATAATCATATTTTGTATCTTCGGGATTACTCTCCTCTTCTTCATCTTAATCCTCTTCTTCCACACTAGCCTTGGCCTTCAAAGCAAGGTTTGATTTCTTCACCCGTTGAAAGAGCATCACCGCATTGTCGGCGGTCTTGTCCAAGATTCAGCAAAAAAACCCATACAACACTTCACTTGAGGACAAGGTATGAAAGTCCGGCCTTTGACGGATGACGGATGACATGGCCTTGTGGTAGGCATCATGGCCTTGAGAAACTTGCGCTTGATCCAATTGTCATACGTATCCTTGCTCCCATGATCTCGGAGTGAGACCGCGAGAGTGGTTAATCTCCGGTAGAGCTCACGAGGTTCTTCATCTTCATTCATCGCAAACTCATCGGCTTCATCTTGCACCACTTAATAGTTGGAGCGTTGAATGCTTGCGCTTCCCTTGTAAATGGAAACAACATGTTGCCATGCTTCCTTGGCCACGGTGAAAGGTTAGAGATGTGCAATATCTTTGGGTGGAATTGCATCTTTAATAATGAAGAGAGCGGACTCGTTGAATTGATGATCTGCGGCTTCTCTAGGAGTGAGGTTGCTTGGGTCATGTGGGTAGAAACCTTGCTCAATAATTCTCCAAAGATTAGTAGAACTATGATTTAAATGACGTTTAAAACAGTAGACCCAAGAAGCAAAATCCTCATTTTTCACAAACTTAGGAGGAGGACCAACATGATTCAAATGAGTGGAGGGAACCGGTCCTCCATAAGTGAGAGGTGGTTCAACATGGGCAAAGATACCGTTTCCACTTCTACCACTAGGTAAAGGAATTTTATCACTAGAAGCTTCCCCCATATCGGAGTTAGCATCCGCCACCTTGTTAGTGGGATCGACCACTTCCAACGATGTGGTGGATAACTTAAGACCATCAAGAAAATCCTTGAACATGCTTTGACCTCGGTCATCATGGAGGTTTTCAATGTGTCCAAAGCCGCATTGAATTCCTCATGAGAGACCGAGGATCCCCCATCGGCCATAGACAAGCATGGATTCACACTGGGGTGCTCCTCCCCACCGTCTATGGTGTCAACCATACTCTTCAGACGGTAAAGTCCTTAATAAAGAAACTTGGCTCTGATACCAATTGAAAGGATCGGATATAGTTGACTAGAGGGGGTGAATAGGCAACTAACAATTTTTAGCTTTTCTTTACCAAATTAAACTTTGCATCAAAGTAGGTTGTCTAGATATGCAACTAGGTGAGCAACCTATATGGTGCAACAACAACAAGCACACAAGCAAGCAATGGATACAACACAATATAAGCTTGCACAAGTAAAGGTGAGAGATAACCAAGAGTGGAGTCGGTGGAGACGAGGATGTGTTACCGAAGTTCCTTCCCTTTTAGAGGAAGTACGTCTCCGTTGGAGCGGTGTGGAGGCACAATGCTCCCCAAGAAGCCACTAGGGCCACCTTATTCTCCTCACGCCCTCACACAAATGTGAGATGCCATGATTCCACTATTGGTGCCCTTGGAGGCGGTGACCGAACCTTTACAAACAAGGTTGGGGCAATCTCCACAACTTAATTGGAGGCTCCAAACGACACCATGAAGCTTCGCCACAATGGAATATGGTTCCACGGTGAACTCAACCGTCTAGGGTGCTCAAACACCCAAGAGTAACAAGATCCACAAGGGATTAGTGGGGGGAATCAAATTTCTCTTAGCGGAAGGGTAGATCGGGCCCTTCTCAACCAATCCCTAGAGAATCAACAAGTTTGATTGGCTAGGGAGAGAGATCGGGCGAAAATGGAGCTTGGAGCAACAATGGAGCTTAGGGATGGAAGAGGTAGTCAACTTGGAGAAGAAGACCCCCCTTATATAATGAGAGGAAAGATCCCACTGTTACCCACTTACTCAGCCCGCGACATGCGGTACTACCGCACCAACTTGCGGTACTACCGCTAGGCTGTGCGGTACTACTGCTCCCGTGGCAAAGACCAAACGAGGCCCTGTTGCGTAGACACAACGAGCGGTAGACCGCCGGAGTGGTACTACCGCACATCCTTGTGGTACTACCGCAAGGCAGGGTTCGACTAGGCTGGGAAGGCACGGACTAACAAAATTACATCTGTGGCTACTTCCGCTGAGTTTTGATCTGTGCAAAAACCCGACACGGTACTACCGCGTAAGGCGCGTATATAAAAAATTACTTCCGCCCCTACTACCGTGCGTGTCATTGTGCTGGGCTAGAGGCCATGGTACTACCGCGCCTAAGGAGCGGTGCTATCGCATAGCACGGTACTACCGCGTCCCTGGTCGGTACTACCGTGGGCCGCTGCGGTACTACTGCTCCCTTGAGCAGTACTACCTCATGCCACAGCACAATAGCACTTGGAGTCCTTCATTTTGCAAAGACACGGATAAACGGTCGATGCTCCAAAGAAGTAAAGGAAAGGTGGTGCAAAGGAACAGATGTGTACGTGTTGATTCCACCCTAACCTTTCTAACGCGGACCCCCTCTTACTAGTACGGCATTCCTACGACTCAAATCCACCGAAAAGAAACATAGAGAAACGTCGTCTTCACTTAGGCTCCGAGGGGTACCGAATCGTCTTGTACCTAACCATGAGATATCTGAAATGCTTAATACACACGATTAGTCTGCAAATGCATTGTCATCAATCACCAAAATCACATAGGGAGAAATATGCCCTTACAGGAGGGTTGCCACATAGAGAGCATTCTAGGTGTGCCGTCCCATCGCACATATTGTACTAATATTTTCTAAAAAAAATTGAGAACATTCAAATATACATGAACCTTTTTAAGAAAAAAAATGTAGACATTTTATAAATCTCTCATGATCACTTAAAAAACGAGCAGACATTTTCTAAAAACTTTGAAAAACTTGACAATTTTTTGAACTTTTGATCATTTTTATAGAATTGTACATTGTTTAAAAAACTTTCCAACATTTTTTGAAATGGTTAACCCTTTTGAAAATGCGGATATGTTTCAAAAATTGCGGTTATTCTTCAAAATTTTCAGACACGTTTCGTAACGCAAAGCATTTTTAAAAATTATATCATTATTATTATTTTTAATACGGACATTTTACAATCTGTGAACACTTATTAAAAAATCCGAACAGTTTTTATTTATTTTAGTATTTTTATTTTGGATAAAAAGGCAAAAATTATGAAAATGAAAAAGGCTAAAGAAAAAAAGTGAAGAATATTGTCCATCATGCCGTATGTGTGCGTGCGCATGGCTACATTGTGTGCCATGTGCGTTTGTACAACAATTTGACGCATTGAGCATCAAATAAGACACAGCATCCTCCTGCACCTATTTGTTGCTTCTGGTGCGGTCCACTAAATCAAAATTATCTTGCCATACAAACCAATACAAGTATTTGATTTTTTAATCTCAGAAAATATTTAGAAATAAATAATTTTTTTAAAGAAAAATAGACAAGTTTTCCCTATTTTCTTTTTCAAACATATTTATATATACAAAAGGCAATATGTATCAATTTCGAAAACATTCTTGTATTTGACAAACTTGTTGGTGCATTTCGAAATATACATTCATGTATTTTAAATAAATATATATGTATAACTAAAAATAAATTAAAAGGAAAATATGAAAAGGAAATTAAAATTTGGAAAGAGAATATGAGGGAGCTAATTAATAAACAATAAACTTACTAGTAAAGTAAATGCCTGAAAAATAGAATTTCAAAAACATAAACTAGAAGAGGAAACAAAAAAATTAAGAGAAAATAATAAATAGGCTGGTCTATTACACGTCTGTCATTTCCCACGACTTGGAAAACTTTAGAGAGTCCTCCTAAACCGCGCTTCAGGCGCCCCTTTGCAGAACTGGCGCTCACGCAGCCACGCACTTGGGCCCGCCCAATGTGCTCGCTCGCTCGGCTCGTTCATGGCTGGCAGTCAACCGTTGACTTTCAAAAAAGGTACTATATCTGAATAAGAATTAAAAATTTGAAAACAGTTCATGAATTTGAAAAATAAGCATAGAATTAAAGAAAAATGTGACTTTGAAAAAGTCTCACAGTTTCGAAAAAACGTTTAAGAAAATTGAGAAAAGTTCATGAATTTAAAAAAGTAGAAGAGTTTGAGAAAGTACACAAAAATGAAAAAAGTCCATGAATTTGGAATAGTTCACACAAAAAATTCAATATTTTAAGAGGTTCATGAATTTTAAAAATCACTAAAAAATAGCAAAACTAAAAAAGTTCACAGGTTTGAATTATTTTTCTTGAAATTTGTGTAGAGTTCACAAGAAAAAGTTTGCAAAAACTGAAAAGGTTCAGGGATTTACAGAAATTTCATGAAATTTAGAAATGTTCATGAAGTTGAAAAAGTTCACAAATTTGAGAATAGTTTATGAATTTGTAAAAAAAAAGTCAAATTTTGAAAAAAAAATCACACATTTGAAAAAAAGGAAAAGGAAGAGAAAAAAACGTTTGGAAAAACCAGAAACAAAAAGAAAAAAAGGTCAAAATATTTCCGAAACTTCGCAAAACCAGGCTGGAAATGCTTCCAGAAGCTTCCCAAAAATCAAGACAAATTTCCCACTACCTGCTTACATGGGCTAGGCCGATTAGATCGAAGGGTGTGCGCTCGATATGTTAATGCTATAACCGGCGCCTGAAGCGTTGAATAGGAATCGATGGCTTTAGAACCATCCTTCTAGATTGGGTATTTCCTATTTGCTACTTGTCGCAGAAGATTGTTGACCGCAGAGGGGCAACGCGAGGAACATTTTTTTTAACACAGTGTAAACACAAACACGCATACATACGCATATACATTCGCCCATATGAACACATACACGAACACCCTACCCATGTGAGCACCTCCGAGAGACTAAGCTGGCACATCATCTTGAGATTGACGAAGTCACCACAGACGTCTTCGTAGTCGACGGAAACGTCTCCTCCCACTGAACACACATCGCGGGAAAAGCCTTAAATAAATTCAGAAAAATGCAAGCACCAACGTGACTTGAACTTTGGTGTGTTGGAAAAGCAATTGGGACGAACCATTTAGCTAGCGGTATACTTCAATTTTTGGGAATGTCATACTTCTGTTTTTTCAAGTTTTAGGAACCTTCTAGAAGGTTTGTGTCTAATTTTTATTTTTTATGTTCTTTTCTCTATTGCTTTTTTCAACAGTTCTTTTTCTACTAGACACTCACCGCGGCAAATTGTTGCCCAGGCGCACAAGAGTAGTGTGATTTGGCCAACCCACTTTGCACTCAATGCCGTGCCACTGTCGCAAGCATTAGTGCTATGTTTTTTTTCTTGATTAATTAGTATTAGTTCATTTTTTTCATTTTCATTTCGAAAAAGACATGAATAATTATTAATATTTAGAAAGCGAAGTATTTTCGAGAAAGGGAGCATTTTGTAACTTAACTGAACCTTTTTTGAAATAATTAACATATTTAAACTTTTGTGAGCATGTATAAAAAACTCTGAACATTTTCAGAAAAAATGTGTGCATTATTTAAATTTGTGGATATTTGTAAATTTATGAACATTTTATCAATAAATCTGAAAGTATTCTAAATTTATAACCAGAAAAGAGTAAAATGAAACAAAGTAGTAGATAAGAAAAACCTATGGAAAAACAATAGATAAATTAACTGAAAAACCAAGAACTGAACACAAACCTCTAGAAGGTTCTTAAAACCGGGATAACCAGAGCTACAACATTCCTAGAATGTACCGCTGGCAAAATGGGCAGCCCCAGTTGTTCTTCTGCGTTGGTTGAAAGTGTGCCACGTTGAACGGCAAATAAGAAGTACCTACCCAACCGCACCCCCCCCCCCCCCCCCACACACACACACGCACGCACGCACATATGTCGCTGGAGTTAAGCCGTCGTCGGGTGAAGAGCTTCAAACATGAGCAACACTTTTATCTTCATATTTTTTGTTCTCCTTTTTGGGTTTCTTTATATTTTTTGTATTCTTTCAGGTTTCTCCTTCTTTTGTGTATTTTATTTTTTCCACCTTTTTGGACAAAATAGGTAAATATGTTTTTAAAATTATATGAAATATGTATTCTAACACATATGAACTTATATTAAATCAACATGAATAACTTTCACATATGTGTGAAGTTTTTATAAGGATATTTGTTTAGTACATAGTCAACAAATTTTAAATATGAAGTGGACATTTTTTAGAAATGAATGGTAATTATTATATTGTGCCCATTATTTTCATATATAATTTGTCCGTTATTTAAACATATAATTTTACAATATTTTATATAATTATTGAAGAGAAAATGCTTCTCAGATTCCTTTCATATAAAAAAAATACAATATGTCATACTGGACACAAATTATCTTTTCCATATATAAAAATACAACTGCCCTGAAAAGAATACGGGAAAAGCTTACACTCAGCCGGCTGAAACGAGAGTTCATCCGCCGCCTCGCGCAGTCAACGCCGCGAAGGCTATAGTTTTGACCGGCGAGGCAGAGGAAGCCGTTTCTAGCAGGAGATATTTTTATGAGGAATAGCACAGTATGAAGAAAAAAACATGTAAAGCTCATTGTAAGTTTGTAAAATGAAGTGCATTGAAATTCAATTTTCATTTTTATCGAGATGGAATCGAGTGTTCAATATAAATAGATTTTCAGTTTGATTATTTGCTTCATCGATCGAGATACAAACAATGGTTTATTGTTGTCCATATGTGACCGACGACGACACCGCACTTCTCCAGGTTATGCAATTTTTCATAGTGATAGATGGTTCAAAGAGCCATTTGAACATTGGAAGGGATCCATTTACATATGTTTTTGCAGCCCGTGGCCATAAACTATTTTAAGACATGTTTTCTGTAGGAAAATACTACACATGTCGTTTATATTAGGTCATTGATATCATTTTATAAGATAGATAATTCAAAGACTTTTTTTTGACCCTTGGGAGTGTTCTGTTCTTATAATTATTGACACATTTTTTCTTTAGCGTTTCAAAATTTCATGCTCATATCACATATGTCAATGTTTCGCTCATCTTCTCATTAAGATAGTCGAATTTGATCTGTTCGGTGTGTAACCAGATCAACACTAAATTATTATACAATATTTCATCCCTCTCCAATCCTTGAAGCAACGCCAGCCTCACACCCTCCCTCCACGTACCACTGCTCAATGCTCGGGCACAGGCGGATGGCCTCCGCAGCAACCATCGTGTTGCCCATCGCCGCGCCTTGGGTTTGACGACAACGACGGCGACAATGAGTATGACCTGTATGTGATCAATCAAGATGAGAGAGCGGAAGAGAGATGTGAAGAATGTTCGAAGGGAAGCACGAGCGATTCCCACAAATAAGATCCCCTTCATTCTTTTGGTGTTAAGGTGTAGTTTTTGAGTGCACTCCAAACACTAATGCTAATTAAAAGGTTGTATCTAGATATTTAACTTGACCATTGACATAATGTCCCCTTCATTAACTTGTTTGACCATTGGAAATACTCTATAAAAATTTATAGGACCTTCTAGGTCACTATAAAAGGTCCTATAAAAGTTTACAGAGGGGGTATTAAACAAACCTCGAGCCATAGCTCCTATCATTTCAGGGCTCACTCAGTTTACCAAACTTCCAAATCAAAGAAACAAGAAACATGAAGGATTTATAAGCCCTATCTATTTCAATTCTTAGGATTTTTTTCATGAGGTATTACCCAATGGTAAGAATTCTTAGGAATTTTTCATGTAGAAGGATGCATCCGGGATATTTTTTTTCTCCCATTGCAACGCACTGACATATTTACTAGTACATATAAACAACGGGAAAGAAAAAGGAAAAATTGAAGGAAAGTGAGACATACACAAACCTAGCCACATGGGCCGGCCGTGCCGTGCCGGCCTGAAGGCCTAGCCATGGGGATCGACCCGGCACAACACGGCTGCAGGCCGACCCGCTTTGGCTTTGTGGTCGTTTCAGTCTAAAAAAATAAAGAAAAACTGCAGAAAATCCAAAACATTAAGAAAACATACAGGGGAATTTAAAAATTAAGAAAAAATAAAAAATTCTAAGAAGGATATAAAAAAGTTTAGTTTTTTTTGAGCAAAAGAAAAAAGTTTAGTTACAAGCTGGCTTGTGTTGGCCCGCAGTTAAAAGGGACATGTCGTGCCCGACCTTAAGGCCGCTCAGGATCGGCTTTGTTCCGTGGCGGGCTGAAGGCCGACCTAGCCCTTTTAATCGTGTGCCGTGCCGCAGGCCGCGCGGCACGGCCCATACGGTGTCCCTTCCTCCAGCCGCGTGTCGTCTCGTTCGCCGCCCCACCATGGCTGCAAGGCTGCAACCATGAAAACGGAACGATAAGAAAAGACAGGACGGTGATGCAAGTTCAACTTCAACAGGATCAGCAGTCTCTCTCGGATGGGAGCGCCGGCAAAAATTAAAAGTCCAATTCTTGAACTACCGTGGTTTGGTAACGCTGCCGTAGTTCGAGCATTCCTGGTTGCCCAGCGTTGTTGTAACCCCGAGGTTTTACTTCTGTCGGAGACACACCTCGACAACTATCAAGTTAAGTGTTTGTCTAGAAAGTTGCATACAAAATTTCAAATTGTCTCGGTGAGTGATGAGGAAGGGTGGTTAGTGCTATTTTGAAGAACAGAAGTTAGAAGTTGCTCCCCACTACTCCCTATTCTCTCATCATGCACACTATCCACAAGTAATGTGCCACATCATCCTATATTAACATGCAACATCTACACATCAGCAATGAACCACGTCACACTCATGCATTCCCCACGTACACCACGTCCACCTCCTCGGGCGTGAATTGATCGATAATGAAGACCAAGTTTTCTAACCGTAATAAGGCCTATTCTTTTTATCTCCCCACTAGATTAATATTTCTGTCTGTTCCTTCTCCGTCTCTTAATTCTCCGGCAGTTTGCTCAGCTATTAATTCCCTTCTCCGTCTCTTCGTTCTCCGGTAGTTTCCTTGGCTATTAATCCCCTCGTGTGATCTACTGTCCATTGTCGATCCATTCCGAAGTACAGTAGCCAAATTCACCTGCACTCTGATGGAAGATAGATCTCACGTGTAGTTTGTCCTTCCTGTCAATCATCCACTCCACCAAAAGCAAACAAGAAAAGGAGAGATCCAATCCAACGACGAAGTGATGGTCTGATGGTCTCTCCTTTCCTGCCTGTGTAGGACGCACAGAGGAGAGCGACCCATCAAGCGGCTCCGTACAGCGCCGCCGCGGGGCAGCATCGAGGAGGGCCTCCCTCCTCCTAGCACTCTTCTGTCCCCACTTCTGGCACTAGATCGACAAAAGATGCAACTCGACTTGCTGTTGTTTCGTACCACCACCGCGAGTATTTCCGCTTCCACTGCGATGCCTCCTCCCGGGTCGTTCCCCGTGGTTGTGGGTGAAGGCATGCTCTGTCGCACCTCAGAGAAAACTTTGGCAGGGTTGTCCACGCCTCAAACACCGTTCTCCGGGAAAATGGGTGGCCGACAGGCAATGGCTCGATTTGTGGTGAATTGGTGACAGGTTCTCCATTCTCCGTTCTCTTTTTTGCATTATTAAAGATTAATCATAGGCAAGGTTTTGGTTACCGAATGAGGTAATTTTACCGAGGGGGACTGATAAATGTGGTTACCACGGTTACCGAGAAATACCGACAAATACCGAGAATATTTCGAGCGAATTTTATAGTTGAATTTTGAATTCAAATAAGAAAATGAACGAATATTCAAACCAGAGACCTCTCAAAACAGGAACTAGGTTGCTACCAACATGCCATAACCAACTTTCATTGCATTAATTAGACCCTACATACCTTACTGTAAATCGAGTGTTTAAATTCAAAAATTTCAAAAAAATGGTATTTTTTGCTCGGTATGACGATTTACCGAGGGGCACGGAAATACGTGGTAACCATGGGAAATCTTGAAATTTCGACTGGTAACCAAAACCTTGATCATAGGTCTTAGTTTGGTTTCAATGGAAAGTCGAAGACACTGCTGCTTTAGTCTTGATGATGTTTATTGGTATTGTTTATATTAGTAAGCACGGTTGTCTTTTCACTATCTTCAGGTGGAACATATATGAGATTATCCCGTGGAACTGTACAGGAGTGCTTGCAAAGGAAAATCATCCTGTCATCCATCATGTCCAACCTGAATCTTGGTATGTCTTTGCTCACCTATTCTGTAGGATTCCCTTAAATGAACTACAGAGCACATGAATATATATAACTGATTTCAGTTACTAATTATCATCGATCTGGTTTTAGGCTACTAATTTATATATGTTTATGTACCAGGTTACTATTTGTATCTGCATATTCAGGGACATGATGTTCTCTTTCTTTTGCAAAAATACTACTAGGATGGCATATTGAGTTCATATATGGCACATCACAGAAACATTTGCTTTGCAGCTTTTTGTACTAATTATTGTGTTGAAATATGCCATTGTTCTCTTATATTTGCATCAAAATCAGTTGCGAACAAGTTAATTTGGTAAGTATCATGTACCATGCTAGAATACTTCCTAGGTGAAAAAAGGCCCCTCACTTTTTTCTGAATCGAGTATATCATGTCAGGTTGTTTACCTACATGTGCTGTCCAATACTGAAGACAATAGATATATGCATTGTTTCCTACGAGCAAGTTACTATTGATTGGTTTCGGGAATATATGGATTGGTCGTCTCAAATCAATAAGTCGTTCATGACTTGGTTTATCTTGCCCGTTTCTTCGACCATGAACATTATCAGATAAAGAGAGTCCATTGGTTGCCATTTTGTAATCATAAGAGTCCATTAAAGTGGCGCCCAACTCTTTTTTATCTTCTTTTTAAGCACTCTATTTGGATCTTACACAAGGAATGACCATAAAGGCCAGAATGATATTAGTTGTTAATTAATTTTAATATGGCGAACCAATGCCCTAAAACCTTATAGTAATTTTTTTGACTCCTCATATAATTCTATCAAAGGTTCAAACAAACATATATTTATTTATACACCCCTTTAATGGTCTCACTACTTTTTACTCGATAAACCCCCTCCTTATAGCAGCACACATTCCCGCAGCAACGCGCAGGGTATCATCTAGTTACATTGATGTTAAGGTGGTGAAGGGGGTGGAAGGGAATGGAGACTCACTGGAACTTATGGTGAATTCCATTGGGAGGAGAAACACTAGACATGGGAGCGCATGTGCTACCTAAAGTAACACCCTGACCACCCATGGCTATTGGTGGGTGACATAAAAGAAATCATGTTCATGGAGGAGAAAGCAGGCCAACCCTCGTCCCCGAAAGTATATGGAAACTTTTCGGGGTGCTCTCAATGGTTGTGAACTCAAGAACATTGGGTTCATGGACGATAATTTCACCAGGAGAAAGGATTGGACCAGGAAGCGTCTTGGTCGGGCAATGTCAAGCGGTGCATGGTAAACTATGCAACCTCATGCAACTCTTGTCCACTTAGAGTTTAATCACAGTGATCATCGGTCGTTGTTGTTTGGATACCGACTACTACCGTGTGGTAAATGCTCAAAGGAGAACAGGAAGGCAGTGCTTTGAGGCAACCAGAATGGGTAAGTCCTCAAGAAGCCAGAGAAATGCTTGCGCATGGTACAACGTGATCTAGAGAAGGATGTGTGGTCCGATGTCTGATGAGAATGAGGCGAGGAGCCGAGGAAGAATGAACTCTATTATGAAATAAGAACACCTTCTAAAAAAGCAAGAGATCCAATGGCTTCAACGGGCAAGAATTAATTGTCATATTCGTGAAAGACCTAACAAATGAAGGTTAGCACCATCTACGGGTTTACAAGCCCTGGTTCTTGTTTCATTATGGTTTGGCACTGTGATCATAGTAATAGCCTGTAAGCAAGATCGCAAGATCCGTGCAACTGTTGCATTGTGTAAGTAATTGAATTGTGCCTAGGATAACAAGAATGGTATGATCCAACGGCAGCGATATATGCACACTGAGATTGCAAGGGATATTGGAACAATTGAACTTCGGCATTGCCATCAGGAAGCAAATGGAGTGGGACACAAGTTAGCTAAAAGGTCTTTTGTTGACAATCTTGTAATTGGGCCAATGAACACCAAGCATTATTCTTAATAACCTCGTGAATGATGTGTCAATGTTTTCATTAAGGCTTTCCCTGTAAAAGAAAAGTAGTCTAATCTCCGACTCAATTGTTTCAGAATTCAAAGTTTAATGCAAACAAGCAAATCTGCTTCGAATTTTCAAATAAAGTATAAAATAGAAGGTGAATTCAGGGCAAAAACTTCTCAAGGAGGGTTGTATCTTGATTCCCATTTTTTTCTCCAAAAACAAATTTGATCCCCGTTGATCCATGTGCCAAAAAACGCAAAAAAAGGTGCACCAAAAACGTACGGAAATGTTAACGCCCACACGTGTGGGCGTTTGCACATCGCCCACACGCCTCCATCACCACTCATTTTGCCACGTATGAATAGATGATATCAGCAGATTTTTTTTTGGTTTTCGGCTTAAAAATGTTGTATCTCCTAAATAAAAAAGCGAACTAAAAATCCGTTTTCACCATTAAATCCGTCTCGACGAGATCTTCAAAACTAGACCCCATGTTGATATGTTTCGACGAATTTTTTTTTTGCCAGAAGTTGCCACGATGTTTACACTGCAGTTGCCATAGGGCTTAAACTAAAGTTGCCATGTGGCAATTTTAGTTTGTAGATCATGGCAATTTTAGTATTTTGATGATGGCAACTCCAGTACTTTGACCATGAAAATTATTTTTTGTATGAACCATGGCAATTTTACGTGCATGTATCATGGCAATTTTAGTTTATGGTTCATGGCAAGTCTAGTTTCTTAATTCTCTGTTTTATAAATGTCAAAATTTACTTCTAAATGTAGAAGAAAATAGCTGAAACATATCATGGCAACTTCAGTGTAAACATCATGGCAATTCATATGCAATAGACATGGCAACTTTTAATCCAAAAAAAATTTCATCAAAACATATCAACATGGGATCT
Organism: Triticum aestivum; assembly: GCF_018294505.1. Classification (NCBI taxonomy): domain Eukaryota; kingdom Viridiplantae; phylum Streptophyta; class Magnoliopsida; order Poales; family Poaceae; genus Triticum; species Triticum aestivum. Next base: position 64,283,427 of record NC_057807.1, read on the forward strand.
AGTTTCGAAGATCTCATCGCGAGGGATTTAATGGTGAAAACGGATTTTTAATCGGATTTTTCGTTTAGGAGATAAAACATTTTAAAAACTGAAAATCCAAAAAGATTCCTGCATGCATGCATGCGATGACGTGGCAATCTGTTTACATTAGAGACGTGTGGTGCGTCTACCTTCCTGCCACACGTGTGACAGTTAGCGTGACCCAAAACGTATAATCTGTGTGAATGCTTCCAACAAGCAAGCAAATTCGGAAATACCCACGAGTATTTATTTTCTTTTGCAAAAAATAGTAAATAGCCATGAGTACTGAATCGAGCGTTCCAATCCCAGTGTTTCAGAATTCAGATTCAGTGAAAACAACTGGAAAAGGCTGCTTTGTCTTGACAGCGTTTGGCCCTGGAAGATCATGAGTAACTTTTCAATTTTCAGTTTTTTGTTGGAAGAACTACTGACACATTATCATGCAGGTCATTCATCTTGAGGCACAATTATACTGAAGTACTGAATCCACGCAGACCAGGAGTAACTGAAGTACTGAACACGAGAAACGACACATCACAAGCAAGAAAAAGGTCCTACAAAGAACGTAAACTCTTTCTGGATTACTTCCAACAACCAACAAGCAAGAAAAATTCAGTAATCTTCAGTGAACAAGAAAATTGCTAAAGATTGATTTGTCGATTGCAATGGTCATGGAAATTACAAGATGTTCAGAAATTTATTGATCATTAAGAAGCACGAAGAATTACACAAAGTTCAGAACTTTCTTGATTACCTAACCAGCAAGCAAGACGATTACAGAAAATCCAACGCTCTATTAATACCAAGATCCAATGGAGTCCTACCAACATTCTCGATCAGCCAGAGCTCTTCTATTACAAGTCAAATCCCAATAGCAAAATTCCCCACGGTCAGCTAAAAGTAAGATGAAAGAACAACCAAGTCTAGGTAGAAGACTAGAATGAATCTACATCCGGTAAGCCTGGAGCGGCATTACGTCAAACACCACCCTCGCCGCCGGCCAGAGCCTCAACTCGGTGAGCGGGTCGTCAGCTTTGCAAGTCATGTCACTGGGCGGCACCGCAGCAGCCGCATTGGCCCTGATATCCCCGGGCGCCAGAGGGAACAGGTCGAGGCACTTCCTCGCCGCCGCAGATGTGTCTTCCTCCGGCACCTCCTCGGCCAAACCAGGGAACAACGGCAGGCACCGCGGCGTGACCTCGGGGCCCGTGGCCTGCCGGGCGGCGGAAGGAGCCCACGGGCGCGTTTGGCCCTGTTGGGAAGGCGCGTGCTCCTGGCGCTTGCGGAGGATGGAGTTCCAACGGTTCTTGACGGCGTTGTCGGTGCGGCCGGAGAGGAACTCGGCGATGGTGGACCAGCGGTTGCCGTAGGCGGCCTGGTACTTGACGATGAGCATGTCCTCCTCGATGGTGAAGGGCTTGATGGCCTCCACCCTGGGGTCGAGGTGCTGGCACCAGCGAAGGCGGCACGACTTGGAGTTGCGGCCGGGCAGGCCTTGACAGATGGAGTCCCAGTTGTGCGGACCGCCGCAGCGCCGCACCTGCTCCCGCAACAGATCGTCCTCCTCCTTGGTCCACATCTTCTTGACCCCGTGCGGCGAGCCGTCGCCGTCACAGGCACCGGCATCGTTGCCCGACGTCGGCATCATCACCCCCAAACTTGGATCGCCTCCCGTGGATGGTTTACACCGATATATGCAGGAATGAATAGTTTAGCTTTGTGCTCCTGACCTTCCCTGCTCACAACCCAGCGTCATTATATAGCAAAGCTGCTGCCTCCTCCCGCTTAGACCGGCGAGGTGGGACTGAATAGCAAGCACTTGTTTCTTCTGTTGCTGGCCGCGTCCCGTCCTCCAGCCGCGTCCCGTCCCGTTCGCCGCCCCGCCATGGCTGCAAGGCTGCAACCCGAGTACGGTGCCCAACCATGTGACGGGAGGTGGGACGACGACGACGCCATTACGCGCCGCCCTCGGCCGGAAAGAGGGGCGGGGACGATGATGCACGCGAATTCGCTCAGAGCGGCAACGGCGACGGCGGTAAGAGCGTTCTCGTCCGCCGGCGACCGCGCCCGTGGGCCCTGGTGGCTGCGGCGGCTCCATTGCGCAGGGCATCGGGCTCCAGTTCGTGAGTGCCACAACCCTAACCCAACCCCAGCTCGACTCCTACTTCTCGTTCCTCCTCCTATCCCCCTTCCCCCCACTCCTCCGAATTTCCGATTCGCTGATCTCATCTCCCGCCTCTTGATTTCTGCCTGCAGGTGAGGCAGCTTGCGGAGGAGGAGCGACCAGGGACGACGTGCCGCGCCCCCGACTCCGCCGTGGAGCTCGAGGAGCTGAGGCGGGAGCGCGCGCGGCACCTCACCGTGCTGCCGCTGGACGTCACCGACGAGAGCACCATAGAGGTAATGGACGAAAATCTCTCCTGCCTTTGTTCCCCAAATTTTTACAAGCTGATGCAGTGACACACTGCTGGGGAATGTTTTGTTGTTTCGATTGCAGGCCTCCGCGCCCGCAGTTGAGAGACCCACGGATCTCTCTATCTACTTTTGATCCCAAAAATGTTATACAACCAGGTCTGCCCTTCACAATTTTTCCATCTGTTCTTCACATTTGAGCACTGGTTTCCAGTTTGCATTCGGTGGGTTATGGGATTATGATGGCTTATCTGAAATCAGGTTGCTCTGATCTCATGTTGCAGACACCTCATTGAGCAGAGGTCAGAAGTCATCCCTGCTTGTGGCATATGAAGTCGATGCTGTCGGTCCTATTCTAGTCATCAAGGTAGAGACCGCTGCCTTCCTTTTTGCTCCCAATTGTGTCGGCATTCCTCTAGTCTCTGGGGTGTTCTTACTCCAATGTCTGAAAGTATCTTGTATTGTACTCTGAGGACTGAATTGATTTTTTTTTTTGTTAGCACATGCGTCCATTTCTGAAGATTGGAGCGACCTTGGAAACAGGGAAGGGTTGCTCGTTGGTTGCAGATATGAGCGCCAGCCAGAGTAGGCTCGACAGGAGACAATGGTCTGGGAGGCCGGCATTTGTATAAGGCTTCTAAAACAGCACTGAATCAATGTATGTGAACAGTAAGATTCATGTCCCATCCAGATTTTACCAGCCCTCTGTTTATACTAATCTTGTTATCATTATAGTCTTCTCTCATCTGATGTTTTGTGTATTCTATCCAAAGCAAACTAGTCATCGCACAATTATGTACCTTTCTTTTTTTAGGTTTCTAAAATGCATGCATTGGTGAAGTTTTGCAGTGATAAAGAGTGCATCAGTCGAGTTGGGCAAGAAGACAACATCGCCTGCATTTTTCTACATCCAGCAACAGTTGACATTGACCTCTGACAGCCATTCCAAAGAAATGTGGCCAAGGATAAGCTCTTTAGGGAGTTCTCTGTACAGAAGCTACTGTCTATCATCGGCAATGCCAGAAGACTGACAACGGGAAGTTCTTCGCTTGGGATGGTCAAGAAATCCTGTGGTTACCACTGTTTTCAGTCAGTGACTGTCGCCCCTTTTTTGTGTGTGTGTCTTGTTTTTACCACTCTTCTTTCTTATTTGGAACCGCTTGGTGCCCCTTTAGCTTTGAATTAAAAAGCTTTACTCAAGCTCCAGTTAGATATCTAATTTGAAAAGCGTGTGTTCCCATTCCCTAGAATATTATGCATTTAAGATGTTTGCCACTGAGTACAAGTCAAGCTTGTTTCCTAGGATATGCATATATGATGTTTGGTACCGAGTTCAAGTCAAGCTTGTTTCCTAGAATATGTATAAGCACCTTGCTAAGTTGCTAAGCACTGGTGCCTACTACAAGCATGGATGCCGCAAACTTGACTCCTCATCGAACCTACATAGCAAGAGAAAACAGTTGCATTGTGCTCAGCAACCCTACATAGCAAGAAAAAGAACAGTTGCATTGGGCCCAGCACCTTTCCATGCACCTTCATTTTACATGCCCCTATGTACTGTGGAGATAACTGATAATTTATCGTCATCACCACATAGTACTGCTCCCCACCTAGCCAGGCTTGCAGGGACACCTCCCTGGCTCGATAGTCCTATGCCTGCAATGTCATTGCTGTCTCCACACTATCTGTTGCTTCTGTATTCCCGTGCGGCTGTGCTTGCTGGGCCTCGACTCAGGCGGCACCATCATGGATATGGCCTATGATATGTTTCTCACATCTGAAAACTAAACTAAAGCCAAAGAACAACAGGAAAAGAAACAAAAACTGTATGAGCTAGCCTTCGCGGGGCCTTTACGCCTGTGTGCCTGGAGCTTGGCTTCAGATGATAGCGTCGGCATGATACGGAGAACCATTGTCAAATACTCAGGGATTTCACACTCTACACAGACCCCACATGGTTAGAAGGATTAGTGATCGCGCACCCTTCACCTTAGCCTTTCCAGCTCTCTCTGCAGCCTTCACAAACCAGGTCTTAAATTCCTCACTGGGTTGCAGACATTGTGCATGTAGGTGTAGCAACCAGTTGCGTTTATCTGGCGAAAACACACTCCATCAGCAGATGCAAAATTGATTCCGATGCCTGATCACAGACGGGGCAAGTCTCTGGGCGAGGCAACCATGGTGGGCTAGGTGATCCACCGATTTGTCCTCTCTGCATTAGGTAAGCTCTGATTCCACATCGCCTTCCTTATTTACATTTGAATTATTAACAGCTGGGCATTGTAGTTGTAGTTTGTGCGACCTTGTGGTATGGATTTGTGTACTGGCAAATGGAAATTTTAGTTGCTGTTTCTGATTTGCATTCTATCTTGTAGGCATTGAGAAATATTTGAAACCTGAGCCAACTACTGAATCACATTTCACTTATCGAATTCCAAGTACAATTGCACAAAAGAGTGTCCGTACTCAGTATTATAGTCGTAGAGTGGTATATGGCCAACTTTTACATAGATACCCCACTACTTACACAGACAAACCATGACATGTAATGGAAGTCATGAGATCTACCTGCTTGCAGTTGTGCAATACTGGAAAAAGTGAACAGCATAGAAACAATACTTATGATTACCAAGTTAAGAGCACCTGTGGCGGTAATTCCAGGCCACATGTGCTCCCTTTTAGCATCTCGACGACTCTAGTCATAGTTGGTCGGTTACTAGCACTTAGCTGTATACCACAACCCACCAACTAACCATTTTCCTTAAATATTTTTGATCTCGCCATTAAGACACAATGTAACAACATTCAAAGCATAGTCATAGATTAGTGCCCTCTTCATTCTGTCCAAGCAAAATCGTAAGGGCAATGACATGAGAAGTTTGCTGATGCCGGCTACCTCATTGATGATTCTTCCACATTCTTTTCATTTGTGTGTAAGTGTATCTTTTCGGATATACTACTGCATTCTTTTGTAGGAAGGACTTAATCCTCGGTGTTCCCTTCAATCTCTTTCTTGACCTGTATGCCTTGTAGCCCAGCAAACATGTAAGGAAAAGTATGATTCCATTCAACTAATTCATGCCTCGGTTTTCTGGTTAGATGGTAGTAAACAAAGTCCAAATAATCTAGTACTCCCTCCGCCCGGAAATACTTGTCGCAGAAATGCATAAAGATGGATGTATCTAGAACTAAAATACGTCTAGATACATCCATTCCTCCGACAAGTATTTTCGGACAGAGGGAGTAGTAAATTGGTTTATTTGGACTTTGTTTACTACCACCTAACCAGAAAACTGAGGCATGAATTATTTGATATGGGAACACGTAATTTGTAGTGTCACACAATAGGAAGAAGTGCATTGCAAGTTACTGAAGAGGGCAGACTTATTGTTGCTTTCATCATGAATCCCAGGTTTAATTTGTCGAGAACTTATGCGGTCATGGCATCTTTCCGATAAACTGAACATGGTTACTACTTACTATACTAAATGCACATGACTGAAGCTGATCTAGTAAAAGATGAACATGAATGTGAAGATGCAAAACATCTAGTAAAAGAGGGCTGAGAGATATTTCTAACAATTTTCTCTTGTTTTCTGTACATGTTCAGCGTATGCAAAAAATGGAACAGCATTCTTGACTCTTGAGTAGTTGCAATATGCATAATTGATAAAATGTAAAGCTTTAGAAGTTTCACAATCTTTCTCGGCATTTATGAACATCACACTTGCCATTTTTTACTTAGAAGAGATCCCTAAATGTGCCTGCATTCTTTGGTACCTTTTCTTGATTTAGTATGAATTTCTACCGTTTTCTGGCATTTCCATTTTGATATTTATGAATTAATCACTTCTTCTACACTATCCCCACCCCCTAGTCAAAGTGACACGCTTCTCTTTTTGTGAGCAAAAAGAGTTATGGTCCTAGGTTAAGTCTCCACCAAATATCTTGCCCAAGGTATCTGAAATTTGCATAGACTACTGCAAGTAAACGTAAGCAAGTATCAAGGTCATTTAAACCATGTTAAATGAACCCCGAATGAAGGTCCACAATGGTTTTCTTAACGTGTTCACATTTTTTTTGATGACATGCAAGTTTGCAGGAGAAATAAGAGATGTACATAGTTACATAAATGAATTTTATCACTGGATGTCGACACGGTATCTATAATGTGTTATTAAATCACATTGTTGTGATTTTTATTGTTTTTAAATGGATATTCCTGAATCTGGGTGTAGCTGCAATGCCCCTTGGACAGCTTGCACTCAAAGCACAGCCCGGCACTTGCATCCGAGCGGCAGCAACTAGCAAACGCAAGAGTAGAGCCTTGACACCATCGTTTGGTCAAGAGAGTTGCAAAGGGGAATGAGGTATAGTAGAAGAGGCGATACACTAGCAGGTCGATCTAATTATTTATGAATTATGACTAATTGCCGTTTACTAATAGCAATGGTCTACTGTGTGTGCAGGACTGGACAGGAGAGGATATTTTGCTGATTAGAATCTGGGAAGTTAACAGGATCCGTGAAGTCAATGGATTCGGTCATCTGTCTCCTTGACAGCTCAAGCAGAGGAATTTTCAGGCACAGAAACAAATCTGTGTGTAGCTCATTGGACTACTAGCCATGTCAGAATCCACGACGACCATCACCACCACCACCAGCACGTTTACCACTAACTAAGCCAGGGACATGGGCAGTTAGGACGCGCATGTCTGGCGTATCTCACACTTCATGCAGGTATGAATTTTCTCCAGCACTAGATTTCTAAAATCAGCGTTACATAGACAACAAATGTGCATGCCCCGTTAACTAGATTCATTCCCTATATCTGTTGACCAAAAATTCCTGACTTGGATAACGACCAGCTAAGTTGAAGTATTCCTACTGCATCACGCTGGTTTATCTCTAGTCATCTCCACTACCTTTCACTGCAAGGTCCCCATAATTTGAAATCTCACTGATCACTCGAAGTCGAGTTTCAGGCGATTCTGGCCTGGGTGGTCACAAACTCACAGCCATTGTATTCCAGTTCCGTTTCTTCTTTTAATCAGGCTCAAAGCCATTGATAAATGTTAGTACCAGAAAATTCCTGAAAGAGTCCTGAAGGCACAGATCAGCGATGCAGTACTAATCTAATCAAGTCTGTCGAGCTCGTGGCGGCCTCGAACCTAAAATTCAAAAGTTCACTGATAACTCAAATTCGAGTTTCAGGCGATTTTATGGCCTGAGTGGCCACAGTCCTTATACTCCAGTTCCGTTTTCTTATTTTAAACAGCGCTACTAGTACAAAATAATAATTCTTGAAACAGTTCTGAAGGGCCCAGATAAGCGATGCAGTAGTAATCTAATCAAGTCTGTGCAGAGCTCGTGGTGGCCTCAATGCTGCCGGTGCTGCTGCTGGCATCTGAAGTACCAAAAGAATCTTCAGCTGATGGCTGTGGCATGTAGGTTGCAACCGGCATTTTCGCCGGGAGGCTTGGCAACGGCATCTCGAACCGCAGCACACTGACAGCCTGCCTGATGGATGGCCTCAAGCTGCGGTCAGGGTGCCCGCACCAGAGCCCGACCACCATGACATGCTCCATCTCCTGCCCGTCAAACTCCCCATCCAACCGCTCATCGGCCGCCTCAAGGATGGTTCCTTTGCCATACGACTCCCAGACCCACTGCAGCAAGTGGACAACGGAGTCATCGTCATCTTCTTGGACTACCGCCGGCCGTCGGCCACATGCAATCTCGAGCAGGACGACGCCGAAGCTATAGACGTCGGACTCCACGCTGGCAGTGGCAGTGAAGACGCACTTTGGGTCCATGTAGCCGAGGGTCCCGGCCGCTCCTGTCGTGCACGAGCCCCTGCCGTTGCCGACGATCCTGGCAAGGCCAAAGTCGCCGAGCTTGGCATTGAAGGACGCGTCCAGCATCACGTTGCTTGGCTTGATGTCCCTGTGCAGGATGCGCTGCTCCGTCTCCTCGTGCAGGTACAGCAGTGCAGAGCCAAGCCCGAGCACGATCTCGTACCTGACCGGCCACGATAGCAGGTGGTCTGGCTTGTAGAGGTGAGCGTCGAGGCTGCCTTTGGGCATCAGCTCGTAGACAAGTAGGAGATCGTCGTCGTCGCCGCCGTGGAACCATCCGACGAGCCGCACGAGGTTCCGGTGCCGGATCTGGCTGATGATCCTCACCTCGGAGACGAACTCCTTCCAGCCCTGCCGGGAGCTCTTGGACACTTTCTTCACGGCGATGTCGAGGTTTGTGTCATGGAGGAACCCACGGTACACGGATCCAAAGCCTCCTTCTCCTAGCTTATTACTGTCGGAGAAACAATCGGTGGCGGCCGCGAGCTCACCATATGAGAATCGCACGGGCCCGGTGCCTTGCTCGAGCTCGTCTTGGTCTGTGCTTCTGCCATGGAAGTAGACCACCTCTTTCAGTGGTTGTTCCAGCTCTGATCTCACTGCCGCCTTAGACCTCCTTCGCCTCTGGTGTGACAAGAACCAAACCGACAGACTGATCAGGCAGAGCATGAGCGCCATGGCACCAGCAACGACAGCCGCTTTTACCCTTTTGCGGCGTCCGTTCTTGCTGATCGTGTACGTGTTGTACGCGATATGGCAGCTGAACCCTGTGACTGATCCTCCGACGCTGTTGTTGGACAGCAATTGCGGCAGCTGATCGGTGTAGTAGGAGAGGCAGCGTGTGCACTCACTTGGCAGCAGGTCCCTGGTGCACTGCGCCACCCCAGACATAGCTACTAGAGGGTCTTTCTCGTTGTAACTCTGGGTGCCTCGAGCGACCCGCATTGCGTCTTTGCCGGCCCTCGCTGTGAGCCGACGCATCAGCTCGTCCCTCGTCCCGCTGGCACTGCTCATGTTGTAGGGGGCTAGCGGTGCTATACAGGCTGTTGCCTCGCTTCGAGGGAGAGGTCGGCGACGGAGAAGAAAGATTTGTCGGAGTACCGGATGAAGCAGGAGCTCCCCATGTAGACGTTAGCCGTCCGGCTCTGCGGGCATTTCTTCATTATCTCCTCAGGTGAGGTACGGCAATATTGGCACACCTCCGGGGAATATTCGACCTCGGCGTAGCACATGAAGAGGGCGAAGATCTTGTCGGCACCCACGCCAAAGGTGCCACTGTAGAAGCCACCTTTTCGCGGGGCTGCCATGGTGATGGTCTGCAGCAGGCGGTAGAGGTTCTTGTGGTACTGGCTTCCGTCGGTGTAGTTGTCAGCAGAGCACCGGATCGGGGGTTGGTGGACGTAGTCTACAAGTGCGCTGGTGCAGAGTGCACCGCCGACGGATAGGACCAGCAGAAGGTGGAAGCATGGAGTTGGAGCCATGGCCGGCCAGTGGTGACTTGGTCGACAGGATAACGCAACGCACCCCTTGGTAGGGCTTATATGATACTACGTTGGGAGCAACTAGGACTATGGCACTAGCTCAGCATTTGGTAGATTCTTACCACGAGACAAAGACTCGTAGCTAACTCCCACCGAGGACCAACGGTGACCGAGTCTCCGTTGATTTTTCTCTTGGTTGATACCAAAATTACAATTTTGTCACTATCAGAATTCGAAGTTGATTGCCTGTACAGTGGATTATTCATAGAAGGAGCCATATGGACACAACGTGTCATTCAAGGCACGGCCAAATTTCCACAAGTCATGCCAAAATAATAATTACACATCTCTGTCAATAAAACTCAAAATACATAGCATTTCCCAATATAAGAAAAAAAATCATTATAGATCAGCGGAGATTTCTTTTTCATCAGTATATATAGCAAAAACTAAATCATTTGATCAAGTGCAGGAAAAAAAAGCCCTGCACAGGAGAAGAAATTGTACCGTACAAAACCTTGAAAGGATCAGCTCATCAGCCAGGAGCAAAGGTGAGTTCAATCCTTACCTTTTTTTTAACAGCTAGAAAAAAAAACTATGACGCATCTCAGACTAAGGTATAAGTCTTCCGTTTTTACTTTGCCCCAGAGCTGAGTTTTCAAAAAATTCACGAATGTACTCTTAGCTAATGACACTCTAATATCTCCATGCCAGTGTTGATCATGTACAATCTTTTTTCATGATCTCTGGGCACCTGCCCATTGGCCCATATGATCCACTTCAGCACTTGTGAGCCAGTCTCTCTGAATTCTGGTAGTGACACTATTGTCATGCCAAGTCGCTTTCAAGTTGAATGTCACAGATGGTGGGGCCGGGGACCCGAATCACGACTCACCAAAGGCATCACACGGAGTTGGGTTCATTCTCTTGCGTGTATATTAGTGGAATCCCGAAAGCAATTCACACGGAATATTGGTGGAATACTGAAAGGGCAATCCACACGGAATACTGAAAGCAATTCACCGCGTGGAATATTGGTGGAATACTGAAAGCAATTCACACGGAATTGGGTCTCAAGGGTGTCTCCTGTGATTGTGTCTCTCACGACTCTCCAAAGGCACCACAGCTGCCCAGCTATCATGGCTTTACAAGATCAACCATGGAGGTAAAGCCATGGCTACAAGACCCGCCTTCAAGACTGACTTCGTCAATGCCGTGCCCATCTTGTTCTAGAACCGAGAGATCGAATATGCACCACAAGCTGTTGGATGGACCATTGGTGGTGGTGGAATACTGAAAGCATGCAGTGAGACCACTCACCATTATATCAAAGGGTGTCTCTTGTGATTGTGTCGCTCACCACTCACCAAGGTCACCACCGCTGCCCGGCCATGGCTTCACCTCCATGGGTTCGCCTTGTGCTGCTACTCCTAGCAGGAGTTGCCGCATGCCACGCCCGCGCACTTTTTGACGGTGATGCCGCCAGCGACGAGATGCCCCAGCCCCTGCGGCCATCCGCGATGTCATGCTCAACTGCCGACAACTACACCGACGGAAGCAAGTACCATGTGAACCTCGACCGGCTCCTGTCGTCCATTCCCATGGCCGCCGCCAACGACGGCGGCTTCTTCAGCCGTAAATTCGGCATGGAGGGCGATGAGGTCTTCGGCCTCTTCATGTGCTACACCGGCGACACTGACTCTTGAGTGCCAGGACTGCCTCACCCGTGCACCTGCGGGTGTCATGAAGCTGTGCCCGCACAGTCGGACTGTTCGCGCTGTCTACAACGCCTGCACCCTTCGGTACTCTGATGAGTCCTTCTCCATCGCCGACCTAGACATAGCCGATCTCTCCGATGCGCCAAACATGGAACTGGAACGGTCCTCTTAGCGTACTCAGTACGGCGGAGGTGGAGATAGTTATGCAGCTTGGTACCAGGGAGTCGTACCACTCGTAGGCTACGTTGTGGACACGGCCGGCATGAGCCGCATGAGGTCTGAGCTTATTCGCCGGCTCATGGGAAAGGCGGGCCAAGTGGCCGACAGGATCGCCTCGGGCACACAACGGTTCACTGACACACAATGGGTGTGGGCGGTGGCGCAGTGTACGAGGGACCTGCCGGCAAGCGAATGCACACGCTGTCTCTCCTACTACACTGATCAGCTGCCGCGGTTGTTCCCGAACAACAGTGGCGGCGCCATCAAGGGGTATAGCTGCTACTTGGGGTACGCCATCCTTGTCGACAAGCCATCTACTGTGCGGCTTAACAGGTACCTGTACAGCGAGAACTATCAGAAGGACATGGCGGCCCAGGAGTTGGAGCGTGAGAGGGCGATGGCGGATGAGGACGCGAGGCGCAGAAAAAAGCGGCGAAAGATTGTTATCATTGTCAGCCTTGTTGCCATCGCCGTGGCGCTCGTGGTCTGTCTGATCGGCCTGTTGATTCGGTTCATGTGGTACTGGTGGCGAGGCTGGGTGGCAGCAGGCAGGGTTGCCATGGGATCATACATGGAAAAACTGACGAAAGAGGCGGCCTACTTCCTCAGCAAATGCGTATGGCAAGACGAGCTCGAGCAAGGGACTGGACCGAGACGATTCAGGTACGAGGAGCTTGCGGCCGCCACCAACGACTTCTCTGGAAGGAACAAGCTAGGAGAAGGAGGCTTCGGATCCGTGTACCGGGGGTTTCTCCATGACATGAACCTTCACATCGTCGTGAAGAAAGTGTCCAAGAGCTCTTGTCAGGGCTGGAAGGAGTTTGTCTCTGAGGTGAGGATAATTAGCCGGCTCCGGCACCGGAACCTCGTGCCGCTTGTTGGATGGTACTATGGCGGCAACGACGACGGTCTGCTGCTTGTCTACGAGCTGATGCCCAATGGCAGCCTGGACGCTCACCTGCACAAGCCGGACCACCTGCTGCCATGGGCAGTCAGGTATGGGGTCGCACTCAGCCTCGGGTCCGCACTGCTGTACCTGCACGAGGACATGGAGGAGCGCATTGTGCACAGGGACATCAAGCCAAGCAACATCATGCTAGGCGCGTCCTTCAACGCCAAGCTCGGTGACTTCAGGCTTGCGAGGTTCATCTGCGATGGCCGGGGCTCGTTAACGACGGGTGCAGCTGGGACACTCGGGTACATGGACCCGAAGTGCGTGTTTGCGGGCACAGCCAGTGTGGAATCTGACATCTACAGCTTCGGTGTTGTCCTGCTCGAGATGGCCTGTGGCCGGATGCCGGCGGTGGTCCGAGACGACGATGGTGGAGCAGTTGTCCACCTGTTGCAGTGGGTATGGGAGTCATACGGCAGAGGGGCCATTCTAGAGGCAGCCGACGCCCGAATGGACGGCAAGTTCGACGAGAAAGAGATGGAACGTGTCATGGTGGTTGGGCTTTGGTGCGGGCACCCCGACCCCGGCTTGAGGCCGTCCATCAGGCAGGCTATCAGCGTGCTTCGTTTGGAGGCGCCGCTGCCAAGCCTCCCAGCGGAGATGCCGGCCGCAACATACCTGATGCGGCCAGCGGCTGATGAATCTGTTTGTTCTTCGGTGGTCAGTGGCGGGGATGCCAGCACAACTCGTTCGGCTCGAGGCAAAGTCGAGTAGATGACTACTACATCCCCGATCTGGGCCTTTAACTAGGATCGTTTCAGAAATTTCCAAATATTATTGAAAATCACATTGTATGTATTGTATATTTGTATCCTTTTCAAAAAAAATACATTGCATATTCAGAATAATGCATGCATCTGCATGTAGTATCTCCCACCAATTGACAGTGTTGACACGATTGCTTTTCCATGATTCAAATGAAATTCGATCCGTTGGGTGTGCAGGTACGATTTTTAAGCTTGATTTCCTTCTAGAGTTATTTTTATACGGCAACTGGCAGGAGCTCTGCCTATGCATTATAGATTCTCTGACTGAAAGTTTGTAGAGGTGCAAAATGCAGCGCTGTCTCTTCTCTGATCTCGGCGCCGAGGCATGTGTTCTCAGAGTCCGCCACTGCTTGATGGGCCAGCCCTTGCTGCAGGTCTATGGGTCTATCTCTCCTTCGTTCTCGTCCTCCCAGCTCGGGTGTCACCGTGGTAACACTGCTGTAGTCGTCGTCGTTTCCACCATCACCTCGCTTGAGTTATTGTTGCCTTTGTACTGGGAGGGAGCTCTCGTTTCGAGTATTCATGAAGCTTCTTCATGGTTGCTTCATTGAGAATTCGAGACACACAACTCGTAGTTCATTTCATCTCTGCCATGCCCTGGATTTTAGGATGCAGCAACTCGCAACGATGGGACGGTTCTGCTGCTGCATTGACATGGCCGGCTGGGACCGCCCGTCGATGTGCTGCGCTCGTTCGAGGCACCACTGTAGGAGGAGTAGATGCTGCCTGCCAAATTTCCTGAAGTCCAAGTCACTCCCTGCCTTGGTCTAAATTTTCTGAAAAGGACACAGGGCGACTATTCATGAAAAAGGAAGACCGCATTCTACTTAGCTGAGAAAAATCTGCGTAAATTTGTGGCTACAAGACCCACCTACAAGACTGACTTCGTCAATGCCGTGCCCATCTAGTTCACCACTCACCGTGAGATCAAATATGCACCACAAGCTGTTGGAATATTGAAATCTGTAGACCACTCACCAATATATCAAAGGGTGTCTCGTGTGAGCTGTCGCTCACCACTCACCAAGATCACCACCGCCATGACTACTCCATGGGTTCGTCTTGTGCTGCTACTCCTGGCTGGCGTCGCAGCATGCCACGCCCGCCCACATTTTGACGGCGGTGCCGTCATCGATGAGACGCCCCAGCCCCTGCGGCCATCCATGATCTCATGCTCAACTGCCGGCAACTACACCGACGGAAGCAAGTACCATGTGAACCTCGACCGGCTCCTGACGGCCATCCCCGTGGCCGCCGACTCCAACGGCTTCTTCAACGGCACATTCGGCGCGGTGGGCGACGAGGTCTTTGGCATGTTCATGTGCTACGCTGACGACGCCGACTCTGAGTGCCAGGACTGCCTCACCCGCGCCCCCGAAGGTATCATGAAGGTGTGTCCTCACAGCCGGACGGTCCGCGCTGTCTACAGCGCCTGCACCATCCAATACTCCAACAAGTCCTTCTTCTCTGTTGCTGACCTTACCGTGGTTGACACGGTCGACCTTTCGGTCGCGCCCCAGCTGGAACAAACCCCTTACCCAACTTGGAACAACAGAGACCCTGAAGGTTGGCACCAAGGAGTCGTACTCGTAGGGTACGTTGTGGACACTGCCGGTATGAGCCACGCAAGGTTTAAGTTGATCCATCGGCTCATGGTGAAGGCTTGCCAGAGGGATGAACGGATCGCTGAGGGCAGACAGAAGTTCACCGATCCGGAGTGGGTGCAGGCGGTGGTGCAGTGCACGAGGGATCTGCCGGCGAGTGAGTGCACCCGCTGCCTCACCTATTACACCGATCAGCTGCCACGGTTGTTCCCAAGCAACAGCGGTGGCGCCATCAAAGGGTCAAGCTGCTACCTGCGCTACGCCATCCTTGCTGACAAGCCGCGCCCGCGCACTGTGCGGCTTGAGAGGTACCGGTATAGGGAGGGATATGAGACAGAGGAAAATGAGCGTGAGAGGAAGATGCTGGTGGAGCTCAGAGAAAGCCGACGAAAGGTTGTCATCATCACCAGCCTTATCACCATCTCCGTGGTGCTTTTTGTCTGCCTGATCGTCCTATTGGTTTGGTTCATGTTGTACCGGTGGCAAACATGGGTGGCAGCGGCCAGGGTTGCCATGAGATCAGTGTTGTACCGGTGGCGAACATGGGTGGCAGCGGTCAGGGTTGCCATGAGATCTTACATGGAAAAACCTCCTAAAGAGGCGGCCTACTTGCCCGGCAAAAGTACACGCCAAGACGAACTCGAGCAAGGGACTGGGCTGAGAAAATTTAGGTATGACGAGCTCGCCGCTGCCACCGACAACTTCTCTGGTAGGAACAAGCTGGGAGAAGGAGGCTTCGGTTCTGTGTACCGAGGGTTCCTCCATGACATGAACCTTCACATTGCTGTGAAGAAAGTGTCCAAGAGCTCTCGTCAGGGCTGGAAGGAGTTTGTCTCCGAGGTGAAGATCATTAGCCGTCTCCGGCACCGGAACCTCGTGCCGCTCGTTGGATGGTTCTATGGCGGTGACGATGATGGTCTTTTGCTCGTGTATGAACTGATGCCCAATGGTAGCCTGGACGCACACCTTTACAAGCTGGACCAGCTGCTGCCATGGGCAGTCAGGTATCAGGTCGCGCTCGGTGTGGGCTCAGCGCTGATGTACCTGCACCAGGACACGGAGGAGCGCGTTCTGCATAGGGACATCAAGCCGAGCAACATCATGCTGGACGCGTCCTTCAATGCCAGGCTTGGTGACTTCGGGCTTGCGAGGTTTATCTGCGATGGCCGGGGCTCATTGACGACGGGTGCAGCCGGGACGCTCGGCTACATGGACCCGAAGTGCGTGTTTGCGGGCAAAGCCAGTGTGGAATCTGACATCTACAGCTTTGGTGTCGTCCTGCTCGAGATGGCGTGTGGTCGGGTGCCAGCGGTGGCCGTAGACGACGATGACGGAGTCGTCATCCACCTGTTGCAGTGGGTATGGGAGTCGCATGGCAGAGGAGCCATCCTCGAGGCAGCCGACGCGCGGCTGGACGGCAAGTTCGACGAGAAAGAGATGGAGTGTGTCATGGTGGTCGGGCTCTGGTGCGGACACCCTGACCCTGCCTTGAGGCCGTCCATCAGGCAGGCCGTCAGTGTGCTGCGGTTGGAGGTGCCGCCGCCGAGCCTCCCGGGGAAGATGCCGGTGGCGACATACATGATGCGGCCAGAGGCTGATGAATCTTTCGGCTCTTCCGTTGTCAGCCACGGCGGCGGCAGCGTGGACTCCGGCATGACTCATTCTACTCGAGGCAAAGTCGAGTAGACAAGACAACTGCATCCCTGATCTGGGCTTTTAGGATTGTTTCAGAAATTTTCATTTACCTGCTTGTAACAAAAAAGTCACTTCATATGTACTATAATATTAATGTATGCTTGGACTGAACCAAGCTCTAACAAAATTTGAGCTACTTTCAAAATAATGCATGCATCTGCATCTAGGATCTCCCACCAGTTAGTTGACGACGATGACAGTCGCTTTGCCATTCAATTCAGATGGAAATGAAATTCAATCCGTTCTATGTGCAGGTATGAGTTGTTGCTGCCTTCTTTTTATTTATTTATTTTTCGAAAGGGAGTTGCCTTCTTGTTTAGTTTCGAGTATTCATGATGAATCTTTATCATGCTTGCTTGATCGAGAGTTCGAGGTGCAGATTGGAGTTCATTTCATCTCTGGCATGCCCTGAATTTTAGGATGCAGCTACTTGGGTCGATAGGGCGATTCTGCTGCTGCATTGGCATGGCTGGCTGTTGATGCGCTGCGTTTGTTTGAGGCACTCCCTCTTCGGTCTGTCAAACTTGCTGAAGTCCAAGTCACTCCCTGCCTCTATGTGCCAGCTCTTCGCTCTGAATTTCTGAAAAGGACACAGGGTGACTATTCATGAACTGAAAAATTGCCTTCTACTTCTAGATGAGAAAAATCTGTATAATTTTGTGGCTACAAGACTCGCCTAGAAGACTGACTTTATCAGTGTTGTGCCCATCTCATTCTAGAACCGAGAAATTGGTTCGCACCACTTCCTCTTCTCTTCCTCCTCATTCCTTGCTTCATTCAGACCCGTTTCTCTTCTTAACTGTTGTATTAAGATCACAGCAAAGCTGCTGGCTTATAGGTTCCAAGATGTCATTATAAATCTGGCACATATAAACCGGTCTGGATTCTTGAAGTCAAGATCAATTCAAGACGGTCTTGCCTCGGCCTTTGAATACCTTTATCAGTGCCACCAGTCAAAGAAATGAAATTATAGTACTCAAATTAGATTTTGAAAAAGCGTTTGACTTGATTTAACACAATACCATTTTCGGTATCCTGGGTGCTAGAGGTTTTTGTCAGAGATGGCGTAAATGGATCAGAATGGTTTTTCGATATGGCACTTATGTTGTTCTCCTTAATGACCCGAACACTGCCCGTCGATGTGCTGCGCTCGTTTAGACGCCGCTGCCGGAGCCGAAGCCAAACTTGTTGAAATTCCAGCTCTCTGCCTGCCTTGGTCTGAAATTTCTCAAAAGCACACAGGGAGACTATTCATGAACTGAAAGATCTCCTTCCACATCTGACTGAGAAAAATCGGTGTAAATTTGTGCAACGGGACTTGCCTAGAAGACTGACTCCATCAATACCGTGCTCATCTTGTTCTAGCACCAAGAGTCGAAGATGCACCCCTTCTTCCTCCTCCTCCTCACTTTGTTGATTCCCCATGAAATCGTCTCCGGCACAACAGCCGCCACCTTGTGTAACCGCTGGTGCGGCGACACCACCGTCCCCTACACCTTCGGCTTCTCCGACGGCTGCCCCATCGCCCTGTCATGCGACGCCGACACCTCCACGCCGACCCTCTCGTACACAGGAGGCAGCGGCACGTCGTACCGCGTTGTCTCCTTCAACTCCACCATCTCCACCGTCATGGTCAGCCTCCCTGTGTCGTGCATCCGCAGCGTCCCCGATGTCAGGAGGGCGCTCTCGGGCGCCAATTACGGCGTCTCCGCGCGCACCATGCTCTCCGTCCGAGGGTGCCACAACGCGTCGGCATCCAGCTGTATCATACCCGCGGGCGTCATTTCGAGGCTGCTCGACACGGCGCGGTGCGACGGCAGCGATGCCTCCGTGAAGTGTGTCGCCTCCGTTGCGCCGAACGCCTCCGCCGGGTTGGCGTACAGGCAGTTCCTGCGGTGGGAAAACGTAGAGAGGGCCAACTGCGATGACGTGCTGGCGTCGGGGGTGTGTCTGGACATGGTGGATGGGGTGCTGTCGCTGGCCAACGAGGTGGCGGAGCTGGCGTGGTGGCTCAACGGCACGTGCGTCGTCGGCGGCGGGGGTTGCGCGGCGAACGCGACGTGCTCCTATGTAAATACGCCGAGCGGGTCGGTGGGGCGGTGCACGTGCGTGGCAGGGATGAACGGCGACGGGTTCTTGGCTGGAGACCGATGCTACGTCGGTGAGCACTGCTTCCACTTACACTTCCCCTGATTTTGTTTCCAATACATGTCTGAATATATAAGTAGTGATGAATAGTCCGCATAATTTTTGTCAGATTTATAGTTTCCGTAGATTTAGTATTCCCGACGTATCGGGTTACATCATCGGGGAAGTCTGTCATCAACCGAGTATGGTTTCCGCTGCTGAGCGCCCGAAACATCCGTTGCGTAAGCTTTAACTTACTGAACTGGTAGAAGGTCTTTTATATGAGTCTGAGTTGGTAGAAGAGAAGTGGAACTATGATTTATTAAGTTGTAGTAAGCTGCTATTAAGCGTTTTTTCCCAGTATATAACAGTATCTCTGTTAATTAATAAGAGTTCCTTAATCTAAGCTGATGATGCTGTGGGAAACGTCGTACCCTGCTCTGGGGGACGCCTGCATGTTATATTGCCAGGGGCGCGACTCCCTGGATAGCGTACAAGTGGTTTAGATTACAACTTGGGAGAGAAGGAAGAGATATCTAGTTACAAAGGATAACAGAGAATATAAACTGACTATCTCTATCTCTACCTCTAGTCTTCGGCTACAAGGAAAGGAAGGAAGGTGCCGGCTAGCTAGACTGCCGAATCATGTACACATGTGCTGGTTTAACACCCTCCCTTAATCACAACTTGGTCAAGTTGAGATTACGCTTGAATTCCTCAAGACTCCTTGTAGGTAATGCTTTTGTGAACCCATCTGCAACTTGATCTCGTGAGTGCACAAAACGAATCTCCAATTGCTTATTAGCCACCCTTTCTCGAACAAAGTGAAAGTCTATCTCAATATGTTTGGTCCTGGCATGGAAAACTGGATTAGCAGATAAATAGGTAGCACCAAGGTTATCACACCATAGACACGGGACTCGAGTGTGCTTCACACCAAGCTCTTTCAACATGGACTGAACCCAGATAATCTCTGTTGTGGCATTAGCTAGTGCTTTATACTCAGCTTCTGTGCTTGATCGTGACACTGTGGCTTGTTTCTTTGCACACCAAGATATTAAATTTGGTCCAAAGAATACTGCAAAACCTCCAGTGGAGCGTCTGTCATCTGGACATCCTGTCCAATCAGAATCAGAAAAAACACTAACAAGGGTTGAAGAGGACTTGCTGAACGTAAGACCAAGGGCCATAGTATCTTTTACATATCTCACTATACGTTTTGCAGCAGTCCAATGATTTGTAGTGGGAGCATGAAGAAACTGACATACTTTGTTAACAGCAAAGGAAATGTCAGGCCTTGTTAAGGTTAGATACTGAAGAGCTCCCACTAAGCTTCTGTATCTGGTACTGTCTTCTTGACTCAAAGGTTTTCCCTCAAAAAGTGACAGTTTTTCTGTGCTAGATAGTGGTGTTGGTGAAGGCTTACATCCTTGCAATCCAACTCTCTTTACCAGATCAGTGGCATATTTTTCCTGAGAGAGATGAAGGCTATCTCCATGCCTTTTAACTTCAATACCCAGGAAGTAATGCAGGTCTCCCAGATCCTTAAGAGCAAACTCAGCACTCAAATCCTTTAGCAGTCCTGACACAGCTTCATTAGATGAACTTGTGACAATGATATCATCAACGTAAATAAGAACAAATATAGATGTATTTGACTTATTGTAGATAAACAAGGATGTGTCAGATTTTGAAGGGAGAAAGCCAAGTGCTTGCAGTTTCTGACTCAGTCGTGAGTACCACGCCCTGGGAGCCTGTTTTAGTCCATATAGAGCTTTGTCAAGTTTGCAAACATAAGATGGTTTGCTTTTGCTTTCAAACCCAGGAGGTTGCTTCATGTATACTTCCTCTTCCAGAACACCATGAAGGAACGCGTTCTGTACATCTAGCTGTCTGAGACTCCATCACCTGGAAACATCAATAGACAATACGAGGCGAATAGTAGCAGCTTTAACAACCGGACTAAAAGTGTCCTCATAGTCTATGCCATACCGGGTAAGATAATTATACGAGTAACTATATATCCAAATCACACAAACATCAATTTGTTAATGTAAAACATTCATGAACAAGAGCCACACCACAAGGTGGTGCCGGCAGCGGGACGGTGCGGGCGATCGACGGTGGTTACGATGGAGATTTAGAAGGCACTAAGTAAACCACACCTACAAATGCAAACTAAGTGTTATTTTTGACCTTAAATTGCATATAAATCAAATACTAGCACATATAATTCCTTCCAAATTACTAAACTCACAAATTAATCACTATACAAAGCATTGCAAGAGCTAGTCTAGCAATGAGAGATGAAAGGACAAAGTTGCTAACCTTTGTGATCATTTGAATGGATGGGGGCCTTCAAATCTTGACAATTTTTGGGCAAAATTTGTGATGAGCTCGAGGAAGAGAGGGGAAAAACAGAAGAAGTGAGGGGAAAGGAGAAGAACAGAGCGAGCTCGGGTGGATGAAGGGTTTATGTATGACGACCTTTAGTACCGGTTGGTGCCACGAACCGGTACTAAAGGTGCTGGAGGGCCCCAGACTGACAACATCCTGCCACCACTCTCTTTAGTACCGGTTCGTGGCACGAACCGGTGCTAAAGGTTCGCCACAAACCGGTACTAATGAGAGCGGCCGGCTAGCCGTTGGAACCGGCACTAATGGACACATTAGTGCCGGCTCAGAATCAAACCAGCACTATTGTGTCTCAGATTTGACCCTTTTTCTACTAGTGGTCTTACAACAATTAATATATATGCAATTCCTCACTTCTCTTTGATACTTTTAACATTTCAGATATGATATAGTGCTCGGTGTAGGTTCGGCGCTTCTATACCTGCACCAAGAGACGGAGCAACGCGTGGTGCACAGGGACATCAAGCCTAGCAACATCATGCTAGACGCCTCCTTCATCGCCAAACTCGGTGACTTTGGGCTCGCGAGGCTCATCAATGATGGCCGGAAATCGCACACTACCGGTATAGCCGGCACGATGGGGTACATCGATCCTGAGAGCTTGTTGGCCGGCAGGGCGAGCGTCGAGTCGGATGTGTACAGCTTTTGAATTGTCCTCCTCGAGGTTGCCTCTGGGCAGCGGCCAGCTCTAGTCCAGGAAGACGGTGACGTCGTCCACCTGGTGCAGTGGGTGTGGGACTTGTACGGCAAAGGATCAATTCTAGATGCCGCCGACGAGCGACTTAAGGGGGAGTTTGACAGCACGGAGATGGAGCGTGTTATGGTCGTGGGGCTCTGGTGCGCGCACCCTGACCGTGCGATGCGGCCATCCATCAGGCAAGCGTTGAACGTGCTGCGGTCCGAAGCGCCATTACCAAGCCTCCCGGATAGGATGCCGGTAGCGACCTATGGGCCACCGACTAATCATTCGAGTTCCGGAACTTTGGCGCTGAGCAGCGTCAGTGGCCGGTGATGGTGTTCCCACCAGAACAATAGTTAAATTCTCCAGTTAATAGAATCTTAGTTCCTTGTGTTGGTTACCAATCGTCCACGATCAGGAGACAAGTATGCACGAATAAAATGTTGCCACCGTTCAGCATCTACAGAGCAAACACCATGTATATTGCCGGATCATCTTTGTTTGGAAAGAAACTCTTCCTCTTCCTTCTCAGTTTCTTGCACCTGGCTTGATGTCCCTATGCACCACTTCTTTCTGAATGAGCTCTCTAACAGGGCGGTAGGCAGCCGTCACACAAAGATTCTGGGTGAGAGGGTATGCGCGAACATTAGCATCTAATTCTGAAGATGCCACCCCCGGAGCCACCCCCGCCCCTGCGGTGGTCGGCGACGTTCTCGTCGGCTCCTCTAGACGGCAGGACGGACTGGCGCCCCGGAACCCTCTTCCTCGACCAGCCACACAACTTTTTCTTCCTACGGGATGATGGAGGGAAGATCGTAGAGGGAAGACTGCTGCGAAAGAAGGAATGGATCTCGCCTGGAACTGAGATGGTGCTATTGGACTGCCTCATTCGCGTTGGCCACCGGCTGTTCCCGGCGCGGCGCAGACTCACCTTGGCGCCGGGGGCCATTGATCCTAGCTGTGGTTCGGCGGCAAAGTCGCCTGCTGCGGGATCACGTTTTGAGCCCCTGGCCATGGACGAAGTCGCCGATCTGCCTGAAGCGGAGGGGGTGGCGGTCCAGGCGGCAAATATGGTCCTTTCCCAAGCAGATCTTGATGAAGAGGGCGGTCCTTGGACCTCCGTGTCTTGCCGGAAGAAATCAAAAGAGGAGCTAGTGCAGGAATTTTGGAACGACGTCGGTTTTCCGACGCCGGCGTCGCGAGTATGGGAACGTCGGGGTTCCGCGTCCCCGGAGACATCGGCCGGCCAGGAGTGCCTGGGTTCGTCTCATGAGCCGTCCGCTCGGCCAGATGGAGCGCCGAAATCGCCAAAGCCATCGCCGGCGACACCAAGGCAGCGCCGAGGGGTATGCATCAAGCCTTGGAGAGGGCCACTCCCCCGTCCGCGGATCACGCCGCCGGTGGCGCTGGCCGCATTCATGCCGGATGCGCTGGCCGATCCGTCATCTTCGGCGGAGCAATGTCAAGGCGCCGTAACGCTCGCGGCAGCGCATGCATGCAACGATCATGCATCCGGTCAAACAACGCTTCGTCCCATGGGCCTTTTGCATGCGGAAGGGCCCAGCAAGGGCCATGCTGCTCGTTTGGGACGTACTATCAGAAGGGCCGACGTATTTCTTCGCCAAACGCATCTACGCCCTAATACTGCCTCCGTCTGCGCGTACTCTCGGACTGCGCCGCCAACGTACGCTGCTGCCCTGCGCCGGCCTTCGCCGCAGCTCATGGCTGGCCGGAACGGCAACGCGCCTAAGGGGCCTCCTCTGGCCGGAGTTGCGACGCCGAACCCCGGGCCACCCGCCGGCTTTGGTGCTGCTGCCGGACCCTTCCGTTTTGGTGCTTCGTCATCGTCTGCCCATCCTTCCGGACAGCGGGCTGCTCCGACTGCGCCGGCACCGGTTGTCTTTGGGGCCGGCAACAAGACTGCGCCGGACGCTACTGCTCGCCGCAATAAGACCAAGCGCAAGGGGGGGCGCCGTGAAGCCGCTACTGCCGGTGCCGTCCCCTCGGCTGCGCGACCTCCACCGATATTCCCGCCGCCTGCTACGGTGCCCGCCCCCACCAAGCATGTTCCTGAGGCTCGAGACACTGCTCCGATGGTTGTGCCCTCCGCTGAAGCCACTGGACGTGGGCCGAAAGGAAACCGAACTGGTCTTTGGTGTTTCAAATGTCGTTCAGATGATCATCTTTCCAAGGACTGCACGGCGATTCATTTCTGTCATATTTGCGACAATTACAAGCACCCTTTGCATCGGTGCCATGTGCTTAAGCAACCGAGGCCTACCGCGTCGCTCGGTGGATGTGGTTTAGTTAACGCTATGTTCCTGCAGTTGCCGGACTTGCTATTCAAGGAGCACCTTGCACCTCCAACCCTGCCGACTGCTTTGGTTACGATCTCCGGTGGGTCTCTGTCCGCTGCTGTGGTTGAGGTAGAGATCGCCAAGATCGCATCGGTTCAGGCATCTTGGAAGTGGGAAGCCGTACCCCATGGAGACAATGCTTTCTTAGTTTGTTTCCCGTCCGTGGAGGTTTTGAAGCGCGTGTCAGCTTTTGAGTATAATGTCAAATCACAAGACGTGAAGATTGCTTTTAGTGAATGGAAAGTTGAAGAGGTTTCATCGATTCTCCCTTTGCAACTTGTTTGGGTACATGTCACCGGTGTCCCACCACCTCTCCGCCATTTTCTTGGTTTGTGGGCGGTAGGATCAGTCATTGGCGCCACGCAAGACGTTGACTTGGTTTGTTTGCGCCGTCATGGTATTGTGCGCATCCAGGTGGCGGTCCACTCTTTGGATATTTTCTCCAAAAAAGATGGTTCTGATGAAGCCTCGGTCTCCTCGGATGTCTATATAAAGCTTAATGGGTATGCATTTCGGTTTGTACTGGAGGAGGAAGATTTTGTTCCCGACGTTGATTTTATTCCCCGGATTTGGGAAAACCATGATAATGGACATGATGACGGCGCTAACCGAGATGAGGATATGCCTGATAGGGATGCTAACAAGAGGTCAAAATGCATCCAAGCTGTTGATCAAAATTCGGCGTCGGGGTCTCAAGTAAGTGCTGCAGTCCCCATACAGTCTACACAACAAATAGTGCATACTGCTACTCTTGAGTCATCTGTTGTGAGTATGCCAGAGAATATGGATACACACATACACGTACCGGTGGTGCAGGAGTCCATGGATGCATGCATACCAATGCAAGACGAGTTGGAGAAGGGCGGGTCCACAAGGTGCACCACTATGCATGTAACGGATGCTGGAAACGACTCGGCTGCTCACGTGAAGGCAACAACAGTTGTTCACGGGCCACCGGCGCAGCCAACCGCGGCAATTTCTGTCTGTGTTGCTGGGCACGCACAGTCGGCCGTGCATCTGGCCACGACACCAAACGCACACAGTACTGTGCATGGTGCTACCCCGGCTTTGACGCCGCTACAGCCAACCTTGACCCCAGCAGCGCATGCGATACTTCCTGCTTCGGTTGGCGTGCGGGAATCCAAGACATCGCCAATGATGGAGTCTCCAGTTCGTGCGGCCGTTGCCATGGTGCCACTTGGCCCAGCGGCGGATCGTGCTAGAGGATCTTCTTCGGCATCTGATGCGGGCGTTCGGATGGGAGCCACGACGCCTCCCTCTTCACCAACCCTTGGGACGCTTCGGACGACGCCTGCTTTGCAGAGGACTACATCAACTACTCCGTCGAAGACTTTGACGGGGACTACGTCCGGAGGGTTGGCTACACCCCTGCGACGTAGTAACCGTCACTCCCTCAATGTTGATGGTTCTTCCTCGACTGATGAGCACTCTCTTGCGAAGGCAATGCGTCTCCAGGCTTCGAGGAATTTGGACCCCATGACAGGTACCTCGTCTGCTCAGTCATCTCTCTCTTTGTCCGACAACCATATTTCTACCAGTTTAAATAAAGTCGGTGTATCTATGGGAAATAATGATAATGAAATTAATTTGTCGGTACGGGTGCTTAAACATATGGAGATCGACCGCTTAAAGGTTTCTCCGAAATGTAAAATCACCATACCTGACCCCGAAACCGAGGAGGAGGATGAAGCGGATGCCAAATATGATGGCCCGCTTATATCCCACTTGGTTGGTGAGGTTACGGAGGTTGGATTGGATGATGCAAGACCTGGGTCCATGTTTTGTGACTTCATGGCGTCTTCGCGGAAATCTAAATCGCACTCCTCTAAAAAGAAACAAAAACCGCCCAAGAAGGCGAAGAGTTCAACACAAACACAAGTTTCCACATGAGAGGCATGTTTTGGAATAGCAGAGGTCTCTCAGACTTGGCTAAACATAAACACGTCAGTGATTGTGTCCGGGAACACGGTTTGGATTTTGTGGCAATTTCTGAGGCTGGCAAGTGCGACTTTCGCCCACATGTCCTCGATCACCTATCAGGTGGTTTCGACTACGCATGGCATAGTCTACCAGCTCGTGGAAGATCTGGAGGAATCCTTCTTGGGATAATGACAACAACCATGGACTTGTTGGCTTTTTCGATCGGTGAATTTCATATAAAATTTCACCTGCGGAATAGAGCTGACAACTTTACATGGACTCTTGTCGCTGTCTATGGGGCTGCCCAAGATGAGCATAAATCTGCTTTCCTTCGGGAATTGGTTAACCTGGCTAAGAATAACCCGTACCCAATGCTTATTGGGGGGGACTTTAACATTCTGAGGTACCAGGAAGAGAAAAATAATGACCGCTTCGACACTCATTGGCCTTTCCTATTCAATGCTGTGATAGACAGTTTGGATCTTCGGGAGGCCAGTATGTCGGGGCGTCAGTTCACTTGGGCGAACAACCGATCTGTGCCGACATACGAGAAGCTCGATAGGGTACTAATGGATACCGAATGGGAACTAAAATTCCCTCTGGTAACCGTGCGAGCCCTAGAGCGTATCGAGGCCTTATCGGATCATGCACCCATCATTCTGGATTCTAACTCTACGAACCCAGCCACCCGACGCCCTTTCAAATTTGAATTGGGATGGCTGAATAGGGACGGATTCGTAGACATGATCAAGAATGTTTGGGAGAGGCCCGCTGTTGGTCGTACACCTATTCAACGATGGATCTTTAAAATAAGAGCCATGAGGCGACACCTCTCTGGATGGGCAAAACACACCAACGGAATATATAAAAAAGAAAAACAAAGGCTCTGTACCATCATTGATGACCTCGACAAAATTGCAGAGACGCGCACATTGTCTCAGCAAGAGATTGAATTGAAAAATCAATCTAATGAGATGGTTGCCCGTCTATTGCGAGAAGAGGAGATCAAATACTACCAGAGATCCAAAGCTGATTTCATTTTAATGGGTGATAGTAATACAAGATACTTCCAATTGATCGCCAATGGGCGGCATAGGAAGAAATGTATTTACAGTCTCCAACAAGATGAGGGGAGGATCGAAGGTCAGGAGGAGCTCAAAAAGTATATCACCAAATACTACAAATCTCTTTTCGGAGCGCCGACTGAAGGGAATTTCACCCTTGATGAAACCCGAATAGATGATATTCCACATGTCACAGCAGATGAAAACGATATCCTAACGGCACCATTCTCAGAAGAGGAGGTACGAGCTGCGGTGTTCCAAATGGAACATAACAAAGCTCCAGGCCCTGATGGCTTCCCCACAGAATTCTATCAGAATTTCTGGGATATCATCAAGTCCGACCTTTTGGAGTTGTTCAATTGTTTTCATGCCGACCAACTTGACCTATTCAGACTTAATTTTGGCGAGATTGTCTTGTTGCCGAAGATTAAGGAGGCCGAACGGATTCAACAGTTCAGACCCATATGCCTCCTTAATGTCAGCTTCAAGATTTTCACCAAAGTGGCGACGAATAGATTAAACTCGGTAGCTGACCATGTTGTTCGGCCATCTCAAACAGCTTTCATGCAAGGAAGGAACATACTCGATGGCGTAGTAATCCTGCATGAGACCGTCCATGAGATGCACCGGAAAAACATGAGTGGAGTAGTATTCAAAATAGACTTTGAAAAAGCCTATGACAAGGTCAAATGGTCTTTCCTCCAACAGGCCCTAAGGATGAAAGGCTTCTCCGATAAATGGTGCAAGTGGATCCACAATTTTGTAACTGGAGGTAGTGTGGCCATCAAAGTCAATGATGATGTCGGCCATTATTTTCAGACAAAAAAAGGACTACGACAGGGTGATGCCATATCCCCAATGTTATTTAACATTGTGGCTGACATGTTGGCTATTCTGATTGAGCGCGCCAAGCAGGACGGGCAAATTACAGGAGTAGTGCCACATCTAGTGGATGGTGGTCTCTCTGTTCTGCAATATGCCGATGACACAATTCTCTTTATGGAACATGACCTAGACAAGGCTAGAAACCTGAAACTTCTGCTGTCAGCGTTTGAGCAAATGTCGGGTCTTAAGATTAACTTCCATAAAAGTGAATTGTTCTGCTTTGGAGAAGCCGTTGAGGCAGCGGCCGATTATGCTGACCTTTTTGGTTGTGCACATGGACAATTCCCAATCAAATATTTGGGAATACCAATTCACTATCGGCGTCTCACCATTGCGGAGTGGAAGCATGTAGAGGAGCGGCTAGAGAAACGCTTGAGCAGCTGGAAAGGCAAGTTGCTCTCGGTTGGAGGACGACTGGTTTTAATAAACTCTGTCCTCACAAATATGGTTCTCTATATGCTTTCATTCTTCCAGCTCCCAAAAGGGGTCTTGCAAAGACTGGACTATTTTAGGTCCAGGTTCTTTTGGCAAGGAGATGGTGAAAAGAAAAAATATAGGCTGGCCAAATGGAGTGTGGTTTGTAGGCCGAAAGACCAGGGCGGCCTCGGTATTCATGACCTGCAGGTCAAGAATGAGGCCCTACTTAGTAAATGGTTGTTCAAACTTCTTACTGAGGATGGTGTTTGGCAAACCATGCTGCGCAATAAGTATATAGGCCAAAAGGCGGTGTCTCAGGTATATTGGAAAACTGGAGACTCACACTTTTGGGCCGGCCTAATGGCGGCAAAGAAACATCTCTTTCGCTTTGGGTCTTTCGCGATAAAGGACGGGTCGGAGATTCGTTTTTGGGAAGACATCTGGCTAGGCAATGCTAGCCTCCGAGAACAATACCCAGCCCTATACAACATTGCACGCGATAAGAATAATACTATTGCGCAAGTGCTCAGCTCATCCCCGCCAAATATTTCGTTTAGGCGGGATTTGATTGGCACCCGACTTATGTCATGGAATAATCTATTGTCCCGTCTGGATTCGATTATCCTGACACAAGGTCGTGATGTGTTTCGCTGGAACCTTACTACATCGGGGTCTTTCACAGTAGACTCTATGTATCGTGCACTCTCGCATTCTGAGGTACCGGTGAGAAATAACAAAATAATTTGGAAAGCGAAGGTACCACTTAAAGTCAAAATATTCATGTGGTATCTCCGTAGGGGAGTT
Organism: Triticum aestivum; assembly: GCF_018294505.1. Taxonomy (NCBI): domain Eukaryota; kingdom Viridiplantae; phylum Streptophyta; class Magnoliopsida; order Poales; family Poaceae; genus Triticum; species Triticum aestivum. Next base: position 64,312,842 of record NC_057807.1, read on the forward strand.
GTGCTAACAAAAGACAACCTCGCAAGACGCAACTGGTCGGGAAGTAAGAAGTGTTGTTTTTGTACTCACGACGAGACAATTAAACACCTCTTTTTTCACTGTAAGTTTGCGCGTTCTACGTGGTCAGCCATCCAAATAGCGTCAAATTTGTATCCACCCACAAGTGTTGCCAATATTTTTGGTCATTGGCTGGACGGTATTTCAAATAGGTACAAAACGCTAATAAGGGTGGGAGCGTATGCCTTACTATGGTCGCTTTGGCTATGTAGAAATGATGTTGTTTTTAATGACAAAACTGTTTTGCCTTTGCAGGTTATTTTCCGTTGTACGCACTCGCTTCGTACGTGGTGTACGCTACAACGAGCGGAGTACCAACCGTTGTTCAAGGCGGTGTGTACGCTGTTGGAGCAGGTGGCTACGGAGGTTTTTACCCAACATGGATGGCAGCATAATCTCCGGCTCGGTCCACCATCTCTTTCGACATAGGCATAGTGTCGGTCTATAGACTCTACTGTTGCCGAATTGTCGGTCTTTTATCTTTCTACTTATCAGACTACTGGTGTTTGGCTGTGTGCATCCTAGTTATGCAGAGGCCGGGTGATACTCTTAATGCTTTGTATCACTTTGATGCTACATTTTGAGATAATAAAAGCGCCCTTTATCGAAAAATGCACCACTTCTTCCTCTTCCTATCTGTTTCTTGCTTCCTCATGAAACCTTATCTGTTGATGATTCTTTTGGTTCTGCGGTGCCCAGCGGCTTCGTGGAGGCCGGCTCGACTCATTTGGCGCGAGACAAAGTCTGACTAGATGAGACAACTGCATCGCCGATCTGGGCCTGTAAGATCATTTCAGAAATTTCCAAGTACTAATAAAATCACTTTGGACGTTTAATGTATGCTTGGACTGAACCAAGCTCGGACAAAATTTGAGCTACTTCAGAAATCAAAAAAATGCATGCATCTGCAGTTCTGCACCAATTGACGATGATGGCATGGCTACTTTTTCATTCGATTCAGATGAGAATGAAATTCAATCAGTTTTGTGTGCAGGTATGATTTAAGCATGATTGCGGTTGAGTTTCTTTTTTTAGAACGAAGGCTCAAGTCGAGCCCGGCTTTGAATTAATGAAGCCATCAATCGGTCAGGATTACAGCACCATCAACTTACAGAGTCGAAACAAAGAAACAACTGAAAGGGTACAGAGTTCTGTGCAAGCAGCTAATAGGCTTCCTACCATCTACAAGCAAAGATGAAGAATCTAAAGAACAAGAACAACTTGAAGACGATGAAGCCCCCCCACCGAGTGCAATCCACCCCGCCGAGACACCAGCATGCTTTGAGGAGACCCAACTAGCTGGTCAAAGTAACGCTGACAGCTCCATGGGCTACGGCCGAATCGGAGACAACCTCCTACATCTCTGAAAGGGGCTCCCTAGCCCCTTGCCTGGCACGAGGTGTCGATCCGTCGGACGATGCAAACGCTCTCCCAAGAGCAAAGGTGTACAACCAACGCCATTGCCACCCAGAAAGCCATACCAGAGCACCACCAACACGCGTCGCCAAGCTCCACAAAGGGAAACATGGCACTGGGAAGGAACCTACACGCAAGGAGAAGCAAAATGCACAGTGGGGCTGCTGATGACAGAGCAACAATGGAGGGAAGCCACATGACCGAACTTGCAGACGGCGCCATGACCGCAGAAAGGCGAACAAGGAACCACCAAGACACCACCAACTCCAACCATGTCGCCGCCGAACGCCCACCAACCAGACCGAACTCACCACCACCCCATGCTCACTGAAGGCGCCACCTCCATGAAGGTGACGTCACCGCGAGCGTAGCTGCCGCCCAATCCAGAGGGATTTGGGTTTTCACCCCGGTACACGAGCAGGGGAGAGGCAAAGGGAGAAAGGGATAACCTTGACGGCGCCTACAAGTAGGAGATGGCGCCCTCAGGCATCGCTGTCGTCGTGGCCAGCAGAGCCAACCTTGAATTTCTCTAGGCCCCACGTCTCCCCCACCCCGACCATAGACGCGGCGCCGGCGACCTAGGGCGGCCGGAGACCAGATCTGACAGGGGCCGAAAGGGTTGGGGGCAGAGGCGTCAGATCCGGGGCGGACGCCCCCGCGGCCACCACGCCCCACAGCCACCACCCGCCGCCGCCTCGCCACCCGCGCGGCCAAGGGGGACGGCCAGCACCAGCAACAGCCGCTAGCTGAGGTCGACGTCGCTTCACCACCCGAGGCCGCCGCCCCAGCTCCAAAGCCCCCTGTGCGAGACAGGGCGGACAGATCCTCGCCACCACCCTCACCGGCGGACGCGCGACATTTCGGCGACCCCCTCCGGTGGTGGCGAGGGAGAGGGGTGGTCGGCGGCGGGCTAGGGTTAGCGCCGCTCGAGTCGCCCCTGCGGGAGCGACGCGGGGGCCAAGGGGGAAAGGGCCTCCACGGCCTGAAGGAGGCGTGCTTCGCTTGAGTTGTTGTTGCCTTCGTGTGGGAGGGAGCTCTATTAATTGGAGTTGAGTCTTCTTTGTCAGGCTTACAGTTTGCTTGATCGAGAATTTGAGACATGCAGCTCCAAGTCATTTCATCTCTGGCGCGCGCTAAATCTTAGGACGCACAACTTGCGTATATATATGGGATGGTTGTGCTGCTGCATTGGCATGGCCGGCCATCATGTGCACCCGGAGGCTGCCCGCCTGCCCGTCGATGTGCCGCTGCCGTATGCCGGAGAAGACGCTGGGCAGTGGGCGCCGGCTCTTCGGTCTGTCAAACTTGCTGAAGTCCAAGTTACCTTGACTCTGCCTACCTAGTCTAAAATTTCTGAGGACACAGGTCGACTATTCATCAACTGAAAGATCGCCTTCTACTTCTTTTTTTTTTTAAAAAGAAGGATGACCCCCGGCCTCTGCATCTGGGCGATGCATACGGTCACTTTATTAATTATTCTCACAAGACCTTACAAAGAAATACAACAGCAAGACTAAAGCCACCGTCTAAGCAACAACTGTCGCTACGCCTATCCAAATGATGAAGGGGCGCTGATAGTCTGGGCCTAATACCAAACAGACATCGCAGCCAAACCTAAACATCTAAGACCTGAGGTTCCAACCAGGACGCCTGCCTGGTATGGGGCACCTACCAGTCCGGCGCACTTCTCAACCAGGACGCCTGCCGGGTATGAGGCCGCCGCAGCCACCTGCCACGAGTCCATCTTTAGAGCTGTACTGTTGCATCTACCATGCCAGATCTCTCTGCCATCGACGTCACCACGACGCCAGACAGCGTCGTCCTCCTGCGCGAGTCCATCCTCCCACATCGAACTCCGAATCTGCACTGCGCCATGCCGTCAAGATCCGTCGCCATCAATGTATGGATGAAACACCGATCCACTGCGTCAAGATCGCCTTCTACTTCTAGCTGGAAAAAAAATCGGTATAAATTTGTGGCTACAAGCCTACAAGACCCGCCTAGAAGACCAACTTCATCATCGCCGTGCCATCTCGTTCTAGCACGAGAGATCCAATATGCATCACTTCTTCCTCTTCCTCTTCCTCCTCGTTTTCTTGCTTCCCCATGAAACCAGCTACTCCACGGCCATAGCTTCCGGCGGCGGCGACTTGTGCAGCCGGCGGTGCGGCGGTACCACCGTCCCATATCCTTTCGGATTCTCCCCCGGCTGCCCCATCGTCCTGTCGTGCGACGCCAGCATCTCCACGCCGATCCTCCCATACATAGGAGACAACGGCATCATGTACCGCGTCATAGCCTTCAACTCAACCACCTCCACCGTTGTCGTCGGCCTTCCGCCGTCGTGCAGCCGCAGCGTCCCCGAGGCCAGGAGGGTGCTCTCCGGGGGCAACTACGGCGTGTCGTCTCGCACCGGTCTTTTCCTCCGCGGCGGCTGCAGCGGGATCAACGCGTCGGCGGCCGCCGGATGCAGCGTGCCCATGGGCGTCATGTCCAGGCTGCTCCGCACGGCGCAGTGCGTCGGCCTCGGCAACGACACCTCGCCCGCCGCTGTGGCGTGCGTCGCTTCCCGTCCGGCAAACTCCACCGCGGCGGTGCATGACCAGTTTCTTCTGTGGGAGAAGGTCGAGAAGCAAAAGTGCGACGACGTGTTAACCTCCACGGTGTTGGTGCTCACGGTGGAGGGGACGGCTACGCTGGAGTTCGGCGAGGCCGAGCTCGGCTGGTGGCTCAACGGGACGTGCGCCGACGGCGTGGAGCGTTGCGCGGCGAACGCGACGTGCACCGACGTACAAACGCCTGGCGGGGAGTTGGGGCACCGGTGCGAGTGCGCGGCGGGGATGGAGGGCGACGGCTTCTCGGCCGGCGACGGATGCTACCTCGGTGAGTCTTGAGAGCTTAAAAAAATTCGATATGCAGGCCATACGATCTCGTGTTCTGTTGCTGGGTGGGACCAGGTGCCGCTGTGCACCATGTCAGCTGCACTCACAAGTCGTGCCTGAGGTCGATCATGCGCGACATAATCCAATCTCCATAGTTCACACTTGGCAAACAAAAAAATGTGTGACATAATCCAATCACCTAGCAGTTCACACTTGGCAAACAAAAAAATGTGTGACATAATCCAATCACCTAGCAGTTCACACTTGGCCAAAAAATAAATACACGAAACAATTAAGATCGTCAAGAAAAATATGAGTTTAAGATTCTGGAAGAAGATAAATGAAGGGTCAATTCTCAAGATTCTAAAAGAATCGGCCAAAAGAGCTGTCCCCAATCTCCTACTCCCTTTGTCTCATAAGAGCATCGCCAACGGGAATAGTCAGTTTTTGCGCGTCCTCTGCAAAAAATTGCGCGTGCGCGCCGCTCTAGCAGACGCGATATATTTGTGGTCTTCTCCTTCGACTCCGACTCGATACTCATAGATAGGCATACATAGATAAATTAAAAACGATACATAGTTAGTTTTAGCATCGATAGTTCTTAGCATAGATAGATAAAAAAAAGATAGTTCAACTACTCGTCGTTGTCCTCCTCCTCCTCCGACTCGGTGTCCTCCTCCGACGACGACGTTGTAATGAAGGCGTCAAGATACCGATAATTGTTGAAGTCCCAGGTCGACGCTTCTCCTAGCTCCATGTTGAAGAACGCGGCGGCCTTTCGCGTACGCATGTCCTTGCGATAGGCGATGTCAGAATAAATCCGAGGCAATTCATCGATCATCCGAGGACCAAACAATTATACGAGGCATTGACACCGAGATTTGTTAACGAGGTTCGTTGATATGGCTACATTTCCGGGGGCTGACTATAGGCGCTCCTCCCCATGACAACGCAAAAAAGCTTAGCCCGCTAAAGAGTTACTTACATCTAAGCGATGATGCTAGCCGTCTCATCTAGTTTTGATTTGCGCTCATCCCTGAATGAATCTCCATATGAGACATCAAGATGCCGCCTCGAATATCTGAAGCGACTAAGATTTATTTTTTTTGGAACGAAGACGCTAGACGCGTCCGACTTTAAATTAATAAAGCCACTTAGGCAGGGCGACTAAGAATTAGAAAAACCATTCCTCGAAACAAGCTTGCAGTAGCAGAAAAACTACACTACATCTCAGAGACTTAACTTTGACGACTGTTATTGTTTGTTGTTCCCATTTTTCTATGGAGAAGGTGCATCCCCTGCGTGGTGTCTCAAGCTCGAAGCGACGAAGACTACCCCTGCTCGTCAGCTTTTCTCTCGGCATCTTTTCCCTCGGCATCTTTTCCCTCTTCCTCATACACCGGCGGAGAAGGCGTAATACCATGACGAAGACAACCAAACAGATGCCGAAAAAGGCAATGACACACTTCCATGATGAACTTGTGGAGGCTGAGCTGGAGCAAGGAGTCAGTGACCCCCGGCCATTTTCCTACCAGGAGCTCACGGTCGCCACCGACAACTTCTCCGAAGATAGGGCACTCGGGAGAGGAGGCTTTGGGTCTGTGTATCGAGGGTTTCTGGGCGACATGAACCGCGAAGTGGCTGTCAAGAGGGTGTCTGAGACCTCTCGGCAGGGCTGGAAGGAGTTCATCTCGGAGGTACGAATCATTAGTCGGCTTAGGCACCGGAACCTTGTGCGACTCATTGGCTGGTGCCATGGTGGCGAAGAGCTCCTCCTCGTCTACGACCTGATGCACAATGGCAGCCTCGACACTCATCTCTACAGACCAGACTGTGTGCTGACATGGCCGGTTAGGTATATTTACTTTTAATCATTTGAAAAATAAATTGGTTTGGCACTTCTTTACTTAATTAACTGGAGTAGTATTTTTAGGTATGAAATAGTGCTCGGCCTAGGTTTGGCGCTTCTGTACCTGCACCAAGATACGGAGCAGCGCGTGGTGCACAGGGACATCAAGCCAAGCAACATCATGTTGGACGCGTTTTTTACTGCTAAGCTAGGCGATTTCGGCCTTGCAAGGCTCATCAACGACGGCCGGAGATCGCACACGACCGGCATAGCCGGCACGATGGGGTATATAGATCCGGAGACCGTATTGGCCGGCAGGGCGAGCGTCGAGTCAGACATGTATAGCTATGGAGTCGTCCTCCTGGAAGTCACTTGTGGGCGACGGCCAACTTTGATCCAAGAAGACGGTGATATCGTCCACCTGGTCCAATGGGTGTGGGACTTGTACAGCAGAGGATCAGTCCTCAACGCCGCCGATCAGCGGCTTAAGGGGGAGTTCGATGGCGAGCAGATGGAGCGTGTGATGGTCTTGGGGCTCTGGTGTGGGCACCCTGACCGTAGCATGCGGCCATCCATCAGGCAAGCAGTGAGCGTGCTGCGTTCTGAAGCGCCATTGCCGAGCCTACCGGCGAGGATGCCGGTGGCGACGTATGGGCCACCGACTGATCCTTTGAGTTCCGGAATTTTGGTGCTAAGCAGAGTCAGTGGCCGGTGATGGCGGTCCGACCGGAACACTAGTTAAATTTTCTAGTTATTGCCGGGTCTCAGTTCCCTGTGTCGGTTATAAATATGCACTAGCAGGAAGAGACAAATATACAGAAACAAAATGTTGCCTCCATTGAGCATCTATGAAACAAACACCATGTATATTGCCAGATAATCTTTATTTGCAAGTAAACTCTTTCTCTTCCTCTTCCTCAATTTCTTGCTCTTGGCTTGATGTCCTTATGCACCACTTCTTCCTCTTCCTCCTCAGTTTTTTGCCTCCCCATAAAATAGAGACCTTATCCACCACACGTTTGGCCGCCGGTTAATGATTCTTCTAGTTCATCATCGGTGACTAGCGACAGCGTGAGGGCCGACTCGACTCATTCAGCTCGAGACAACTGCATCCCAATCCGGGCCTTTAGGACGTTTTAGTATCGTCTAAACTTTTCAAGAACTACTAGTAAAATCACTTCGTTAAGTTTGTATGTATCTGCTTCAAAAAAAAAAGTTTGTTTGTATATGTATGCTTAGACTGAACCAAAGTACATCAAATTTTGTTTGCTTATTTGAAAAGGGGATTTATATTCCCGACCTGCATGTTCAATGTTTTCAATGTGATTCAGATGAAATTTGATCCGTACGTTGAGTGTGTGTGCAGGTATATATGATTTCAGCTTTCCTTCTTGCTAGAGTAGTTGTTGTCTTTGCATTAATTGGAAGAGTCCCCCTTTTGATTATTCATGAATCTTGGTCATGCTTGCTTAATCAAATCAGCTGTGAGGTACAGTACTATGCAGCTCGGTAAGTTCCTCTCTGGGTTACGTTCGTACACTGAATTTTAGGATGCGTCAACTTGTGTCGATCGGTCGGGCAGTTCTGCTGCTGCAGTCGGCCATCGACGAGCTCCGCCGGAGCCTCGGAGCAAACTTCTTGCTAAACTCCAAATCGCCCCCTCTCCTGGCCTGATCTATATGGCTTGGCCTGAAATTCTGAAAGGGACACAGGTTGACTCTAACACCTCCACTGAAAAATGGGTGTAAATATATGGCTACAAGGCTCATAATCCTCTTGCACCAAGTGGCGAGAGGCCGACCATGCACCGCCGCTCCCTCCTCCTGCTCGTCTTCTTGCTTCGCCATGAAACCCTCTCCGGCACAACGGCGGCCGCATCGTGTAACCGCTCGTGCGGCAGCACCAAGGTCCCCTACCCCTTCGGCTTCTCCGACGGCTGCCCCATCGCCCTGTCCTGCGACGCCAACACCTCCACGCCGATCCTCCAGTACAGAGGCGACAACGGCACGTCGCCGTACCATGTCGTGTCCTTCAACTCCACCACATCCTCCCTCGTCGTCTCTCTTCCGCCGTCGTGCGCACGCAGCGTCTCCGACGTCAGGAAGGCGCTCTCCGGCCGCAGCTACGACGTCTCTTTCCGCACCGTTCTGATCCTCCGCGGTGGCTGCCGCGGCAGCAGCGACGCAGCGGCCGGCGCTGGGTGTAGCGTGCCGGCGTCTGCCGTGTCCAGGCTGCTCCGAACGGCGCAGTGCGGCAGGAACGACACCTCCACCGTGGTCGCGTGCGTTGCTTCTGCTGCGCCGAACGCCACGGTGGCGAGGGCGGTGTCTCTGTTCTGGGAGAAGGTGGAGAAGCAAAAGTGTGACGACGTGCTGACCTCCGCCGTATTGATGAAAACGGCGGAGGGGACGGTGTCGCCGGAGTATAAGAGTATAAGACGGCGGAGTTGGGGTGGTGGGTCAATGGCACATGTGCCGGCGGTGAGCCTGGCGGCCGGTGCGTCCCACAGACCGCGACGTGCTCCGACGTAGAGACACCGAGCGGGGAGAGCGGGTACCGATGCGCGTGCACGCTGGGGTTGTACGGCGACGGGTACGCGGCTGGGGACGGATGCAACGTCGGTAAGCACTGCCCACATCCCCTGATTCTGTTTCACGGGCATGTTTGTTAATCCCCGTAGGCTGGGGTCGCAAGTCTACCTGGGGGTGCTGTTTGGTGATTTTTTTTCAAAATTATGATATATTTTATAGCATTTTCGGAAATTATAGGACCTAATGCAAAAAAACCAAAACTAGTAGCCCGTCGGCCATCTTCTGGCCGAAGTAGTAGTTTTCGGCCATCTTTTGGCCTAAGTAGAAGTTTTCGGCCACAGTTAGGCCGAAGTAGGGTTTTCGGCTAACACTTGACCGAAGAGTGGGGCACCTGGCCGAAAAGTTAATTTTTGGTCAACTCTTGGCCGAAATAGACTTTTTGGTTAAGTCTAGGCCGAAAAGTACTACTTCGGTCTCGTGTAGGCCGAAGTTGCATGGCTCATGCTGAAATGTATTTTCTCGCCACCCGTTTCCCGCCAACCCCTTCCCGCCACTCGTTTCCCGCCAACCCCTTCCCGCCATATGTTCCCGCCACCCGTGTCCCGCCAATCACAAACATATACAATTTAGAGAAAATTTGTGACGCCATGGTTATACCTTCGAAGCGTGTGTCTCTTCCGGTCACCGGCACTGGCCACCGGACAACGGCAGCGCCGCCCACTCGACGGCCGGAGGTTCAACTCCGGTCACCCCCCAAGCTGCTCCTCCTCCTCACCACCTCCTCCTCCACAGCTGCTGCTCCTCCTCACCACCACCTCCTTCCCAACCGGACCTCCTCCACCCCACCATGGCTCCTCCCCCAAGCGCACAAAAAACTATCCCATAACAAAAAAAACACCGTAGGCCGGTGGAGAATGCTATGATCTATCTATTCTGTGCCTTGGTTGTGTAAATGAGTGCAAATTGGAGGAGATCAGGGAGGAGACCGGAGCTCTACAGAGAAGAACGAGAGGAACGAGAGAAAGAAGAGGCGAGCAGGAAGAGGAAGGTGACGACGGGATTGGCCTTATCCAGACCTTTTCGGTCTAGGCCTGGCCGAAAAGCTTTTCGGCTGCGGGCTGGCCGAAAACGGCCCATTTCGGTCTAGGCCTGGCCGAAGCTACTATTTTCGGCCCAGCCCCAACCGACGAGACCTCTTCGGCCCAACTGAGGCTCATTTCGGCCTACAGCTGGACGAAAAGTTCTTTTCGGCCTAGTTCTGGCCGAAAACTACCACTTCGGCCACCACGAGACCGACAGGGTCATATTTTTGGTATATTGGCAATGGGTACTATAGTTTCCGAATTAGCTATAAAAAAGGTGATAGTTTTGAAAAAAAATCCTTATTTTCGGCTTTTGGACTTTAGCTCATTTTTTTGCGGGGGTAAAAGGATTGTATTACTCAAGAGCACACGAATTCATCCCTACACAGACTAGGGACATTAGCAGGTCCAGAGCAGAGCCAGACCACAGTACGGTTCTCCGTTCGACCGAAGTTTGCTAACACATGACTAACATTATTTTGCTCTCTAGAGATGTGAGTAACACAACACTCCCTTGTACCCATAAGACTTTTTACGACTTTTTACTTCTGAGACCACCATCGCATGTTGGGAACGATCCGGTCCTTTTGCCTTGATCATCTGCACGGCTTGCATACTGTCACACTCCAGGATAATCGGCAACTCCGTCCACTGCAAAGCTAGGCCGAGTCCCTCCGTGCACCCGGCCAACTCAGCGTGCAATGGGTCCGGGTATGACCGAAGCCAATGGCATGCAGAGAAAATGATGGCACCGTCGTGCCCGCGCAAGATCATGCCGGCACCGGCACTTCCATCCTCGTGTGAGAATGACCCATCCACGTTGAGCTTCGCCCAACCTTCCGGAGGCAGGCTCCACTTGCGCTGAGACTTCCAGCTTACGTCCACATTTGATATTGGCTGCTCCGCTCCCTCTAGTTGAATGACCATCTTTCCTTTGTCCCAGTCCCCGGCCGGGTATTGTTGGATCCCCAACAGTGAGTTGACGTTGCTTTGAAGGAACCGTCGGGACACCTCCATGGGTGGCGGTGCCTTGTCATGTTGGATCTCGTTACGCACGTGCCAGCATCTCCACATAAGCATGAGGACTCTAAGGCGGTCACCCTCGTCGCACTCCGCGATGAGATTCAGGAACCACTCCGGTCTTGTATTGCGGATTGATTTAACATCAGGTATCCGCCAAACTTGCGCCATGGCTTGCCACAGATCAACAGCTCTTGGGCACCTGCAAAACACATGAAACGTGTCCTCGCGCTCGAGACCACAGAGAGGGCACATGTCAGTAAGCTCCATCTGGCGTGCAAATTTATTTGCCCAAGTTGCGAGAGCATTCGTAGCCACACGCCAACCAAAAACACGCACCTTTGAAGGAGCAGGGCACCTCCATAAAAATGCCCAGACGGCACGTCACCCGTCCGGTGCCCTGCTCGCCGCGACTGAAGAGGGACGTAACTTGTCCTCGAGTGCCAGCCGGTACGCACTACGTACGGTGAAGATACCGGTACGTTCAGCCCCCCATGCAATAAAATCATCGCCTAGCCGTGGAGAGGCCTTTATCTTCATGATATGATGGACGTCAACAGGCAAAAAGTACTGCTGCAGTAAGTCTGGCCGCCATGCACCCGTTTCATCAAGTAATTCGCTGACCCTTCGCAGTATACATCTACCTTGTTGCGATATTAGAGGGCGACCAGTGGGGTGAGGGATCCAAGGGTCCCTCCAAATGCGAACCGATCTGCCATTACCAATACGCCAAATCAGGCCTTGTTTCAAAAGCTCCAACCCATGGACGATGGACTGCCAAGTTTGTGATGCATTTGTGGAGAAAACCGTGTCCTCTAGCCGTCCATTGGGATAGTAACGTTCTTTCAAGACTCTTGCACGGAGACTCTCAGGGTTGACCAGCAATCTCCAAGCTTGCCTTGCCAACAAGGCTTGATTGAACATCCTAAAATCCTTGAAACCCATCCCACCAGCAGCTTTTGGCCGCAGCAAGTGATCCCAAGCCTTCCAGTGCGTCTTCCTCTTCCCTCTGTATGCGCCCCACCAGTAGCTACGGATCATGCGTGCAAGGTCATCGCATGTGCTTCTTGGAAACTTGAAAATGCTCATAAGGAACGTCGGAAGGGCTTGTGCTACGGCCTTTATAAGGACCTCTCTTCCCGCCTGAGACATGAGCTCCCCCCATTGGATTATTCTCTTGGTAAGCTGCTGTTGAACGCTCTTCAATTTCCCTTTAGATAACCGGCCATTTGGAGTAGGAAAACCAAGGTACTTCTCTTCAAAGCTCGCATTGACAACCTTCAAAGTGTGCATCACCTCCTGTTTGTTCACCTCCGAACAGCTTGGCCCAAACATAATGGAACACTTGTTCGGGTTTACAATCTGGTCGGTCGCTGCTGCATACCTCTCAAGAACGGCCCTCACATGAGCAGCCTCCACTGCATTAGCTCGGAAGAACAAAAGTGTGTCGCCCGCGAATAAGAGGTGGGAGATGCCCGGGGCTTGAGGGCAAACACGCAGCGGCGAGATACGGGTAGCTTCAATCTCCTGTTTCAGTAAAGCATCCAAACCATCAGCGACAAAAAGGAATAGGAAAGGCGAGATGGGGTCTCCCTGTCGTAACCCACAGGACGGCGCAAACGAATCCGAGAGGGCTCCATTGATTTTCACATTATATCTCACCGAGGTGACACACTCCATTATCCACGACACCCACCGATGAGAGAAACCCAACTGTTGCATCATTCGCTCCAAGAACACCCAGTCCACTCTGTCATACACCTTCGATAAGTCCAACTTGTACGCACAAAAACTCCGCTCTGGATCCTTTTCCTGTTTTATTGCATGAAAACACTCAAAGGCAATTAAAGCGTTGTCGGTGATTAGCCTCCCTGGTACAAAGGCGCTCTGCACCGGGGATACGAGCTCATCCAGCATAGGTCGTAGCCTGTTCACTAGGCACTTGGCAATGACCTTATAAATCACATTACAGAGGCTAATCGGTCGGAAATCTGTGAGCCGAGTTGGGGTGTCAACCTTAGGGATTAGTACAATGGTGGTGGCGTTCACTCCTTCAGGCATCACCCCTGTATCAAAAAACAACTTAACAGCAGCTGTAATCTCAATCTTGAACACCGCCCAATGTCGCTGAAAAAATCTAGCTGGAAAACCATCGGGTCCGGGCGCTTTCAACGGCCCTATTTGGAACATAGCATTGAAAATCTCCTCGTCCGTGAACTCTCTGCATAATTCGTCATTCATTGCGCTGGATACCTTGTGTTGAATGAGCTGTAACACATCTCCAGGATCAAGCAGAGGGTTAGCTGAAAATAAATTCTAGAAATAAGTATTACCGAGCTGTAGCATCATATGTTGTTTGGTGTGTACCACACCCTGCTCATCTGTTAGACTTTTTATTCTATTTTTCCTAGCTCTCCACACTGCCTTACGATGAAACATTTGAGTATTCCGGTCGCCCTCCTTTAGCCACTGAATTCTCGATCTCTGAAGCCACAACATCTCCTCTCTATATAGTAATTCATTCATTTTATCCATTTCTGCTTTTATCTCCCGCCGGTCGGCGTTCATATGAGTGAGCTCCTCCAGTCGTGACCGTGATTTCTCCAGTTCTCTCGTAACATTGCCGAATGTTTTATTACTCCAAACATGCAAGTCATTCATTACTGATGCGAGGGCCTCCCGAACATCAGCTAGGTTCCGTTTCGTACCTTTGCTTGTCCAGGAGTTGGCAATTATGTCTTCCAACGCCGGAGATCTTTCCCACATTAGCTCATATCTCCGACTGCTTTTTGGTCTCTGCTCCTCATCCAGATCGCACCTGAGGAGGAGAGGACAGTGGTCCGACGCTGGCGAGACTAGGTGTGCCTCAAATGGACTTTAGCTCATTATTTATTTATTTATTTATTTGCGTGAATACTTTTGATATATTCACCGTGTCATGACCATTGTTCAGGAAATCGGTAACTGATAGCTGCTCGGTCAGCTTGGGAATAGTGATTAATCGGTGAATCGGCCTATTAACTGGATTAACCAATCGACTATTAATTTGTAGTTTAAATACGAATTGCCAACATATATCTAGTTTTTTATGTATTATACCATACTCTCATGCTCTCAACTATGTAATACCAAAATATGCTACTATTTGGTCGATCCCTAGCTACCGAGGAGCGAGAAGGGGGTGGAAGGGGTTACAGGGGGAAAATTTCAGAAATTAATGGGTCATCAGCGATTAATCGGCCTAACAACCACGATTAATGGGTCTAACTAGCCAATTAATCAGCCTAACAAGTTAACACGATGAATAGGTGTTAATCAATGCGGTCATCCTGCGAGTAACGATTAACTGGCCCGTTAACTGATTAATCGAACGGATTCTTGAATAGTGGTCATGAGTGTACAAAGAACACAAAAATAATATCTATAGAAAGCGTGCCACCATCATCGTCCCTCCCCACTGGAGCCAGACCAAACTTATTATAATAGGCAGTTAGGAAATTGTAACGATAAGGCCTCACAGAATTAGCGCACCATAACAGTAACCACCCCCGACGAACAGAAGTATAGATCTAGAGATAGAAAGAATCAAACCTAGAAACACACGAAAAAAGAATCATTTATTTATAGCTTTTGGTTTTGAGTTTTGGCACTCAATATTGGTATAAGACAAAAACCTATAACAAAAAAGAAGTCCATAATTCAACCCTAAGCTATCACAAATGTTTAAGAATCAAGTCTGAACTATGTAACCATCTACGTCACAACTACGAAATGTCAAAACAAGTCAAGTTTCAACCCCGCTCTCTTCTGAAACCAGTTTTTGATGGGTTGAAGTGATTTTGACTAGTTGACCACCCAGTCAGCCGCCTAGTCAATTGTCATGTCACCAAGTATTGCAAAAATAATGAAAGTATCCAGAATTTTGAAATAATTCTCTAAAATCAACACTGCCATGATTATCATTCTAGAAAAGTTTCAGTTATTTTTGCCAAACGGATTAAAAAATACAAGAAGAATACATATTCAACCCCTTATTTGTCAAAACTTGACAAAAAAAATGAAAGTGTTCAAAAACTTTGAAGACATTATGTTAAATCAAGACTATCGTGGTGATCATCCCAGGGAGACCAATTCTCTCCGTAAGTGTTAGACAAGGCCCTGTAAATAACTAAAATGATACTTTCTCGCATGTTTGTCTTTCATCATCGATTCCATGCTTTCCATGCAGATCCAACATGGGCAAAGGCGATCGTCGGGGCCGTGTTGGTAACATGGGCTTTGGTCGTGCTCATACTTGCTCTTTGCATAATTTCTTGTGTCTGCCTCTGCCTCTGCTGTCACCGTCGAAGGCGCAGTAACATGAAGAAAACCAAACAATCGTTGAAAGCGTTGACAACACTATTTCGCGGCGAACTTGTCGATGGCGAGCTCGACCAAGGACTCTCTGGGCCCCGACGATTTTCTTTCGAGGAGCTCGCTGCAGCGACGGATAATTTCTCCAATGACAGGGCGCTCGGGAGAGGAGGCTTTGGGTCTGTGTACCGAGGGTTTATGAGCGACATGAACCGCGAAGTGGCTGTCAAGAAGGTGTCAGAGACATCTCGTCAGGGCTGGAAGGAGTTCCTCTCGGAGGTGCGGATCATTAGTCGGCTCAGGCACCGCAACCTCGTGCAGCTCATCGGCTGGTGCCATGGCGGCGATGAGCTCCTCCTTGTCTACGAGCTGATGCATAATGGCAGCCTCGACACTCATTTGTACAGATCCGACTACGTGCTGACATGGCCTGTTAGGTATGTTGCTATTTTTCGTCGCAAAAAAAAAGTATGTTGCTACTTTCTAGTTAATCAATCGTTTGAACAAAACTTAGCACAATAATTTGGTACTTATAAGGGATTCCTCACTCCTTGTCAAAATAAAGAAGCAATTCCTCACTTCTCTCATTCTCTGCCATACTAGGTACGAGATAGTGCTCGGCATAGGTTCCGCACTTATGTACTTGCATCAAGACACGGAGCAGCGTGTGGTGCACAGGGACATCAAGCCAAGCAACATCATGCTAGATGCCTCCTTCACCGCCAAGCTCGGCGACTTCGGGCTCGCGCGGCTCATCAATGATGGCCAGATATCGTACATGACTGACACAGCCGGCACGATGGGGTACATCGACCCGGAGAGCGTGCTGGCCGGCACAGCGAGCGTCGAGTCGGATGTGTACAGCTTCGGGGTCCTCCTCCTCGAGGTCGCATGTGGTCGGCGGCCAGCTCTAGTCCAGGAAGACGGTGGTGCCGTCCACCTGGTGTCATGGGTGTGGGACTTGTACGGCGGAGGATCAATCCGTGCCGCCGCCGACCAGCGGCTTAGGGGGGAATTTGATGGTGCGGAGATGGAGGGTGTTATGGTCGTGGGGCTCTGGTGTGCGCATCCTGACCGTGGCATGCGGCCATCCATCAGGCAAGCGATGAACGTGCTGCGGTTCGAAGCGCCATTGCCGAGCCTCCCGGCAAAGATGCCGGTGGCGACCTATGGGCCGCCGACTAATCCTTCGACTTCGGGAACTTTGGTGCTGAGCAGCAGCATCAGTGGCCGGTGAAGGCGTTCCTACCAGTACACATGGACCACCAACAATGGACTTTCTAGTTACGGACTGATGTGGCATATCATTTTGTGTGTCCGGTCTAATTGAAAAGCACTGGGCCTACATCGCAAATTCGCTGTGTGTTCGCTAGTTAAATTCTCCATTTCTCACCCAAAAATAAAAACTTCTAGTAGTTAAATTCTTCAGTTATTTTTAGTGTCGTTGTACTGTCATGATTGAAAGTGAATATATTGAAGGGGAAAGCTATTTTCCTGCCGACTGTTAGTTAGCGCCAGGCACGGTTAGCGCCAGGCACGTACGATTGCTTTTTTTTCGATCTTTCTTTTCTGATCGGCTCTGCTTTGTCATGTAAAAAGAGCTTCAAAAAATTAGCGCCACCGCTAGGATTCAAACACACAACCTGTTGGTCGTGGCCATGACTCATTACTAGCTGAGCTGACTACTTGTTGTGTTTCATGTGCGGGTTAATCTGTATTTCTACCTTGGTAAATGAGAGCGAGAAAAAAATGACCACAACGCCTTTGATGAGGAGACAAAACCATTTGCTCCAAGTTTTTTAAAGGGCCGGTGCAACGTGTTTTGTACTCCATTTATCTTTTTTTTTGTAGTGATGAATGTTTTTTAAAGAAATAAATGTTTCACTCCTATAGAATTTGAACAACGGTCTTCTCGTTTGTCATATCTCGGTAAATTCTTTTGTAATGAGATTGATAATTATATGTACCACAAACCTGATAGCTTATGTACAAATATCGTCGTAGGTTTTGTTTGACAAAAAGATTCCTGCCGACTGTTCGTTAGCGATAGGCACACACGCTTTGATTGTCGTCAGATGCGCATCGAACGATCCCGCGAAAGCCTCCCGAGCGGCACAGTTTCCTTTTGTTTTCTCTGTTGCATGCACACACGTAAAAATTGGTGTGAACAAGAGAGGATTCGATCCTTGCACCACTAGTGAGCCAACTCAACTAGCCTACCACCTGACCTACGATCCCTTTCTTAAACAAAAGAAAGTAAATGGGCTATTTAACATGTCTCCTCTACTACGTATGCATAAAAACGAGTTAATTTAGTGTTCGATTTTTTCCGCGCTTAGGTACCCCGTTCCTGGTAACTTTACCGAAGGGGGGGGGGGGGGTGATAAAATATCCTTCGTTAACTTTCGTGTGAATAACATGGTAAGTCAAATTTCATAGACCTGATAACTTATGTACCCCGGTACCCCGGTCCTAAAAACTTTGTCGGCGAGGGTGAGGGTGGGGGAGTTGTTGAAACATACCACGGTAACTTCTGTGCAAATAACATGATAACTCAAACATGCCGGACCTGGTAACTTATGTACCCCGGTCCTGATAACTTAGTCGGCGAGGGTGGGGGTGGGGGCAAGTCGCTGAAGCATGCCATGGTCACTTCTGTGCAAATAACATGATAACTCAAACATGGCGGACCTGATAACTTATGTACCCTGGTCCTGATAACTTGGTCGGCGAGGATGGGGGTGGGGCAAGTCGCTGAAACATGCCACGGTAACTTCTGTGCAAATAACATGATAATTCATACATGGTAGACCTGATAACTTTGTCGGAGGGGTCGGGGTGGGGGTGTCGTTGAAACGTACGACGGTAACTTCTATGCAAATAACATGGTAACTCACACATCGTAAACATGATAAATTATGTACCAGTCCTGGTAACTTTGTCGGAGGGGCCGGAGTGGGGGAGTCGTTGAAATATACCACGATAACTTCTATGCAAATAATATGATAACTCACACATCATAGACATTAAATTATGTACCCAGTCCTGGTACCTTTGTTGGTGGGGTTGGGGTTGGGGGGGGGGGAGTCACTGAAACATACCACGATAACTTCTATGCAAATAACATGATAAGTCACACATCGTAGAAATGATAAATTATGTACCCAATCCTGATAACTTTATCGGGGGGGGGGGGGGGTAGGGTGGAAGGAGTTGTTGAACCATACCACGATAACTCTTCTGCAAATAACATGATAACTCACACATCGCAGACTTGATAATTTGGCGTCTGTGGCGAGGGGGGGGGAGCAACCCCGGTAATTTAAATGTAAATAGCTTATTAATAGACACATACTAAGCTGATAACTCATATACAAACGCCATTATAATTTTTGACCTGAATTTTTATTGTTGAAAAATATACACCCGGTAATTTCTATGTAAAAAACATGATAATGTATACATCACAGATTTGATAACTAATATCTTACGTTTTAAACACCATGGTATCTTTCATCCAAGGGAAAAAAGTTTTTTAAACATTTTCATCGGTAATTTATGTGTTAAATTACCATACTTCCTCATGCCTTAACCTTCTCGTAGTGTAGTTATCAGCCTTATCATGGTATAGTTATTATGTTGCTCATACCCTAATTATCATGCTGATCATGCCAAAGTTACCAAGCCAAACTTTATTTATTTTTTGATATGGCAGAAATAAGAAAGGTTCAAATAACATTGTTTACCTACAATAGACAACAACAAAAGGTGGCTTAGTTGGTTATTAGGCTCAATAGGTATTGCATAGACCTAGGTTCGAATCCTCTTTCAAGCACTTTTATTTTATTTTCATATTATGCAGCGAAAAACCAGAAAAAACCATTAGCGATTTATCACGGTTTTTAAGAGAAGGAAAAAAATCAGTGAAAAGCGAGCGTGGGAAGATAGCGAACTAATCGTGCGGATCTGTTGCTAACGACCAGTCGACTGGTCGTTAGCACAGTCTTCTTGCAGAAAAAAATAAAATCTACAATTAATATAGAATCTATAAGTTTCTTATGTTGTTATAAATCGTCCACGAGCAGGAAGAGACAAGTACTCACATAAAGTGTTGCAGCCATTAAGCCTCTTTTCATCCATTTTGAATACATCTCGTTTCATCCATTGATGACAAGTATTTCCGGACAGTGGGAGTATTTTGTAAAGAAACTCTTGTTTGCTCACATAAAGCAAATGTATGTGAAATTTCGCAGTTTCATCTCTAGCAGCTGCTCAGAATTATTTCCAGCATGGTAAAAGCATGCGGTGTCATATGGTTCTTTATCATTTCCGAGGAAGCCACTCAGCTCCCTGTAAAAGCAGAGTCACCCAAAGCAGGTCAACCCGAGTTCCCTCCAAGAAGATCATTTCACTACCACCAGGGCAGTCGCGTACCGCTGGGATTGCTGCTCATGAGTTCAACTCTAATTTAGAAACTTCCTAATGAGAGTTGGAACGTTTCCTACTGTATATTAGGAGCTTTCTGTCATCAGTCGATTTTTCCTTCAGTTAAGTTGTGTGAGTTTGGCAACTCTGCTGTTACGTTCATACTGTACCGGTGTTTTAGGTATTTAGATCAGTCATCCATTCCAATCCAATGGCTCCCATTCCTTCCTCTTAATTCTGCTAGTCAGTGGCAAAAAAACTCTTTGTGGAAAGGAAATCCCATGTGGCTGTAGCCAAATAGCATTATTGTTTGGTTGCCCGCATGCAGCCCAACCAGACCCGCATCGGATGTGCGTGGTCTGTTTGGTTGGCTGGACTGCATGCGATTCGTAGCCCGTACGAACCTTAAAGCAGGCCTGAGTCTGACCCGGCGGAAACTACCGAATCGGCAGTTTCTCGCGAGCCTTGCTCGGCGCAGCCACGCGTGCGAGGGGCTTGCACACCTCGGGCAGCGAGGGAGACGAAGGGGGCGTCTCATAACCCCCCCCCCCCCCCCCACACACACACTCTCTGTCATCTCCCCGCCCGCACTGTTCCCACCGCTCCTCTCTGCCTCACCCCCCTCCCTCTCCTCTCCTTCGATGGCTCTGCCTCGCCCACCGCTGCGCCGCCCTCTGACCCACGACGACTGCGCATCGCCAGCATCCAGGAGCGTTGGGTGGCCGGGCTCCAGAACTCGGTCGGGGACCTGGCGTCGGCACTGCGAGCGTCGTCCCCCATCTGTTGCCAGCCACCACAAGTGCCGGCCAATGTGGTGCCGGTCGTTCCTGCTCCGCCGCCGATTCCGGACCTCGTGGTCCTGGGCTCGCCGTCCATGGAGCCGCCGCTTCTTGGGACCCCATTGGGCAGGGGGGGTTTCTTGACCCCTGTCCAAGGGTTTTCTCCTGTCGGCGTGCCATCCTCCTCGACCTCCGGCGTGGCCATGAGCACGGGGCCGATGCCGCAGGCCGTCGCCAGGGCCGGCTCCTCCTCTGCTCCGCCACCTCTCTCCTTCCCGCCGGGGTTTTCACCGCAGCCTCAGTTTGCTGCGACTGCGCAAGCTCCGGTGAGTCAAAGAATCCCCAATGCTTGCTCGTAGATGTAGATCAGGTTTTTTTTCTTAGGCATGTGCTAGTACTTAGTGGATTCGATAGGATTCGAGTAGATCCGATTCGATGCGATCCCAATCGAATCGAATCCGACCGACCTGTTCTTGTTTGCTACAATGTGTGTTCTAGGATAATGTTCTTCTGCTAGTGCTTTCCTAGGATCTGTGTTCATGCTAGGATTTGTGTTCATGCTAGAATCCCCAATGCTAGTGTGCTTTAATAGGATCTGTGTTCAAGTTAGGGTCTTGCTAGGATCTGTGTTCATGCAAATGGCATCTTCATGTTCAAGATAGGATCATGTTCATGTTGTTGTTCATGTTGCATTCTCTAGATTGTTATACATATTCAAGCTAGGTTTTGTGCTGCATACTCTAGATTGTTATACGTGCATGTAGTAGGACCATTTTAGGATGCTGCCAAATTTGCATGGGTGCACATGGGTGCTATTTTTAGATGTTCCATGCTTAGGATAGTGCACTGATGAGTGGCAGTTGCAGAAAATCAGATGCCACTGATCAGTGGCATTTGCTCATGGGCAACTATCACTGATCAGTGGCACTTGCTGTTGGGCAAGTCCCCTGGTCAGTGGCATTTTCCCAAGAGCAAGTGTCATTAATAAGTGGCATTTGGCAAAGTGTTTGTGCACTGATCAGTGGAATTTTCTTTTGGGCAAATTGAAGGAAATATGCCCTAGAGGCAATAATAAAGTTGTTATTTATATTTCCTTATATCATGATAAATGTTTATCATTCATGCTAGAATTGTATTAACCGAAAACTTGGTACGTGTGTGAATACATAGACAAACAGAGTGTCCCTAGTATGCCTCTACTTGACTAGCTCGTTAATCAAAGATGGTTAAGTTTGCTGGCCATAGACATGTGTTGTCATTTGATGAACGGGACCACATCATTAGAGAATAATGTGATGGACAAGACCCATCCGTTAGCTTAGCATAATGATCGTTAAGTTTTTATTGCTATTGCTTTCTTCATGACTTATACATATTCCTCTGACTATGAGATTATGCAACTCCCGAATACCGGAGGAACACTTTGTGTGCTATCAAATGTCACAACGTAACTCGGTGATTATAAAGATGCTCTACAGGTGTCTCCGAAGGTGTTTGTTGGGTTGGCATAGATCGAGATTAGGATTTGTCACTCCGTGTATCGGAGAGGTCTCTCTTGGCCCTCTCGGTAATGCACATCACTATAAGCCCTGCAAGCAATGTGATTAATGATTTAGTTGCAGGATGATGCATTACGGAACAAGTAAAGAGACTTGCCGGTAACGAGATTGAACTAGGTATGATGATACCGATGATCGAATCTTGGCCAAGTAACATACCGATGACAAAGGGAAAGATGTATGTTGTTATGCGGTTTGACCGATAAAGATCTTCGTAGAATATGTAGGAGCCAATATGAGCATCCAGGTTCCGCTATTGGTTATTGACCGGAGATGAGTCTCGGTCATGTCTACATAGTTCTCGAACCCGTAGGGTCCGCACGCTTAACGCTCGATGATGATTTGTATTAAGTGTTATGTGTTTTTTATGACCAAAGATTGTTCGGAGTCCCGGATGAGATCACAGACATGATGAGGAGTCTCGAAATGGTCGAGAGGTAAGGATTCATATATTGGAAGGCTATATTCGGACATCGAAATGGTCCCGAGTGATTCGGATATTTTATCAGAGTACTGGGGAGTTACGGGAATTCATCGGGGGAAGTAATGGGCCTTATTGGGCCATAGGAGAGAAGAGGAGGCAGGCCAAGGGAGGTGGCGCGCACCCCCCCATGGAGTCTGAATTGGACTAGGGGAGGGGGCGGCGCCCCCCTTGCTTTTTCCTACTCCTTCTCTCCTTCCTTCTTTCCCACTCCGAAAAGGAAAGGGGAATCCTACTAGGACTACTCCCCACACTTGGCGCGCTCCTAGGGGGACGGCCTCCTCCTGCCTCCTTTATATATAGGGGCAGGGGGTACCCTAAAGACACAACAGTTATTCTTAGTCGTGTGTGGTGCCCCCCTCCACAATTTACCACCGCGGTCATATTGTCGTAGTGCTTAGGCGAAGCCCTGCGCGGATCTCATCATCAACACTGTCGACACGCCATCGTGCTGACGCAACTCTCCCTCGTCCTCAACTGGATCAAGAGCTCGAGGGACGTCATCATGCTGAACTTGTGCTGAACACAGAGGTGCCGTATGTTCGGTACTTGGATCAGTTGGATCGTGAAGACGTTCGACTACATCAACCGCATTACTAAATGCTTCCGCTTTCGGTCTATGAGGGTACGTGGACACACTCTTCCCGTCTCGTTGCTATGCATCTCCTAGATAGATCTTGCATGATCGTAGGAATTTTTTTGAATTACTACGTTCCCCAATAGTGGCATCCGAGCCAGGTCTATGCGTAGATGATATATGCACGAGTAGAACACAATGAGTTGTGGGCGATAATAGTCATACTGCTTACCACCAACATCTTACTTTGATTTGGCGGTATTGTTGGATGAAGTGGCCTGAACCGACATTACATGACCGCATTCATGAGACTGGTTCTACCGACATGCTTTGCACACAGGTGGCTGGCGGGTGTCTGTTTCTCCAACTTTAGTTGAATCGAGTTTGACTACGGCATGTCCTTGTTGAAGGTTAAAACAGCACACTTGACGAAAAATCGTTGTGGTTTTGATGCGTAGGTAAGAACAGTTCTTGCTAGAAGCCCGTAGCAGCCACGTAAAACTTGGAACAACAAAGTAGAGGACGTCTAACTTGTTTTTGCAGGGCATGTTGTGATGTGATATGGTCAAGACGTGATGAGATATGAATTGTTGTATGAGATGATCATGGTTTGTAAAAGTTATCGGCAACTGGCAGGAGCCTTATGGTTGTCGCTTTATTGTATGAAATGCAATCGTCATGTAATTGCTTTACTTTATCACTAAGCGGTAGCGATAGTCGTGGAAGCAATAGTTGGCGAGACAACAACGACGCTACGATGGAGATCAAGATATCAAGCCGGTGACATGGAGATCATGACAGTGCTTTGGAGATGGAGATCAAAGGCACAAGATGATGATTGATGATCCACGAGTATAGGGGATCTATTGTAGTACTTTCGATAAGTAAGAATGTCGAACCCAACGAGGAGCAGAAGGAAATGACAAGCGGTTTTCAGTAAGGTATTCTCTGCAAGCACTGAAATTGTAGGTAACAGATAGTTTTGTGATAAGATAATTTGTAACGGGTAACAAGTAATAAAAGTAAATAAGGTGCAGCAAGTTGACACAATCCTTTTTGTAGCAAAGGACAAGCCTGGACAAATTCTTATAATGAGAAAAGCGCTCCCGAGGACACATGGGAATTATCATCAAGCTAGTTTTCATCACGCTCATATGATTCGCGTTTGGTACTTTGATTATTTGGTATGTGGGTGGACCGGTGCTTGGGTACTGCCCTTTCTTGGACAAGCATACCACTTATGATTAACCCCTATTGCAAGCATCCGCAACTACAAAAGAAGTATTAAGGTAAACCTAACCATAGCATGAAACTAGTGGATCCAAATCAGCCCCTTATGAAGCAACGCATAAATTAGGGTTTAAGCTTCTGTCACTCTAGCAACCCATCATCTACTTATTACTTACCAATGCCTTCCTCTAGGCCCAAATAATGGTGAAGTGTCATGTAGTCGACGTTCACATAACACCACTAGAGGAGAGACAACATACATCTCATCAAAATATCGAACGAATACCAAATTCACATGACTACTAATAGCAAGACTTCACCCATGTCCTCAGGAACAAACGTAACTACTCACAAAGCATATTCATGTTCATGATCAGAGGAGTATTAATATGCATTAAGGATCTGAACATATGATCTTCCACCAAGTAAACCAATTAGCATCAACTACAAGGAGTAATCAACACTACTAGCAACCCAAGGATACCAATTTGTGGTTTTGATACAAGATTGGATACAAGAGATGAACTAGGGTTTTGAGAGGAGATGGTGCTGGTGAAGATGTTGATGGATATTGACCCCCTCCCGATGAGAGGATCAT
The DNA here is from genome assembly GCF_018294505.1 of Triticum aestivum. Classification (NCBI taxonomy): domain Eukaryota; kingdom Viridiplantae; phylum Streptophyta; class Magnoliopsida; order Poales; family Poaceae; genus Triticum; species Triticum aestivum. The sequence goes on from NC_057807.1 coordinate 64,337,681, forward strand.
TGGTGATGACGTTGGTGATGATTTCCCCCTCCCGGAGGGAAGTTTCCCCGGCAGAACAGCTCCGTCAGAGCCCTAGATTGGTTCTGCCAAGGTTCCTCCTCGTGGCGGCAGAGTTACATCTCGTGAGCTTGCCTCTGATTTTTTTCCAGGGTGAAAGCCTTCATATAGCAGAAGATGGGCACCGGAGGGCCAACAGGGGGGCCGGGAGACAGGGGTGCACCCAGTAGGGGGGGGCACCCTCCTGGCCAGGGTGTGGGCCCCCTCTGGTATTTTCTTCGCTCAATAATTCTTATTAATTCCAAAAGTGACTTTCGTGGAGTTTCAGGATTTTTGGAGCTGTGCAGAATAGGTTTCCAATATTTGCTCCTTTTCCAGCCAGAATTCCAGCTGCCGGCATTCTCCCTCTTCATGATAAACCTTGTAAATAAGAGAGAATAGCCATAAGTATTGTGACATAACGTGTAATAATAGCCCATAATGCAATAAATATTGATATAAAATCATGATGCAAAATGGACGTATCTACTCCCCCAAGCTTAGACCTCGCTTGTCCTCAAGCGGAAGCCGAAATCGAAAAATATGTGCACATGTTTAGAGATAGAGGTGTCGATAAAAATAAAATACGGACATGAGGGCATCATGATCATTCTTATAACAGCAACATAAATAGATTTTGTCATATGATTTCTTATGCTCAAGTAACAATCTATTCACAATGTCAAGTATGGAACATAAACTTCATTGGGAACTAACAAACTATAATCTCAGTCATTGAAACAATTGCAATTTATCATAACATCAGAAAGAGTCAAGAATAGAGCTTTTCAGCAAGTCCACATACTCAACTATCATATAGTCTTCTACAATTGCTAACACTCACGCAATACTTATGGTTATGAAGTTTTAATCGGACACTGAGAAAGATAGGGGCTTATTGTGTTGCCTCCCAACGTACTCACCTTTGGGTGATGTCAACAATAATAGTTCATGCTAACTTACATCCAATTGGATATATATATCAAGATCTTTCCAACACAAGGTGATTGCCAAAGGATAAAATGAAAAAGGTAAAGGTGAAGATCACCTTGACTCTTGCATAAAGTAAGACATAAAGTAAAAGATAGGCCCTTCGCAGTGGGAAGCAGAGGTTGTCATGTGATTTTAGGGTTGGATGCACAAAATCTTAATGCAAAAGAACGTCACTTTATATTGCCACCTGTGATATGAACCTTTATTATGCAGTCCATCGCTTTTATTACTTCCATATCACACGATCATATAAAGCTTATTTTCTCCGCACTAATAAGCCATGCATATTTAGAGAGCAATTTTATTGCTTGCAACATGAGAACTTACTTGAAGGATCTTACTCAATCCATAGGTAGGTATGGTGGACTCTCATGGCAAAAACTGGGTTTAAGGATATTTGGAAGCACAAGTAGTATCTCTACTTGGTGCAAGGAATTTGGCTAGCATGAGGGGGAAAGGCAAGCTCAACATGTTCGAAAGATCCATGACAATATACTTTAACTGATATGTGAGAAAACATAAACCATTACGTTGTCTTCCTTGTCCAATATCAACTCATTAGCATGTCATACTTTAATGAGTGCTCACAATCATAAAAGATGTCCAAGATAGCATATTTATATATGAAAACCTCTCCTTCCTTATTACTTCCTATTAATTGCAACGATGACCAAAACTACGTTCGTCAACTCTCAACAACTTTTATGCCTCATACTCTTTATATGTGAAGTCGTTACTATCCATAAGATCAATATGAACTCTTTTATTTCTTTTTATTCTTTCTATTTTCTCAAGATCATAGCAGGATAGCAAAGCCCTTGACTCAACAGTAATCTTTATTATAAATAGCTCGCGGACTCGATTACATAGAAGGGATCGCAAAGCAAAACTCAAAACTAGTTCATACCAAAACTTCAATCTACTAGATCAAGATATTACTAAAAGGATCGAATTAAGTAAAACGGTAAAGATAGGAGTGTGATGGTGATACGATATCGGGGCACCTCCCCCAAGTTTGGCAGTTGCCAAGGGGAGTGCCCATACCCATGTGATTATGTCCTCGGAGGTGATGAAGGTGGTGATGATGATGGTGGATAATCGCACATCGAGCGTAAAAGCTCCTCCAACTTGCGAATAATGCCATTGAGTCCGACAATATGATCCTTCAACAAAATATTTTCCTGTGTGAGATACTTGTTTTGTATGCGAGCTAACTCAATCATCTTGAAAGCTTCGATCTCAGTTGGAGTAAAGAGGTTAGGTAGAGGTTGAGGAATGTTTTCTTCTTCTGCCGCCGGAGCTTGATCCTCCATGGCCTTCTTGATCCCTTCATCCTTGTTGATCTCCTCCTGTTCTTCCTTTTCAGCTCTATCTTCAATAGCCAAGCATCCTTGTCCTCATTGTTGAAGGAGGGTGACGTCATGATGCTATAAATCTGTCAGACAAATAGCTCAAAACGAAAACAAGAGATTTTTGCATGATACGGTGGTCAAAACCTTCGGGAGATTATATAATGAATTTTTACTGACCAAAAGAAGTAACGTGCAAGAAAACGGAGTCCGGGAGGCACACGAGGTGCCCACGAGACAGGGGGGCGCGCCCAGTAAGGGTGGGCGCGCCCTCCACCCTCGTGGAGGCCTCGTGTCCTTCCCGAATTACTTTTTGCTTTCTAGAATTCTTAAATATTCCAAAATGGAGAAAAATTGCCATTAGAATTGTTTTGGAGTTGGTTTACTTACCGTACCACATACCTATTCCATTTCGGAGTCTGAAACGTTCTGGAAAGTGTCCCTTATGTATTCCTCCGGGGTTACGGTCTCAATAATATTAATTTCAACATTGATAGGATTACCTGAGATATAATGTTCAATTCTTTGACCGTTCACCACCCTCGGACTTGTGCCTTCGAAGTTGTTGATTTTTATGGCACCGGAATGATAGACCTCCTCGATAACGTAAGGACCTTCCCACTTAGAGAGAAATTTTCCTGCAAAAAATCTTAAACGATAGTTGAATAGCAACACATAATCACCTACGTTAAACTCATGCTCTTGTATTCTTTTGTCATGCCATCTTTTAACTTTTTCTTTGAACAGTTTGGCATTCTCATAGGCTTGGGTTCTCCATTCATCAAGTGAGCTAAAGTCAAATAACCTCTTATCACCGGCAAGTTTGAAGTCATAGTTGAGCTCTTTAATAGCCCAATATGCCTTATGTTCAAGTTCGAGAGGTAAGTGACATGCTTTTCCATAAACCATCTTATACGGAGACATGCCCATAGGATTTTTATATGCAGTTCTATAGGCCCATAATGCATCATCGAGTTTCTTGGACCAATTCTTTCTGGACCTATTAACAGTCTTTTGCAAAATTAATTTGAGATCTCAATTACTCAGCTCTACTTGACCACTAGACTGTGGGTGATAAGGAGATGCAATTCTATGGTTAACATCATACTTAGCAAGCATTTTACAAAAAGCACCATGAATAAAATGTGAACCACCATCAGTCATAAGATATCTAGGGACTCCAAACCTCGGAAAAATAACTTCTTTAAGCATCTTAATAGAGGTGTTATGATCAGCACTACTAGTTGGAATAGCTTCTACCCACTTAGTAACGTAATCAACAGCAACTAAAATATGTGTATATCCATTAGAGGCAGGAAACGGTCCCATATAATCAGAGCCCCAAACATCAAATGGTTCAATAATAAGAGAATAGTTCATAGGCATTTCTTGACGTCTACTAATATTACCAATTCTTTGACATTCATCACAAGACAAGACAAACTTACGGGCATCTTTGAAGAGAGTAGGCCAATAAAAACCGGATTGCAATACCTTATGTGCAGTTCTATCTCCAGCGTGGTGTCCTCCATATGGTTCGGAGTGACACTTGCGTAGGATCTGTTCCTGTTCATGCTCAGGTACACAACGTCTAATAACACCATCTACTCCTTCTTTATAAAGGTGTGGGTCATCCCAGAAGTAATGTCTTAAATCATAAAAGAACTTTTTCTTTTGCTAGTATGTGAAACTAGGTGGTATAAATTTAGCAACAATGTAATTAGCATAATCAGCATACCAAGGAGCAGTACGAGAAGCATTAATGACCGCTAATTGTTCATCAGGAAAGCTATCATTGATGGGTAGTGGGTCATCAAGAACATTCTCTAACCTAGACAAGTTTTTTGCAACGGGGTTCTCAGCTCCCTTTCTATCAATAATATGCAAATAAAATTCTTGGAGCAAGAGAACCCATCTAATAAGTCTACGCTTAGCATCTTTCTTTTCCATAAGTTATTTAATAGCAGCATGATTAGTGTGAATACTAACTTTAGAATCAACAATATAACGTCTGAACTTATCACATGCAAATACGACTACTAAGAACTCTTTTTCAGTAGTAGCATAATTTCTCTGGGCAATATCAAGAGTTTTACTAGCATACTGGATAACATTCAATTTCTTATCAACTCTTTGCCCTAGAACAGCACCTAATTCTTATCACACATAATTTCAAAGGGTAAATTCCAATCAGGTGGCTGAACAATAGGTGCAGTGATCAAAGCTTTCTTAAGTACTTCAAATGCTTCTACACAATCATCATCAAAGACAAAAGGAATATCTTTTTGCAATAAATTAGTCAGAGGCCTAGAGATTTTGGAAAAGTCCTTAATGAACCTCCTATAAAAAACAGCATGACCAAGGAAACTTCTTATACCTTTTATGTCCTTGGGACATGGCATCTTTTCAATAGCATCAACTTTAGCTCTATCAACTTCAATACCTCTCTCGGAAATCTTATGCCCCAAGACAATGCCTTCTTTAACCATAAAGTGACACTTTTCCCAATTCAAGACGAGACTAGTGTCCTCACATCTCTGCAAAACTCGATCAAGGTTGCTCAAGTAGTCATCAAAAGAGGATCCATAAACGGAGAAATCATCCATGAAGACCTCACAAATATTTTCACAAAAGTCAGAGAATATAGCCATCATGCATCTTTGAAAGGTAGCAGGTGCATTACATAAACCAAAAGGCATGCATCTATAAGCAGAAGTACCAAAAGGGCAAGTAAAAGTAGTTTTTGATTGATCCTCCACTGACACAGGTATTTGATAGAAACCAGAATAACCATCTAGAAAGCAGAAATGTGTGTGTTTGGATAGTCTTTCTAGCATTTGATCAATAAAAGGTAAAGGGTAATGATCTTTCTTAGTAGCTTTATTTAATTTACAGAAATCAATTACCATCCTATAACCTGTAATAATTCTTTGCGGGATCAATTCATCTTTATCATTAGGAACAACAGTAATACCTCCCTTCTTAGGAATGCAATGGACAGGACTTACCCAATCACTATCAGCAACGAGATAAATTATACCTGCCTCAAGGAGCTTTAGTATCTCCTTTCTTGCCACTTCTTTCATCTTAGGATTTAACCGGCGTTGAGGATCTCTAACTGGTTTGGCATCTTTCTCCACTCTTATTTTGTGTTGGCATAGAGTGGGACTAATGCCCTTAAGATCATCCAGAGTATATCCAATAGCAGCACGGTGCTTCTTCAGAGTTTTCAATAATCTTTCCTCTTCCTGCTCTGAAAGGTTAGCACTAATAATAACAGGATATATCTCATTTTCATCAAGATAAGCATATTTAAGATTATCAGGTAATGGTCTGAGCTCAAACACGGGATCACCCTCGGGTGGAGGGGGGTCTCCTAGGATTTCAACAGGAAAATTGTGTTTCAGAATAGGACCCTGTTGAAGGAATACTTCATCTATTTCCCTTGTTTCATTCATAAGCATATCATTTTCATGGTCTAGCAAACATTGTTCTAACGGATCAGTAGGAGGTACGGCAATAGATGCAAGACCAATAATCTCATCCTTACTAGGCGATTCTTTATCACGGGGTTGTCTACGAAACTTAGCAAAATTAAACTCATGAGACATATCTCCTAAGCCAATTGTAACAATATCCTTTTCACAATCAATCCTAGCATTAAAAGTATTCAATAAGGGTCTACCAAATATAATGGGACAAAAGTCTTCTTGTCGGTATCCATAAAAGATTTAACACAATCAAACTTAGGTGTTATACCTGACTCCTTACCATCATCGGAACCCCAATCTTCAGAGTTGCGTTTAATTCTTTCCAATAAGTCCCACTTGAATTCAGTAGTATTCAGCATATAAGAAGCAGCACAGGAAGTATCGAGCATGGTGCGATCATTGAGAGAAAGCCGAGCATAAAAATTTTGAATAATCATTTCTCTTGAGAGCTCATGATTGGGGCACGAATATAACATTGAGTTAAGCCTCGCCCAAGCTTGAGCGATGCTTTCTCCTTCGTGAGGCCAAAAATTATATATGTAATTACGATCACGATGAACAAGATGCATAGGATAGAACTTCTGGTGAAATTCCAATTTCAATCATTTATAGTTCCAAGATCCACTATCATCACATAGCCTATACCATGTCAATGCATCTCCCTTCAAATATAAAGGGAAGACCTTCCTCTTAACAACATCATCAGGAATACCTGCAAGCTTAAATAATCCACAAACTTTACCCACAAAGATAAGGTGTAAATCGGGATGTAATGTTCCATCTCCTACAAAGGGATTAGCTAGTCGTTTCTCTATCATACCCGAAGGAATCTCAAAGTAAACATTTTGAGTACGTTCAGTAGGTTGAGGAGCAACTCTTTGCTCTACTGGTCCGGGTGAAGATTGAAGGAAATATGCCCTAGAGGCAATAATAAAGTTATTATTTATTTCCTCATATCATGATAAATGTTTATTATTCATGCTAGAATTGTATTACCTGGAAACATAATACATGTGTGAATACATAGACAAACATAGTGTCACTAGTATGCCTCTACTTGACTAGCTCGTAAATCAAAGATGGTTAAGTTTCCTAACCATAGACATGAGTTGTCATTTGATTAACGGGATCAGATCATTAGGAGAATGATGTGATTGACTTGACCCATTTCGTTAGCTTAGCACTTGATCGTTTAGTATGTTGCTATTGCTTTCTTCATGACTTATACATGTTCCTATGACTATGAGATTATGTAACTCCTGCTTACCGGAGGAACACTTTCTGTGCTACCAAATGTCACAACGTAACTAGGTGATTATAAAGGTGCTCTAGAGGTGTCTCCAAAGGTACTTGTTGAGTTGACGTATTTTGAGATTAGGATTTGTCACTCCGATTGTCGGAGAAGTATCTCTGGGCCCTCTCGGTAATGCACATCAATATAAGCCTTGCAAGCAATGTAGCTAATGATTTAGTTACGATATGATGCATTATGTAACGAGTAAAGAGACTTGCCGGTAACGAGATTGAACTAGGTATTGAGATACCGATGATCGAATCTCGGGCAAGTAACATACCGATGACAAAGGGAACAACGTATGTTGTTATGCAGTTTGACCAATAAAGATCTTCGTAGAATATGTAGGAACCAATATGAGCATCCAGGTTCCGTTATTGGTTATTGACCGGAGATGTGTTTCGGTCATGTCTACATTGTTCTCGAACCCGTAGGGTCCGCACGCTTAAAGTAAGATGACAGTTATATTATGAGTTTATGTGTTTTGATGTATCGAAGGTTGTTCGGAGTTCCGGATGTGATCACGGACATGGCGAGGAGTCTCGAAATGGTCGATACATGAAGATCGATATATTGGACGACTATATTTGGACACCGGAAAGGTTCCGGGTGAGATTCGGACAATACCAGAGCTCCGGGAGGTTATCAGAACTCCCCGGGAGGTATATGGGCCTTATTGGGCTTTAGTGTAAAGGAGGGGAAAGGATCAATGGAAGGGGCGCCCCCCCCAAGCCCAATCCGAATTGGGAGGGGGCCGGCCCCCCCTTTCCTTCCTCCCTCCTTCCTCTTCCTTCCCTCTCCCTCTCCTAATAGGAAAGGGGGAGTCCTACTCCCGATGGGAGTTGGACTCCCCCCTCGGGCGCGCCACCCCCCTTGGCCGGCCCCCTCCTCCACTCCTTTATATACGGGGGAAGGGGTGATACGTCTCCAACATATGTATAATTTTTGATTGCTCCATGCTACTTTATCTACTGTTTTAGGCAATATTGGGCTTTATTATCCACTTTTATATTATTTTTGGGACTAACCTATTAACCAGAGGCCCAGCCCAGATTTGCTGTTTTATGCCTATTTCAGTGTTTCGAGGAAAAGGAATATCAGACGGAGTCAAAATGGAACGAAATCAACTGGAGAAGTTAATTTTGGAAGGAAACCAACCTGATGGGCTTGGAGTGCACGCCAGGGGAGCCCCGGGCTGTCCACGAGGGTGGAGGGCGCCCCCCTGGGCGCGCCCCCTACCTCGTGAACAGCTCGGAGGTCCACCGACGTACCCCCTGCACCCATATATACCTGCGTACCCTAAAACTTCCAGAACAGAAGATAGATCGGGAGTTCCGCTACCGCAAGCCTCTGTAGCCACCAAAAACCAATCGGGACCCTGTTCCGGCACCATTCCGGAGGGGGATCCCATCACCGGAGGCCATCTTCATCATCCCGGCGCTATCCATGACGAGGAGGGAGTAGTTCACCCTCGGGGCTAAGGGTATGTACCAGTAGCTATGTGTTTGATCTCTCTTTCTCTCTCTCATGTTCTCTCTCGTGTTCCTCTATGGCACGATCTTGATGTACCCCGAGCTTTGCTATTGTAGTTGGATCTTATGATGTTTCTCCCCCTCTACTCTCTTGTGATGAATTGAGTTTCCCCTTTTGAAGTTATCTTATCGGATTGAGTCTTTTATGAACACTTGATGTATGTCTTGCGTGGGATAATCGTGGTGACAATGGGTTATTCTATTGATCCACTTGATGTATGTTTTGGTGATCAACTTGCGGGTTTCGTGACACTTGGGAACCTATGCATAGGGGTTGGCACACGTTCTTGACTCTCCGGTAGTAGCTTTGGGGCACTCTTCGAAGTACTTTTATGTTGGTTGGATGAATCTGAGATTGTGTGATGCATATAGTATAATCACTCCCATGGATACTAGAGGTGACAATGGAGTATCTAGGTGACATTAGGGTTTTGGTTGATTTGTATCTTAAGGTGTTATTCTAGTATGAACTCTTTTATAGGTCGATCCAAAGAATAGCTTTGTGGTGGTTTCGTACCCGACCATAATCTCTACGTTTGTTATCCGCTATTAGTGGCTTTGGAGTGACTCTTTGTTGCATGTTGAGGGCTTGTCATATGTTCTATCTATGTTATTATTGTTGAGAGAACTTACACTAGTGAAAGTATGAACCCTAGGCCTTGTTTCCTATCATTGCAATGCCATTTACGCTCACTTTTACCGCTTGTTACCTTGCTGTTTTTATATTTTCATATTACAAAAAACTTATATCTACCATCCATATTGCACTTGTATCACTATCTCTTCGCCGAACTAGTGCACCTATACAATTTACCATTGTATTGGGTGTGTTGGGGACACAAGAGACTTTTTGTTATTTGGTTGCAGGGTTGTTTGAGAGAGACCATCTTCATCCTACGCCTCCTATGGATTGATAAACCTTAGGTCATCCACTTGAGGGAAATTTGCTACTGTCCTACAAACCTGTGCACTTGTAGGCCCAACAACGTCTACAAGAATAAGGTTGTGGAGTATACATCAAGCTCTTTTCTGGCGCTGTTGCCGAGGAGGCTAGGTAAGTGAAGGTATATCTTTAGATCTTGCAATCGAATCTTTTTGTTTCTTGTTTTAGCACTAGTCTAGTTTATAAAAGAAAATTACAAAAAAATGGAGTTAAGTTTGTCTTATACGCTTCACCTCTTTAATATCTTTCGTGAGTATGATGGAAAGGAAAATTGTGCTCAAATGCTAGAAGAAGAAATCTATAGAATGTTTGGTACTAAATCTTTGAATGATGAGCATGATTGCAATGTTGTTAGTATGAATTCCTTGAATATCCATGATGCTAATGATATGCAAAGCCACAAGCTTGGGGAAGCTATGTTTGATGAAGATGATATTTTTTGTCCCCCAAGCTTTGATGAGCAAATTTACTATGATGAAAGCATGCCTCCTATCTATGATGATTATTGTGATGATATGTATGCTATAAAGAAGAAGTTTGCTTATGTGGAGAGTAGTAAATTTTCTATGCTTGTAGATCATGAAAAGAATGCTTTAGGTGCTGGTTATATTGTTGAATTCATTCATTATGCTACTGAAAATTATTATGAGGCAGGAACATATGCTTGTAGGAATTGCAATAATGTCAAGTTTCCTCTCTATGTGCTTAAAGTTTTGAAGTTATGCTTGTTTTACCATCCTATGCTAGTTGATTATTGTTCCCATAAGTTGTTTGCTCACAAAATCCCTATGCATAGGAAGTGGATTAGGCTTAAATGTGCTAGTCATATGCTTCATGATGCTCCCGTTATGTTTCAATTCTTATCTTTTTTGTGAGCATCATTGCCATCATTATGCCTAGCTAAAAGGCATTAAAGAAAAGCGCTTGTTGGGAGACAACCCAATATTTATACTAACTGTTTTTGTGTGTCCACATTATTATGATACTGTAGTAATCATGTTTTATAGCTTTTGTTTCAATAAAGTGCTAAGTAGAACCTTTGGGAAGACTTGGGTGAAGTTTATGTGATCTTGCTGTGAAAAACAGAAACTTTAGTGCTCACAAGGTTAGCTGCCATTTTTTACTGGAAAGTGATTTTAGGTTGATTCCTTTTGCAGATGATTAATAGACAAATTTCTCAGGTCCATAAATTTATTTCATAATTTTTGGGGTTCCAGAAGTATACGTTTGATACAGATTACTACAGACTGTTCTGTTTTTGACAGATTCTGTTTTGATTGTGTTGTTTGCTTATTTTGATGCATCTATGGGTAGTATTAAGTTGTATGAACCATAGATAAGTTGGAGTACAGTATATATTACACCAATATGAATTTAGAATGAGTTCATTGCAGTACCTAGGTGGTGGTTTTATTTTCTTATACTAACGGAGCTTACGAGTTTTGTTTTGAGTTTTGTGTGGTTGAAGTTTTCAAGTTTTGGGTAAAGATTCGATGGACTATGGAATAAGGAGTGGCAAGATCCTAAGCTTGGGAATTCCCAAGGCACTCCAAGGTAATATTCAAGGACAACCAAGCAACTAAGCTTGGGTATGCCCCGGAAGGCATCCCCTCTTTCGTCTTCGTTCATCGGTAACTTTACTTGGAGCTATATTTTTATTCACCACATGATATGTGTTTTGCTTGGAGCGTCATTTTATTTTGTTAGTTTTTGCTTGATGTTAGTTAGATTAATGTTTTGCATCTTTAGTTTCAATAAAAAAGTCAAGGATAGCCTTTGCCATGCTTATTTTGGTTTGCATGTTGCTGTTTGAAAACAGAAAGTTTACCGTTGTTGCAAAAATTGCCTAGAAAAGTCAGAGAATGGTATAACGTTGAATCTTTTTTGCATATTAAGATCTGATAAGTTTATTATAGTGGGAATTTTAGTTCATAATTTTTGGAGTTATGGAAGTATTGATACTCTTGCATTCTTTACAGACTGTACTGTTCTGGCAGATTGCTGTTATGTTTGCATTGTTTGCATATGTTTGCTTGCTTAATGATTCTATTTGAGGATAGGAGTATTAAATATGTAGAGGCATTTAGTATTAAATGTGGAATAATAATGTTAGTGATTTGTTACAGTAGAAAATGATAAGGTTTTGCATTGGTTTATACTAACCTATCTCACGAGTTCTTGTTGAGTTTGTTGTGAATGAAGCTTTTGATAAAAAGAGAAACCATGATATGAGAGAAATTAAGGAGACATAAAAGCTCAAGCTTGGGGATGCCCAAGGCACCCCAAGATAATATTTCAAGAAGTCTCAGGCATCTAAGCTTGGGGATGCCCCGGTAGGCATCCCACCTTTCTTCTTCAACAACTATCGGTTAGTATCGGTTGAGCCTAAGTTTTTGCTTCTTCACATGAGTTGTGCTATCCTTGCATTGTAGTTTTCTTTAGCTTTGCTTGCTGTTTGAATAAGTATCAAGATCTGAATTATTTATTGAGAGGGAGCCTTACACAAATTGGAATTTGCTAGAATGCTCATAGTACTTCACTTATATCTTTTGAGCGTGATAATTTTTGCTCTAGTGCTTCACTTATATCTTTTAGAGCATTGTGGTGGATTTGTTTTAAAGAAAATATTTGATCTCTCATGCTTCACTTAGATTATTTTGAGAGTCTTTAATAGCATGGTAATTTGCTTAATATACTTGGTATTCAAGATATGTGAAACTTTCTTATGAGTGTGTTGAATACTAAGATAAGTTTGATGCTTGATAATTGTTTTGAGATATGGAGGTGATAATATCAAAGTCGTGCTAGTTGAGTTATTATGAATTTGAGAAATTCTTGTGTTGAAGTTTGCAAGTCCCGTAGCATGCACGTATGGTTAAAGTTATGTAACAAATTTGAAACATGAAGTGTACCTGGCTTGTGCATCCTTATGAGTGGCGGTCGGGGACGAGCGGTGGTCTTTTCCTACCAATCTATCCCCCTAGGAGAATGCGCTTAGTACTTGATTTTTGATGACTTCTAAATCTTTGCAATAAGTATATGAGTTCTTTTGACTAATGTTGAGTCCATGGATTATACGCACTTTTACCTTTTTGCCATTGCTAGCCTCTTCGGTACCATGCATTGCCATTTCTCACCTTGAGAGTTGGTGCAAACTTCGCCGGTGCATCCAAACCCCGTGATATGATACGCTCTATCACACATAAACCTCCTTATATCTTCCTCAAAACAGCCACCATACCTACCTATCATGGCATTTCCATAGCCATTCTGAGATATATTGCCATGCAACTTCCATCATCATATTCATGACATACATTACTTTTGTCATATTGCCATTGCATGATCATGCAGTTGACATCGTATTTGTGGCAAAGCCACCATGCATTATTTTTCATACATGTCACTCTTGATTCATTGCACCATCCCGGTACACCGCCGGAGGCATACATATAGAGTCATATCTTGTTCTAGTTTCGAGTTGTAATCCTTATGGTTGTAATCAATAGAAGTGTGATGATCATCATTATTAGAGCATTGCCCAAAAAAAGAAAAAAAAGAAAGGCCCAAAAAAGGCAAAAAAAGGCCCAAAAAATAAATAATAAAAAGGGCAATGCTACTATCTCTTTTTCCACACGTGTGCTTCAAAGTAGCACCTTGTTCTTCATGTAGTGAGTCCCCCATATATTGTGCTTCAAAGTAGCACCTTGTTCTTCATGTAGTGAGTCTCATAAGTTGTCTTTCATATACTAGTGGGAATTTTTCATTATAGAACTTGGCTTGTATATTCCTACGATGGGCTTCCTCAAAATGCCCTAGGTCTTCATGAGCAAGCAAGTTGGATGCACACCCACTAGTTTTCTTTTGTTGAGCATTCATAGCTCTAGTGCATCCGTTGCATGGCAATCCCTACTCCTCATGTTGACATCAATTGATGGGCATCTCCATAGCCCATTTATTAGCCTCGTCAACGTGAGACTTTATCCTTTTTTGTCTTGTCCACACAATCCCCATTATCATATTCTATTCCACCCATAGTGCTATATCCATGGTTCACGCTCATGTATTGCGTGAAGGTTGAAAAAGTTTGAGACTATTTAAGTATGAAACAATTGCTTGGCTTGTCATCGGGGGTATAGAAGTTGGGAACATCTTTGTGTGACGAAAATGAAGCATAGCCTAACTATATAATTTTGTAGGGATGAACTTTCTTTTGCCATGTTATTTTGAGAAGACATGATTGCTTTGATTAGTATGCTTGAAGTATTATTATTTTTGTGTCAATATGAACTTTTGTCTTGAATCTTTCGGATCTGAATATTCATATCAAAATTAAGAAGATTTACATTGAAATTATGTCAAAGTATCACTCCGCATCAAAAATTCTTTTTTTATCATTTACCTACTCAAGGATGAGCAGGAATTAAGCTTGGGGATGCTTGATACGTCTCCAATGTACCTATAATTTTTTATTGCTCCATGCTACTTTATCTACTGTTTTAGGCAATATTGGGCTTTATTATCCGCTTTTATATTATTTTTGGGACTAACCTATTAACCAGAGGCCCAGCCCAGATTTGTTGTTTTATGCCTATTTTAGTGTTTCGAGGAAAAGGAATATCAGACGGAGTCAAAACGGAACGAAATCAACTGGACAAGCTAATTTTGGAAGGAAACCAACCTGATGGGCTTGGAGTGCACGCCAGGGGAGCCCCGGGCTGTCCACGAGAGTGGAGGGCGCCCCCCCTGGGCGCGCCCCCTACCTCGTGAAAAGCCCGGAGGTCCACCGACGTACCCTCTGCACCCATATATACCTACGTACCCTAAAACTTCCAGAACAGAAGATAGATCGGGAGTTCCGCCGCCGCAAGCCTCTGTAGCCAGCAAAAGCCAATTGGGACCCTGTTCCGGCACCCTGCCGGAGGGGGATCCCATCAGCGGAGGCCATCTTCATAATCCCGACGCTATCCATGACGAGGAGGGAGTAGTTCACCCTCGGGGCTGAGGGTATGTACCAGTAGCTATGTGTTTGATCTCTCTCTCTCTCATGTTCTCTCTCGTGTTCCTCTATGGCACGATCTTGATGTATCCCGAGCTTTACTATTGTAGTTGGATCTTATGATGTTTCTCCCCCTCTACTCTCTTGTGATGAATTGAGTTTCCCCTTTTGAAGTTATCTTATCGGATTGAGTCTTTTATGAACACTTGATGTATGTCTTGCGTGGGATAACCATGGTGACAATAGGTTATTCTATTGATCCACTTGATGTATGTTTTGGTGATCAACTTGCGGGTTTCGTGACACTTGGGAACCTATGCATAGGGGTTGGCACACGTTCTTGACTCTCTGGTAGTAGCTTTGGGGCACTCTTTGATGTACTTTTATGTTGGTTGGATGAAACTGAGATTGTGTGATGCATATCATATAATCATGCCCACGGATACTTGAGGTGACAATGGAGTATCTAGGTGACATTAGCGTTTTGGTTGATTTGTATCTTAAGGTGTTATTCTAGTACGAACTCTTTTATAGATCAATCCGAAAGAATAGCTTCGTGGTGGTTTCGTACCCGACCATAATCTCTACGTTTGTTCTCCGCTATTAGTGGCTTTGGAGTGACTCTTTGTTGCATGTTGAGGGCTTGTCATATGTTCTATCTATGTTATTGTTGAGAGAACTTACACTAGTGAAAGTATGCACCCTAGGCCTTGTTTCCTATCATTGCAATACCATTTACGCTCACTTTTACCGCTTGTTACCTTGCTGTTTTTATATTTTCAGATTACAAAAACCTATATCTACCATCCATATTGCACTTGTATCACTATCTCTTCGCTGAACTAGTGCACCTATACAATTTACCATTGTATTGGGTGTGTTGGGGACACAAGAGACTTTTTGTTATTTGGTTGCAGGGTTGTTTGAGAGAGACCATCTTCATCCTACGCCTCCTACGGATTGATAAACCTTAGGTCATCCACTTGAGGGAAATTTGCTACTGTCCTACAAACATGTGCACTTGCAGGCCCAACAACGTCTACAAGAAGAAGGTTGTGTAGTAGACATCAAGGGGGCACCCCATAGACACAACAATTGATCATTGATCTCTTAGCCGTGTGCGGTGCCCCCCTCCACCAAAGTCCTCCTCAATAATATCGTAGCGGTGCTTAGGCGAAGCCCTACGGCGGTAGAACATCATCATCGTCATCACGCCGTCGTGCTGACGGAATTCTCCCTCGACACTCTGATGGATCGGAGTTCGGGGGACGTCATCGAGCTGAACGTGTGCAAGAACTCGGAGGTGCCGTAGTTTCAGTGCTTGATTGGTCGGGCCGTGAAGACGTACGACAACATCAACCGCGTTGTGCTAATGCTTCTGCTTTGTGCTAACACTTCTGCTTTTGGTCTACGAGGGTACGTGGACACACTCTCCCCTCTCATTGCTATGCATCACCATGATCTTGCGTGTGCGTAGGATTTTTTTTGAAATTACTACATTCCCCAACAGTGGCATCAGAGCCTAGGTGTTATGCGTTGATGTTATATGCACGAGTAGAACACAAGTGAGTTGTGGGCGATACAAGTCATACTGCTTACCAGCATGTCATACTTTGGTTCAGCGGTATTGTTGGATGAAGCGGCCCGGACCGACATTACGCGTATGCTTACGCGAGACTGGTTCTACCGATGTGCTTTGCACACAGGTGGCTGGCGGGTGTCAGTTTCTCCAACTTTAGTTGAACCAAGTGTGGCTATGCTCGGTCCTTGAGAAGGTTAAAACAGCACTAACTTGACGAACTATCATTGTGGTTTTTATGCGTAGGTAAGAATGGTTCTTGCTCAGCCCGTAGCAGCCACGTAAAACTTGCAACAACAAAGTAGAGGACATCTAACTTGTTTTTGCAGCGCATGTTGTGATGTGATATGGTCAAGACGTGATGCTATATTTTATTGTATGAGATGATCATGTTTTGTAACCGAGTTATCGGCAACTGGCAGGAGCCATATGGTTGTTGCTTTATTGTATGCAATGCAATCGCCCTGTAATTGCTTTACTTTATCACTAAGTGGTAGCGATAGTCGTACAAGCAATAGTTGGCGAGACGACAACGATACTACGATGGAGATCAAGGTGTCGTGCTGGTGACGATGGTGATCATGACGGTGCTGTGGAGATGGAGATCACAAGCACAAGATGATGATGGCCATATCATATCACTTATATTGATTGCATGTGATGTTTATCTTTTATGCATCTTATCTTGCTTTGATTGACGGTAGCATTATAAGATGATCTCTCACTAAATTTCAAGATAAAAGTGTTCTCCCTGAGTATGCACCGTTGCCAAAGTTCGTCGTGCCCAGACACCACATGATGATCGGGTGTGATAAGCTCTACGTCCATCTACAACGGGTGCAAGCCAGTTTTGCACACGCAGAATACTCAGGTTAAACTTGGCAAGCCTAGCATATGTAGATATGGCCTCGGAACACTGAGACCGAAAGGTCGAGCATGAATTATATAGTAGATATGATCAACATAGTGATGTTCACCATTGAAAGCTACTCCATTTCACGTGATGATCGGTTATGGTTTAGTTGATTTGGATCACGTGATCACTTAGATGATTAGAGGGATGTCAATCTAAGTGGGAGTTCTTAAGTAATATGATTAATTGAACTTAAATTTGTCATGAACTTAGTACCTGATAGTATTTTGGTTGTCTATGTTTGTTGTAGATAGATGGCTCGTGCTGTTGTTTCATTGAATTTTAATGCATTCCTTGAGAAAACAAAGTTGAAAGATGATGATAGCAATTACACGGACTGGGTCCGTAACTTGAGGATTATCCTCATTGCTGCACAGAAGAATTACGTCCTGGAAGCACCGCTGGGTGCCAAACCTGCTGCAGGAGCAACACCAGATGTTGTGAACGTCTGGCAGAGCAAAGCTGATGACTACTCGATAGTTCAGTGTGCCATGCTTTTCGGCTTAGAACCGGGACTTCAACGACGTTTTGAACGTCATGGAGCATATGAGATGTTCCAGGAGTTGAAGTTAATATTTCAAGCAAATGCCCGGATTGAGAGATATGAAGTCTCCAATAAGTTCTATAGCTGCAAGATGGAGGAGAATAGTTCTGTCAGTGAGCATATACTCAAAATGTCTGGGTATAACAATCACTTGATTCAACTGGGAGTTAATCTTCCGGATGATAGCGTCATTGACAGAATTCTTCAATCACTGCCACCAAGCTACAAGAGCTTCGTGATGAACTATAATATGCAAGGGATTCAAAAGACAATTCCCGAGCTCTTCGCAATGCTAAAGGCTGCGGAGGTAGAAATCAAGAAGGAGCATCAAGTGTTGATGGTCAATAAGACAACCAGTTTCAAGAAGAAGGGCAAAGGGAAAAAGAAGGGGAACTTCAAGAAGAACAGCAAACAAGTTGCTGCTCAAGAGAAGAAACCCAAGTTTGGACCTAAGCCTGAGATTGAGTGCTTCTAAAAGTGCTAGTTATCGACTAGAGGGGGGTGAATAGGCGATTTTTATGAAAGTCTTCAATACATGAAAGTTTCGAAGACAAACACGAAAAAGGACCTATAAATATGCAGCGGAAGATGAACTACACTAGACAAGCCATAGTATGAAGCTAAAGCATGATAACTGATAGCAGCTAGGTAGTAGGATCAGGATGGAAGATAGTATGAAGCCAATCAGAACAAGTAGTCACACAGTGAAGTCAAACAGGCAGAGCAATCGGGCAATGACTTCACAAAGACAAACTGTAAGTAAGGAGTGTAAGAGATAGAACCAGTGTGTTGTGAAGATAGGGATTTGTTCGACCAGTTCCAGTTGTTGTGACAACTGTACGTCTGGTTAGGGAGGCTGAGATTGAACTCAGAAGACCGTGTCTTCACCTTATTCCCCTTGAGCTAAGGACACACAGTCCCCGCCCAATCACTCCGGTAAGTCTTCAAGGTAGACTTCCAAACCTTCACAGACTTCGTTCACCGGCGATCCACAATTACTCGTGGACGCTCAGAACGCGACGCCTAACCGGCTGCAGGATTCACAGTCCTCAAGTGTAACAAGTCTTCAGATCACGCGGACAGAAAGACTTCAATGATGCCAAACACTCTTTGGGCTCTGGGTGTTTTGGGCTTTGTCCTCACAAGGATTTCTCTCTCAAACTCTTCGGAGGTGGGTTGCTCTCAACGACAAAAGCCGTGCACTAACTCTGAGCAGCCACCAATTTATGGTGTAGGGGGTGGGCTATTTATAGCCACTGGGCAACCCGACCTGATTTGTCCGAAATGACCCTGGGTCACTAAGGAACTGACACGTGTCACAACGGTCAGATTTCAAACACACGCGACAGCTTGACTTGGGCTACAAGTAAAGCTGACTTATCCGACTCTGGATAAGATTTGCTCTCATTGTCTTCGCTCGAAGACATAGGATTTTGGTTGAGCATCACTTCAGTCACTCTGACTTTGTTCACTTGGACCCCACTTAACAGTGCGGTGGTTCCTATGACTCAACAAAGAAGAAAAGAAACAACGAAACTACTAAGTCTTCGCGCTCCATAGTCTTCACTCAATGTCTTCTTCTGTCATAGTCTTCAATGTGAATATCTTCACGTACCACCATTATCTTCAATGTCTTCATACATTTTTAGGGGTCATCTCCGGTAGGTAAACCGAATCAAGGAGGGACTACTACCTGTGTTATCCTGCAATTCTCACAAACACATTAGTCCCTCAACCACGTTTGTCGTCAATACTCCAAAACCAAACTAGGGGTGGCACTAGATGCACTTACAATCTCCCCCTTTTTGGTGATTGATGACAAACTGGTTGAAGTTTTCAACGGGGATATAAATATGTGAAATTGTAAAGGATGAGGTATTGTCTTCGTAAGTAGCAAAAGGCTCCCCCTGAAGATGTGCATATAAATAATTTGCTTTTGGAATGCAAATGCACATGGCAGGTTCTACTTGTGGAGATCCTCTTCAACTTATGAAGACAATTCATCATGCATGATTCGATGTAACGAAGATAATGACATGCATAATGAAAAATGGACGTCTGCAAAATGATTTAAGTGCGGAAGTTATCATCGCACATGCGGAATTTATCATCGCATCACAAAATAGCAAATAAGTAGCAGACGACCATCGAGTTTAAGTGTTACAACTCAGAGAACCAAATGTATCAAGAGCAAGAGTTGTAAACACTAGGCGAAATATAGTGAACCGCCCATATGAACCCGCTTGAAGACTATCAACTCATAGCTTCTCCCCCTTTTGTCAGTAAGGACCAAAAAGGGTTGAAGACATTGAGCCTCTACTCGTTCCCAGAAGGAGTAGGAGAAGATGCAGGGTTGGTGTCGAGGTTTGGCGGTGCAGACGAACTTGGAGCAGTGTTGATACGTGTTGGAGGTGGCGAAGTAGCATTATCTTGATCATCGATCACACGAGCATTCACGTTGCAGCAGAAGAGGAGTACTCTGAGTCTTCAAGAGATGGAGTGCGCCGCAGAACAGCATTTCTGGGCGGAGTGGAATCAAACTTGAATCGTTCTGAGAAGCCATCGTCCTGAAGATCTTCCTCAGCACACATAAGCGTCAGCCCTTTCCATGTGCGTCGATAGGTTTCATGCGCGACAAAGGCATTCTTGGTTGCAAGGTTGCGAATGCGATTGACGTCAGTCATGATGCTCTGCATCTGGCGCTTGAGCCAATCATGATGCCTATCCTGTTTCTGATGCAGGCCAACGAGAAGCTCTCGGTCATTGAGAACACGAGATCGCTTTCGAGGCCGTTGAGCAATTGTGCTGTTAGTGGCTTCGGTTGGGGCACGGTGAGGTGCACGTGTAGTACCAGCCAACGGATAGACTCGAGTGGCAGCCAGCACACCTTCAATGGGCTGAGTGAAGCTCTGACGATCAACGTTATGAAGATAAAGTGGCTCTTTGTCAGGCTCTGGATAGATGGCTTCAACAGACATATCAACATCTGGCAAGAAGACAATGTGGTTGTGTGCAGATGGCTGATAGTTGAAAGCAGTGTGAAGCTTGA
The DNA here is from genome assembly GCF_018294505.1 of Triticum aestivum. Taxonomy (NCBI): domain Eukaryota; kingdom Viridiplantae; phylum Streptophyta; class Magnoliopsida; order Poales; family Poaceae; genus Triticum; species Triticum aestivum. The sequence goes on from NC_057807.1 coordinate 64,358,403, forward strand.
TCAGACGCATGATCCATGGAGCATAGAACTTCAAGCCAAAAATGTCAGATCCTGATGCAACAAGTTGGCGGATGAAGAAATCTTGTGCATTGAAGCTTTTGCCATGAAGAATATGGAAGACCAATGTCTTCATTGCACCTTCTAGCTTAGCCTTTGGAGAATGTCCTTTGATAGGCCAGAGAGTTCGCCTTATGATGTGATAGATTGTGCGTGGCAGATACTCAAGGTCTTCAACAAAGAACTCCGTAGGTTTTCTGCATCTGGAGGCAATGGCTTCATAATACTTAGCATCTGGCTCATGTTGGGTTCTGGCTTGTGAAAGATGCTTTCCACAGCTGCAGTGTGAAGCTGACAACCAGGTTCATAATGATCACCTAGAGTGGGCAGGCCTGTAAGCTCAATGACATCAAATGCTTTGGCTTCATGATGGACATTTCCAGTCATCAACTCAAGGACCCAAGTCTTAGGATCCCTGTTGTAGCCTCTGATATGAAGGGTGGCGTAGAATTGAAGCAGCAACTCTTCATTCCAGTGCTCTTTATCAGTGACGAAATGCAGTAAGCCAGCCTCTCTGAAGCAATCGAGAGCTTCTTCTAAGCAGGGCAGGCCAGCTATGGCTTCAGTATCAAGGCGCATATGCGGAAATATGCGGCCTTGGTTGTACAGAATGCATGAATAATAGCTGCGCTGCTGATAACTCCAGAACCGATCAGATGAAATCTTGGGCTTGGTGTAGGGGTTCTTTTCGCTATCGAAGAAGGTGTTGTGTGCAATGAAGCCGTTGACATTGAAGGATCCTGGTGAAGTGGCAGTACCTGGAAATCTGGGCAGTCTTGGCTTTGGCTTCTGAACCTGAGGCCTGTGCTCGACATGGTAATCAAATTGAGGACCAGCAGCAGGTGGAGGAATCAGAATAGGCCATCTGACAGTGACAAGCTGGCCATAGTTGTATGCTTGCTCGATAGTATGTGGCCTTGGAGGCGGAACAGGAGCAGTGGCATTAACTTCAGGCTGCAGATTTGTGTCAGGTGCGGCATTGACTTCATCTGCTTCATGGGCTTCATTGGCTTCATTGGCCACTGGTGCATTGGCCACTGTAGGCTCCACATTGGCTTCGTCCATGACAACGTCATTGGCTTCAGGAATGTCATTTGTGGCAGCCTCAGGATTCTCACCCTCCACTTGAGTAGCTGGAGGTTCTGGCATAGACTGGTTCTCTTCATGCACTTCTTCTTGTGTTGTAGGGGGAGTAGCGACACGCTCTTCTTCTTGTGTTGCTCCGGCTGATGCAGCCGGAGGGTCTTCAGCAGCATTGGCTTCAGACACAGGGACCGTCACAGAAGGATTGTCTTCAGAGAACACTTGACGTGCCACTGAACTTGACAAGTTGGAGCCCTCTTCTGTGATGGTGGTCATGGAGGCGGATGGCCTCAGGCCTTTGCGAAGCCGTTGGAATACGGGTGACGCCTTTGGTGATGGTAATGTCTCCATGTAGTTGTCATCATTTGACATGGGGCTGATGACGGGCACAGATGATGGCTGGGGTGTACTTGGTGAGTCTTGATGTGGGGTAGCTTGCTGGGGGCGATCAGCCCATGATGCATCTTGTGAGATTGGCGTCAAAGGACGACCAATACTGATAAGCTCACTGTTTGTTCGAATAGGCGATGATACCGTTTGGCGCTCGATCTGAGGAAGAACTACATCATCTTGAACAATATCTTCAGTCGCGATGGGGTCGACGACTGGAACTTCTTGAGCTTCAGGAGACTCTGTGGAAGCAGGCTCATGAACAATCATTCGATGCTCTTGGTTTGCAGACGGAGGGGGAACAAAAGCAAGGGGTTCAACAACAAGGGGCTCTGTAGGAGCAACCCATTCTCTCTTCTTGATTTTTCTCTTCTTTGGGGGTGGTGCTTCATCTGTGGTGCGCTTGGTTTTTCGCTTCCTGGCTTCGGCTTCAGCTGCCTTGGTTTTCTTCTGTTCAGAAGCCACTGAAGGAGCCTTGGGCTTCGAGCCGCGCATGCTGGCAGGGAAGACAATGTGTGGTTCTTCCTGCCGTGGTGCTTCAGTGTTGGCTTCAGATGACTTCTTTTCTTGGCAGCCATTGAGGGGTCAATGCCAGGGCGGCCAAGTGCCTTGCGCTTTTCAGCTTCATTGTAGGCTTGAATGCATTTGTCAGCGAGTGCTTTCATGCACTCTCTTGAGCCTTTGGCTTCCTCGCGTTTCTTCCAAAACGACTCCTTGAGGTCATTAAGCATCACCTTGAACTTTTGCACATCAGCCACATTCAGCCTGGCTACATGCTTCTTGAACTGTTCCTTCTCGAAGTCTATCTTTCGCTTCAGTTCAACTATGCGCTGAGCCAGAGCAAGCTCAGGAGCAATGGCGCCTTGGAAAGCAACGCTGACGCCAATGGGAAGCTGAAGGTCATCAAAGCTGAGATCTTGATTATCAAACCACTCATCAATGAAGTTCTTCAGAATGTTTACATCAAAGAGGGGAAGATCGTTGAAGATCTCCGCCTCTTGCTTGCTCTTGATCAGCTGCTCCAGAGCATCTTCACCAAATTCTTCATCTGAAGACAAGTCAATGGGTTCAGATTCATTCCTCAGAATGGCTGCAGGCGTCAGTGCATGACTCAGTTGCTGAGCTGGTGTCTTCTGTGGCTTCTCACGCCTCTTGGAGATGCGAGAGAGATCTTCAGAGTTATTGTTGGGAGCAGAAGGGGCAGTTGCCAATGGCTTCGGTCTCGAAGCTTTTGGGGCAGCAGATGACTTTGAAGCTTTAGTCTTCTTTTGCTTCTTAGGCTTTGGAGCAGGAGCTGGAGCTTCGTCAGTGTCAGCATCATCATCATCATCAGAATGATCCACTTTGGCACCTCGAACAGTAATGTGAGTGATGAGGCCAGCAAGGTTGTAGAAGGGGCCAATCCTGTTTTCATTGGCTTCACGGGTGCCATTGTCCCGAGGTGAGGAGGGACCAGGGTTGAAGTCAAGCCCCAGATCCTTCTTGTTCCTTTTAGCTGAGTCTTTGGCAAACTAGTAGTTGCGCTTGAACAGACTGTCTTCACGACACCAAAGTAGTGAAGAAGGGTCGGCATTCTCAGGCTGTGTGGTCCGCGCACCATGCAAGGATAGAAGCCTTGCTCAATAGCTTTAGCCTGTGTCCTTGGTGGAAGATTTTTGTACAAAATATCACCCCCAGGGTGCCTTGATGGCATTCTTCTTTGCATATTCTTTAGTGATGAAGCGATATCTGAACCATTCTTCTGCCCAATATCTTCGAATCCATTGGATTCAATTCTTGCGTTCAGTATAGGTTTCTTCTGGGTCAGTTTGGTACATCTCGTGCAAATCTGGAGGTAAGTCCTTGGAAGTGTCACCACGACGCTGTCTGCCTCCCTTTCTTGCTGATTTTTCAGTTGCCATGAAGTGTAAACTGAAAGGCTTCAGTACGTGCAATGGATTCAAACGGCTGGACTGACAGGAACTCGCTTCAGGTGAGTTGATGTGACTCTGCAAGAATTCTGCAAACGAATGCAGACTATGAGAACCAAGGGATTCTCCCACAGACATGTACCTGTGACAGCATTAAAGGTGTGAGGGAAGGGGAAGAGGTCATATGCATTCTCAGAGGATTTTGAAGATAAATCAGTTTGAAGACGTTGACCTCATAACGCGAAGACATTCACTTATATGATGAGAGTTGGTTCCAGAGTTGTACAAATCCAAGAATAAGTACAAGTGAGGGATCTAACTTGTGAAGAAGCATAAGTGAATATACTAGGCAGAATATGAGATGCAGAAAGAAATAGATTTGTGTTCGAAGATCTAGAAACCACTTTTGGTAGGAAGGGATGAATCTATCAGATCAAAAAGACGGTAAAAAGTAAACTTTTATTACCACTCGGAGAACTACTAGACGGAGCAAAGATGGATGCCGAGCAGTTCGATCTCCCGTGCCCTAGCTTGGCGACGGAAGACACCTACGGCGACGGCAGAGAAGATGAGGTCCGCGGCCGGCGTGAGGACGACGTCGAGGAGGTTGCGGCAGCTAAGCGCTTCGTCGTCGGCGTCGTCGAGAGCTAGCATAGGCGCTAGGGTTTGCAAGAGATGGCGAAGGAGGAAGAAGGATTTTTGACCGAGACGAGACAGTTATAAGGACAGAGGCAGCACAGCACAATTATGCAGGTGCCCCTGGCGGTTCACATCTGATGGACACGTGGCAAGCATGCAACTCATTGAGAGTTGTTCCACGTCCCCATGCACGCTTGGATTGTCGGGGTGGTCGTTCCGAATTCTCCGGGTTTCAGGCAAGAGGATATGTCATTAAAAACTAGATATAAATGTTTGTCTGTGTATCTTCTGCTGACAAGGACACAGAGAAGACATTCGACAGTTTCAACAGAATGCATATGATTTGGATAGATAGAGCTTGAGATAGAAAGCATAGAGAGGTTAGGGTCCGATCACATTCACTTAGTTCAAAAGATTCAAACAAGAAGACATAGACATAAGTGAATGTTGTAGAGGACAGAATATAGTATAACAGAGTAAAGCCAAATCAGTAATCACGAAATCAAATTGATGTCGAAGTTAAATCAATTGCGAAGACTTTGCAAATATGGCGTTATAAGGAAACACTTCATAAGAGTTTGGTGGTGGCGTTACCCACCGTATAGGAAGTATTAGACCCAGACATGGCGCACAATTATTGTGGTGCTCTGAAGTCAATTTCCACATTAATGTATTCACACTTAGAGTGTATGTCTTCATTGATTGAAGATATACATTACTTCGTGTGTTGTACATCTAAGTCATCAAACTGCATAAGAGTTAGGATGTGTGCCTAATCACAGGACATTCGAGGATTCCAAGATATTTAGCTCACACCGCAACTTGCAAAACCTTTTCTCATCCAAGGGCTTAGTGAAGATATCAGCCAACTGCTCTTCTGTCTTGACGTGAATGATATCAATATCTTCTTTCATAACATGATCTCTGAGGAAGTGATGACGAATTTCAATGTGCTTTGTCTTCGAGTGCTGAACTGGGTTGTTGGCAATCTTGATAGCGCTTTCATTATTGCAGTAGAGTGGCACATGCTTCAGATGGATGCCATAGTCCTTAAGAGTTTGCTTCATCCACAGAAGCTGAGCGCAGCCAGATCCAGCAGCAATGTATTCAGATTCAGCAGTTGAGAGTGATACACAGTTCTGCTTCTTTGAAGACCAATAGACAAGAGATCGACCTAGAAAGTGACATGTGCCTGATGTAGACTTGCGATCCACCTTGTCACCAGCATAATTAGCATCCGAAAATCCAACCAGATCAAACTCTGAGCCCTTTGGATACCATAATCCTAGTGTTGGGGTGTAAGCCAAATATCGAAGAATTCGCTTCATAGCTAAGTGATGCGACTCCTTTGGTGCCGCTTGGAATCGGGCACACATGCAAACACTAAGCATGATATCTGGCCTAGATGCACATAAGTAAAGTAAAGAGCCAATCATGGAGCGGTATACCTTTTGATCGAAATCTTTACCATTGGTGTCGGGGCTTAGATGACTTTTGGATGGCATTGGCGTCGTGTATCCTTTGCAGTCTTGCATTCCAAACTTCTTCAGGAAATCTTTGAGATATTTTTCTTGTGATATGAAGATGTCATTGCGTTGCTGACGGATTTGAAGACCTAGAAAGAACTTCAGCTCTCCCATCATGGACATTTGATACTGTTCTTGCATCATGTAACCAAATTCATCACTATATTTCTTGTTGGTGCAACCGAAGATAATGTCATCCACATAGATTTGGCACACAAACAGTTCACCGTCATATGTCTTCGTGAAGGGAGTGGGATCTAGAGAACCAGGTTTGAAGTCTTTGCTCTTCAGGAAGTCTTTGAGTGTGTCATACCAAGCATGAGGGGCTTGTTTGAGGCCATACGGTGCCTTGTTGAGCTTGTATACCATATCAGGATGTTTTGGGTCTTCAAAGCCAGGGGGTTGTGCAACATACACTTCTTATTCAATCTTTCCATTGAGAAAGGCACTCTTCACATCCATTTGATACAGAAGGATGTTATGATGATTTGCGTAAGCTAGCAATATGCGAATGGCTTCGAGCCTATCCACTGGAGCAAATGTTTCATCGAAGTCAATTCCTTCAACTTGTGTGTATCCTTGAGCAACGATCTGTGCTTTGTTTATGACTACTTGACCATGCTCGTCTTGTTTGTTGTGATATATCCATTTTGTGCCTATTATGTTGTGCTTGCGAGGATCAAGACGCTTGACAAGTTCCCATACATTGTTCATCTCAAACTGTTGAAGCTCGTCTTGCATAGCTTGAATCCATTCAGGTTCCATGAAGGCTTCAGCAACTTTCTTGGGTTCAGAGATCGAGACAAATGCAAAGTGCCCACAGAAATTTGCTAGTTGTGTTGCTCTTGAACAAGTGAGTGGACCAGGTGCATTGATGTTATCGATTATCTTCTCAATTTGTACTTCATTTGCAACACGAGGATGAACTGGGCAAGATTTTGCTCCAGCTGATCATTGTCATCATTTGGAGGATTGTCTTCAGGCTAAGCAATGTCTTCAGGTTGATCAGGTGCAGAAATAATGAGTTCCTCTTCAGGCTGGGCATCTGATGGTATGATCTCTCATGTTCCCATTAGCTTGATTGATTCACTGGCAAGTACTTCATCTAGCACATTTGGTAGGTGCTCTCTTTGCGAGCCGTTAGTTTCATCGAACCGCACATCCACAGTTTCAACCACTTTATAGTGAAAGAGATTGAAGACTCTGTAGGAGTGCGAGTCCTTTCCATAACCAAGCATAAAACCTTCATGTGCTTTTGGTGCAAATTTTGAAGTGTGATGTGGATCCTTGATCCACATCCTAGCACCAAATACACTGAAGTAGCTTACGTTTAGCTTCTTACCAGTTAGAAGCTCATAGGAAGTTTTCTTCAGAAGCTTGTGAAGATAAACACGGTTGATGACATGACAAGCAGTATCAATGGCTTCAGGCTAGAATTTTCTTGGAGTCTTGTATTCATCAAGCATCGTCCGAGCCATCTCAATAAGGGTTCTGTTCTTGTGCTCCACGATGCCATTCTGCTGAGGTGTGTAAGGAGCAGAAAACTCATGAGTGATGCCTAAGGTGTCAAGATAGAGGTCGAGGCCTATGTTCTTGAATTTTGTGTTGTTGTCACTCCTAATGTGCTTGATCTTGACGCCATAGTTGTTCATGGCGCGGTTGGCGAAGCGTCTGAAGACATCCTGCACTTCAGTCTTGAAGAGAATTATGTGCACCCAAGTGTATCTTAAATAATCAACAACAATAATGAAACCATAGAGACAAGCAGTAGCAGTGAGAGTAGAGTAGTGAGTGGGACCAAACAAGTCCATGTGGAGCAACTCAAAAGGTCGAGATGTAGTCATGATTGTCTTTGAGGGATGCTTGGCCCTTGTCATCTTCCCAGCTTCACAAGCACCACATAGATGATCTTTCTTGAACTTGACGTCTTCGATGCCTATTACGTGCTTCTTCTTGGTGAGAGTGTGTAGGTTCCTCATGCCAGCATGCCCTAGCCTTCGATGCCAGAGCCAGCACTCTGAAGACTTGGCTAGAAGACATACGGCCATTTGTGGTCCTGCTGAGAAGTCTACCATGTACAGATCATCTTTCCTGTACCCTTCGAAGACTAGAGACTTGTCAGATTCCATTAGTACAAGGCAACGATATTTTCCAAATAGCACAATCATGTTTAAGTCACAAAGCATTGAGACAGACATTAAGTTGAAACCAAGAGATGCAACAAGCATCACTTTGTCCATGTGTTGATCCCTTGAGATTGCAACTCTACCTAGGCCCAATACCTTGCTTTTACTAGTGTCAGCGAATGTGATGTGACTTTTATCACATGGACGTAAGGTTGAGTCCATGAGAAGAATTCGATCACCAGTCATGTGGTTAGTGCATCCGCTGTCCATAATCCATTCTGAAGCATGAGGTGTCGTACCCTATAGTGCAGTTAGGAGGATAGGCTTCACAAGGAGTATTGTGAAGCATAAACATTTGTCACACAAAAGGATTATCAAATCTTAGATCAAGATTAGGACTGATAGTATGACTGGGAAGTGATTCAGACACAAAATACATAGTAAGACCATTTGGGCATTTTATCTTGCGTCCCATAATGTGTTTTAGGTCCCCAGCAATAGCATCGGACGCCTTTGATTTTCGGCTGGAGACCCTTCTCTACAAAAGAAAGTTAATTCTTCTTAACCACCCACATCTTCAGGGGTGGCTTAGAAGCAATGAGTCTAAGTGCAACATCTAAGAATTTCGGCTGTGGAGCCCTAGCAAATGGCCTTGCAGGAGAAGCACGATACTCATATGAATAAGCAAAAAAGTTCTTAGTTCTATGAACATAGCGGTTTGAAGACACACGCTCATATTCATAAGTCTGAGTATGGTTTCCCTGCAAAACATTGGCGTTAGGGTGACTCAGGTGAGTCCTGTATTTGTATGAAGCCTTTGGGCCATATGAAGCCATAGGTCTGGGGTTTGTCTTCTTCCTTGGTGGTGTCATGATGACATTCACAGGAAGATTCTCAATACACTGCTTAGGTACCCAGATCTTCTTCATAGGTGGTCCATTCCTGCAGTTAGTACCAATATACCTGGCAAACACTTCACCATTCTGATTCTTAAACAGTTTATAGTTTGCATCAAAGGATTCATCAATGATGATCGGGTTAGCGCAAGTGAAACCAGATAAGGTGGATGGATCTACTGCCAGGACCGGATTTTCGGGATATTAATTTCCCAGAAAATGGCCCTTGTGCTCACCAGCCCCAGGATTACTGTTAGCTGATGAGGCACAAACTTAATACAGAAATTCCAAGCAAATAACAGAATATGTAGTACAAGACCATTCTGGCCTATGAGTACAACACAAGGTTTCTAATGGTTGATGGCGGAAGCGGTTTGTGGTCTTTTAGCGTCTATGGGACTCCTATCTTCGTGAGGTTGCTATCACCACTGATTGGGTTCCGGGGCTGTCATCGCAACGCTCTTCTCCAAGCAAGAAATCTGGCCAAGACAATAGCCAGGGACAAGCCAGTGAGTACTTTGAATATACTCGCAAACATTATGAACACGGGTATAATATAACAAACGATAATCATGCTCTGAAATATTCTATGATCGCAACGTCGGTCATAAAATAAAATCCATGATGTATGTAAGCAAGTTATTCACATAAAATACGAATGATGCAATTAGAGAATAGAGATAGAATGCCTCAGTCGGGCGTCTGAGCGACACCACAAAAAGGGCTTATAAAGTAAACAAATAACAAGCATGCCGCAGTCGGGCGTCTCAGCGACACCACATAAAGGGCTTATAAAGTAAATATATAACAAACATGCCACAGTGGGCGTCTCAGCGACACCACATAAAGGGCTTATAAAGTAAATATATAACAAACATGCCACAGTCGGGCGTCTCAGCGACACCGCATAAAGGGCTTATAAGAAAATCAATAACAAGCATGCCATAGTCGGGCGTCTCAGCGACACCACATAAAGGGCTTATAAAGTAAATATCACGGTGAATATCCAAGAGGTAGAACCGTCCCAGGGATACTCAAAAAAAGAAATTCAAATAATATAAAGGGTTAGTCCATAATCATCATGAGTCACAAGTCATAATCCATGATCTGGTTTAGCAGTTTTTCCTCCGAAGACCGACACTAAGACCGACACTTGACCCAACCCAGACTATAGTCCTTAACCATGGACAAGGCTATTCGAATAGATATAATCTCTACAGAGGGTGTACTGTTTACCCACGAGTAACGGATTCCGTTAGTCCATCCGGACTAATTCCGCCTACGGTATTTTAATTGAAAACACACCTAACCGCACACACCAGCTTGACTTATCGCTGTCTGGAATCACCCACGACACTCGTTAAGCAAAACTCTAAGGGGGGAGGCTACAACCTCGAGTAGCATGGGATCACAAAATTTATAACGCGCGCAAACTAGGGGAGCTACCCCCTCGGCTACAACCGAAAACACCCATGCCCCTGGACCAGGTGGCATGCCAACCGGATGCAGCCGGTATCTTCCACCATGGCCTCTCTGTATGGTGTGTGCTAGAAAGGGGTTGAGAACTTACTTAACCGTACCCTACTTATGGCAGGGACAAGTGGTAGTACGAAACAAGTATGGGGGTTACTGGAACAAGACTCGATCTACGGCCGACTCAGGAGGTTTAAGTGTTCCCTGTAAGATTAGCATAACAAATATATTTCAACCAACAGAATCACCACTCATCATGCCTTACTATGCCCTACCGGACACAACTGTCTCGACGAAGACCGAAGACAAGCTCATGTTTACCCAAGACAGAGGCTTTCCTGGATTTCTTCCGATAGGCATGAAGGGCATATGATGGTGATTACTAACACAACGCATCAATTCCAATAGCACGGAATCATCAATATGCACTTATGAGTAGGTTCATATCATCACATAAAATAATGAAAACTCCGAGACAAGGGGTGTCGTAATCGTATTAAACAACACATAACAATATTATGCCAGGGTTCAGAATGCTTGCCTTCAAGTTGTGGAGAGGTAGGGTGCATTCCCAAAACTTTTTGAAAGTTTTCTTCTCTCTCCAAAAATCCTATTTAAACATTTGAATTAATACATAGTTTCAAAACAGTACAGAAAAAGTTGTCTAATTTTTTTATATAAATCTGAAAATAAACTAGACAAAATTTGAGAGAGGTAGGAAAAAGAATCAACTCATTTGGAGTTATATTTTAAAAGATATGTCCAGTCAAAGTTTAGTCAATTTCTGTTTTTAGAAGTAATACAGAAAAAAGAAAAACGTTTCGAATTAAAACACGTCGAAGACCTACTCTGGTGTTTACGCCTTCACTTATCCAGCGTGGACTAGCGCATGGGTCACTGACAGTGGGTCCAGGGGGCCCACTTGTCAGGTTTGACCGGTCGCCTCTCCCTCCTCTTCCTCTATCCGAGCGGAGGTGGGACTCCGGCGATCGCCGTCGACGAACGGCGCTTCCCCACGGGGTTCTGAGGGCGAGGATGGATCCGCCAGTCCAGGGAGGTTCTCCCGGTGGTCGAATGGCTGGCGGGGGTGAAGGGAGTCACCGTCGGCGAGCTCCGCGGTGGAGATGGCTTCGGGACGATTTGGGGGTTCGGGCTATGGTGGCTCTCCGTCGTAGCTGGGGGTTTGGGTGGCTCCGCAAGACGAAGGGGATTCGGGTGGTGGTGCTGGATGGACGGGGGTGGGCCTGGTTGCGACGAACGGGACTAGAACGTGGCGGCGCCCGAACTGACTGGAGATGGGGAAGACGGCCTCTCCCCATCGATTTCTGGCTAGGGGCGCTCCAGAGGGATGGCATGTGGCTGCTTGAGTACTCGGTTGAGCTCGGGGGTCCTTTATTTATAGTGTGGCTAGGTCAGTTCCGCGGCCGTGGATAAGAACGTCGGCGAACCGCCATTCTGTTGATGTAGGAGGACGTGGCGGCGACGAGCGTTTGCAGACGAGCTTGTGGATGAGCTCGGACGGCTCAAGAGGGCAGCTGGCACACGCGTGTGGCTCGGGCGGCACCGTCCATGGCAGGAGCCCACTGTGGCTGGCCGCTAGCCGCCGTGGCCGACCTGACAGCGGCGCTATGGGGCTCCAGGGGCGGCCTGGAGCGTTCTAGGGAGTGGATGAGGACGGCCGTGGCTCTACAGGTGAGCAAAGGCCAGGGGCCAGACGCGGCGACCCGCGCGCACGCACGTGCAAAACTCGTGCTCTGGGCGCGCCCAGCGCACACACGCTACGTGCTCGACGCAATGCCAGAGCGTGCAAAAGGGCTAGGGTGAGGCTGGGGATTAGCTGGCCTGGGTTAGGGTAGCTAGGAGCTTAGTGGACAAGTTAGTTAGGTTAGAGGATCAAGTTTACAATGCTAACTAAAAACCATGCCAAAACTGGCCATGCACACAAGGTGTTCGACAGAATGCTAGCGGCATCTAGGCAGTTCTTGGGGTGGCCAAAATCTCCAGATCCTAGTCTCTTTAGATGATAAAGAAGGTGGCAAGGTTAGTTAGTCAAGACTAGAAACTTGTTAGTGCAAGTTTTTGAGAAAACAATTTCTGGACAGGAGGTAAAGGCTATCATTGCATGCACCAAATATACTCCAATGGGGCCACTCTCCTGGACTTAAGGGTTTTGTAGGGTGGTTTATAAGCAGGAGAAAGATCATGGGCATTAGAGCAAAATAAAATGGGGTTGCAGTAGAAAGTGCCAGTCTGGTCCAAAGAGCAAAAGAGGATGATTTGCTCAAATCTTGCAAAGAACATTCATGGGTTTTTGCATAAAAATGAATTATATGCATCTACTGTCCTCTCCAAATACTTGGTAAAAATTTTAAAGAATTATTTAAAGGGGTTGTTGTTCAAAGGTACCAACTGGACTAGTTTAGAAAACTTGGGGTAGGGCTCAAAATTTTCAATGAATAAAAGATATTATTGCACCAGAGTGATTTAAAAAACACCACATGACATCCCCAAATTTTGGTGAAAATTTTAGATGCATTTATCAAATGGTTGCAGTGCAAAAGAGGCTCTAAAACTTATGAAAAACTCTTTAAAAGAATAAAGCTCAGGAAAAATAATTATGCAAATAAATCCACTGATAAAAGAATTGTTTTTCTTGAGAGGGTATACAAGTCCAATGATAATCCTGGAAGGTTTTTACTTGGGGTAAAAACTCCACAATATTAAAAAAAGGGTTCTGAAATCAAAAGAAAATCCAGAAGCAAAAATTTTAAACTCCTGGCAAAATTTTAATAATCAAAACATGGTTAAATTTTTGGGGTGTTACATCTACTGGAGATTCCTTTGCAGCAACCCATGTGGTTTTGGGGTACTGCTCAGGCTTCCAGTACGACCCATCAACATTCATTTTCCTCTCGAACCCAATACCCTCTTTTCTAGGGTTTCGGTTCAGAATATGCTTTTTGAGGACATCACATAATGTCTGATGCCCTTTGAGGCTTTTGTACATCCATGTCTCAATCAGTGTCTTCAACCTGGCATTCTCATTAGCAATAGTAGTGGTATCCTCAACAGAGGAGTTAGTTACCACATCAGCAGTTGAAGATATTGCAACAGGAGCAGTAGAACATCCAGGAACAGAAACAGCGTTATCACGCTCAATGCATTTTAAACATGGTGGTTCAAATCCTTCCTGGGCGGGACTGATCTGTTGAGCGCGAAGTGACTCGTTCTCCTTTTGAAGATCTTCATGATCCGATCTCAACTTCTCAAGTTCCTGCTTCCTTTGAAGATAATCATAGGAAAGCTTTTCATGAGATGTTTAGAGGGTTTCATGATGACCTTCAAGTTCCTGGTACTTAACATGAAGATTTTTTATGTCTTCAATTAAGGACTGAGTCTTAGTCATTTCCGCATCCAACAGGTCATCGCTTTTGTTTAACAGTTTTTGAATATGTTCCATAGCTTTCTGTTGTTCAGTTGCAATTTTAGCAAGTTTTTTGTAGCTAGGTTTTGATTCACAATCAGAGTCATCTTCACTTGATGTTTGAAAGTAAGAATCGCGTGAGTTTACCTTGGCACCACGTGCCATGAAGCAGTAAGTGGGAGTGGAGTCGTCCTTGTCACTGGCATCAATGTTGGTGATGGATGCATTGTCTTCAGTGTTGAAGATGGACTTAGAAACGTAGGCTAAAGCTAAAGCCAGACTTGCAACGCCAGAGTCAGACTCCTCCTCGGACTCCACACCTTCTGCCTCCTCAGAAGCAGACTCCTCCTCTGAATCCATTTCCTTGCCAACAAAAGCACGAGCCTTGCCAGACGAACTTTTCTTGTGTGATGAAGACTTGGAAGAGGACTTGGAAGAAGATTTTGAGTATTTCTTCTTCTTCTTGTCATCAGAATAATATTCCTTGCTCTTCTTCTTTTTCTTCTCATTGTCCCACTGTGGACACTCAGAGATGTAGTGGCCAGGTTTCTTGCACTTGTGACAGGTTCTCTTCTTGTGGTCATGGGAAGAAGCTTCATCATTTCTTGAGCTGGATCGTGAAGACTTTCTGAAGCCTTTCTTCTTAGTGAACTTCTGGAACTTCTTCACAAGCATAGCAAGCTCCTTTCCAAGGTCTTCAGCTTCACCAGAACTGTAGTCAGATTCTTCTTCAGATGAGGAAACAACCTTTGCCTTCAAAGCGCGAGTTCGGCCATAGTTGGGACCATAGATATCTCTTTTCTCAGATAGCTGGAACTCATGTGTGTTGAGCCTCTCAAGTATGTCAGATGGATCGAGTGTCTTGAAGTCAGGGCGTTCTTGAATCATAAGAGCTAGAGTGTCAAATGAGCTGTCAAGAGATCTCAGAAGCATCTTGACGATTTCATGCTTGGTGATCTTAGTGGTGCCGAGAGCCTGAAGCTCGTTTGTGATGTCAGTGAGACGACCAAACGTGAGCTGGACATTTTCATTGTCATTCCTCTTGAAGCGGTTGAAGAAGTTGCGTAGGACACTGATTCTTTGATCTCTCTGAGTTGAAACGCCTTCATTGACCTTGGAGAGCCAGTCCCAGACTAGCTTCAACGTTTCCAAAGCACTCACACGGCCATACTGCCTTTGGTCAGATGACCACAGATGATGTTCTTCGCAGTAGAATCAAGTTGAATGAACTTCTTGACATCAGTAGGGGTGACACCTTCACCAGTCTTGGGAATGTCGTTCTTGATGACATACCACAGATCGACATCAATGGCTTCAAGATGCATATGCATCTTATTCTTTCAGTAGGGATATTCAGTGCCATCGAAGACAGGGCACGCAGCGGAGACTTTGATTATCCCTGCAGTGGACATAGCTGAAACTCCAGGTGGTTAAACGGAGTCACACAGAACAAGGGAGTACCTTGCTCTGATACCAATTGAAAGTGCTAGTTATCGACTAGAGGGGGGTGAATAGGTGATTTTTATGAAAGTCTTCAATACATGAAAGTTTCGAAGACAAACACGAAAAACAGGACCTATAAATATGCAGCGGAAGATGAACTACAATAGACAAGCCATAGTATGAAGTTAAAGCATGATAACTGATAGCAGCTAGGTAGTAGGATCAGGATGGAAGATAGTATGAAGCCAATCAGAATAAGTAGTCACACAGTGAAGTCAAACAGGCAGAGCAATCAAGCAATGACTTCACAAAGACAAACTGTAAGTAAGGAGTGTAAGAGATAGAACCAGTGTGTTGTGAAGACAGGGATTTGTTCGACCAGTTCCAGTTGTTGTGACAACTGTACGTCTGGTTAGGGAGGCTGAGATTGAACTCAGAAGACCGTGTCTTCACCTTATTCCCCTTGAGCTAAGGACACACAGTCCCCGCCCAATCACTCCGGTAAGTCTTCAAGGTAGACTTCCAAACCTTCACAGACTTCGTTCACCGGCGATCCACAATTACTCTTGGACGCTAAGAACGCGACGCCTAACCGGCTGCAGGATTCATAGTCCTCAAGTGTAACAAGTCTTCAGATCACGCGGACAGAAAGACTTCAGTGATGCCAAACACTCTTTGGGCTCTGGGTGTTTTGGGCTTTGTCCTCACAAGGATTTCTCTCTCAAACTCTTCGGAGGTGGGTTGCTCTCAACGACAAAAGCCGTGCACTAACTCTGAGCAGCCACCAATTTATGGTGTAGGGGGTGGGCTATTTATAGCCACTGGGCGACCCTACCTGATTTGTCTGAAATGACCCTGGGTCACTAAGGAATTGACACGTGTCACAATGGTCAGATTTCAAACACACGCGACAGCTTGACTTGGGCTACAAGTAAAGCGGACTTATCTGACTCTGGATAAGATTTGCTCTCATTGTCTTCGCTCGAAGACATAGGATTTTGGTTGAGCATCACTTCAGTCACTCTGACTTTGTTCGCTTGGACCCCACTTAACAGTGCGGTGGTTCCTATGACTCAGCAAAGAAGAAAAGAAACAACGAAACTACTAAGTCTTCGCACTCCATAGTCTTCACTCAATGTCTTCTTCTGTCATAGTCTTCAATGTGAGTATCTTCATGTACCACCATTATCTTCAATGTCTTCATACATTTTTAGGGGTCATCTCCGGTAGGTAAACCGAATCAAGGAGGGACTACTACCTGTGTTATCCTGCAATTCTCACAAACACATTAGTCCCTCAACCACGTTTATCGTCAATACTCCAAAACCAAACTAGGGGTGGCACTAGATGCACTTACAGCTTCTACTACAAGCAGACTGGTCACTGGAAGCGGAACTGCCCCAAGTATTTGGCAGATAAGAAGGATGGCAAGGTGAACAAAGGTATATGTGATATACATGTTATTGATGTGTACCTTACGAGAGCTCGCAGTAGCACCTGGGTATTTGATACTGGTTCTGATGCTAATATTTGCAACTCAAAACAGGGACTACGGATTAAGCGGACACTGGCTAAGGATGAGGTGACGATGCGCGTGGGAAATGGTTCCAAAGTCGATGTGATCGCCATCGGCACGCTACCTCTACATCTACCTTCGGGATTAGTTTTAGACCTAAATAATTGTTATTTGGTGCCAGCGTTGAGCATGAACATTATATCTGGATCTTGTTTGATGCGAGACGGTTATTCATTTAAATCTGAGAATAATGGTTGTTCTATTTATATGAGTAATATCTTTTATGGTCATGCACCTTAAAGAGTGGTCTATTTTTGATGAATCTCAATAGTAGTGATACACATATTCATAATGTTAAAGCCAAAAGATGCAAAGTTGATAATGATAGTGCAACTTATTTGTGGCACTGTCGTTTAGGTCATATTGGTGTAAAGAGCATGAAGAAACTCCATACTAATGGACTTTTGGAATCACTTGATTATAATCACTTGGTACTTGTGAACCATGCCTCATGGGCAAGATGACTAAAATGCCGTTCTCCGGAACTATGGAGCGAGCAACTGATTTGTTGGAAATCATACATACTGATGTATGTGGTCCAATGAATGTTGAGGCTCGCGGCGGATATCATTATTTCTCACCTTCACAGATGATTTGAGCAGATATGGGTATATCTACTTAATGAAACATAAGTCTGAAACATTTGAAAACTTCAAAGAATTTCAGAGTGAAGTTGAAAATCATTGTAACAACAAAATAAAGTTTCTACGATCTGATCGTGGAGGAGAATATTTGAGTTATGAGTTTGGTTTACATTTGAAGCAATGCGGAATAGTTTTGCAACTCACGCCACCCGGAACACCACAGCGTAATGGTGTGTCCGAACGTCGCAATCGTACTTTACTAGATATGGTGCGATCTATGATGTCTCTTAATGATTCACCGCTATCGTTTTGGGGTTATGCTTTAGAGACGGCCGCATTCATGTTAAATAGGGCACCATCAAAATCCGTTGAGACGACGCCTTATGAACTGTGGTTTGGCAAGAAACCAAAGTTGTCGTTTCTTAAAGTTTGGGGCTGCGATGCTTATGTAAAAAAGCTTCAACCTGATAAGCTCGAACCCAAATCGGAGAAATGTGTCTTCATAGGATACCCAAAGGAAACTGTTGGGTACACCTTCTATCACAGATCTGAAGACAAGACATTTGTTGCCAAGAATGGATCCTTTCTAGAGAAGGAGTTTCTCTCGAAAGAAGTGAGTGGGAGGAAAGTAGAACTTGATGAGGTAAATGTACCTGCTCCTTTATTGGAAACTAGTTCATCACAGAAACCGGTTCCTGTGACGACTACACCAATAAGTGAGAAAGCTAATGATGATGATCATGAAACTTCAGATCAAGTTACTACAGAACCTTGTAGGTCAACCAGAGTAAGATCCGCACTAGAGTGGTACGGTAATCCTATTTTGGAGGTTATGTTACTTGACCATGGCGAACCTATGAACTATGAGGAAGCGATGATGAGCCCAGATTCCGCAAAATGGCTTGAAGCCATGAAATCTGAGATGGGATCCATGTATGAGAACAAAATGTGGACTTTGGTTGACTTACCCGATGATCGGCAAGCCATCGAGAATAAATGGATCTTCAAGAAGAAGACTGACGCTGATGGTAATGTTACTGTCTACAAAGCTTGACTTGTTGCAAAAGGTTTTCGACAAGTTCAAGGGGTTGACTACGATGAGACTTTCTCACCCGTAGTGATGCTTAAGTCTGGCCGAATCATGTTAGCAATTGCCGCATTTTATGATTATGAAATTTGGCAAATGGATGTCAAAACTGCATTCCTGAATGGATTTCTGGAAGAAGAGTTGTATATGATGCAACTAGAAGGTTTTGTCAATCCAAAGGATGCTAACAAAGTGTGCAAGCTCCAGCGATCCATTTATGGACTGGTGCAAGACTCTCGGAGTTGGAATAAACGCTTTGATAGTGTGATCAAAGCATATGGTTTTATACAGACTTTTGGAGAAGCCTGTATTTACAAGAAAGTGAGTGGGAGCTCTATAGCATTTCTAATATTATATGTGGACGACATATTATTGATTGGAAATGATATAGAATTTCTGGATAGCATAAAAGGATACTTGACTAAAAGTTTTTCAATGAAAGACCTCGGTGAAGCTGCTTACATATTAGGCATCAAGATCTATAGAGATAGATCAAGATGCTTAATTGGACTTTCACAAAGTACGTACCTTGATAAAGTTTTGAAAAAGTTCAAAATGGATCAAGCAAAGAAAGGGTTCTTGCATGTAATACAAGGTATGAAATTGAGTCAGACTCAATGCCTGACCACTGCAGAAGATAGAGTGAAAATGAAAGAAGTTCCCTATGCTTCAGCCATAGGCTCTATCATGTATGCAATGTTGTGTACCAGACCTGATGTGTGCCTTGCTATTAGTTTAGCAAGGAGGTACCAAAGTAATCCAGTAGTGGATCACTGGACAGCGGTCAAGAACATCCTGAAATACCTGAAAAGGACTAAGGATATGTTTCTCGTTTATGGAGGTGACAAAGAGGTAGTCGTAAATGGTTACATCGATGCAAGCTTTGACACTGATCCGGACGATTCTAAATCGCAAACCGGATACGTGTTTATATTGAACGGTGGACCTGTCAGTTGGTGCAATTCTAAACAAAGCATCGTAGCGGGATCTACATGTGAAGTGGAGTACATAGCTGCTTCGGAAGCAGCAAATGAAGGAGTCTGGATGAAGGAGTTCATATCCGATCTAGGTGTCGTACCTAGTGTATCGGGTCCAATGAAAATCTTTTTTGACAATACTGGTGCAATTGCCTTAGCAAAGGAATCCAGATTTCACAAGAGAACCAAGCACATCAAGAGACTCTTAATTTCCATCCGGGACCAAGTCCAGGTGGGAGACATAGAGATTTGCAAGATACATACGGATCTGAATGTTGTAGACCTGTTGACTAAGCCTCTTCCACGAGCAAAACATGATCAGCACCAAGGCTCCATGGGTGTTAGAATCATTACAGTGTAATCTAGATTATTGACTCTAGTGCAAGAGGGAGACTGAAGGAAATATGCCCTAGAGGCAATAATAAAGTTATTATTTATTTCATCATATCATGATAAATGTTTATTATTCATGCTAAAATTGTCTTACCCAGAAACATAATACATGTGTGAATACATAGACAAACATAGTGTCACTAGTATGCCTCTACTTGACTAGCTCGTAAATCAAAGATGGTTAAGTTTCCTAACCATAGACATGAGTTGTCATTTGATTAACGGGATCACATCATTAGGAGAATGATGTGATTGACTTGACCCATTCCGTTAGCTTAGCACTTGATCATTTAGTATGTTGCTATTGCTTTCTTCATGACTTATACATGCTCCTATGACTATGAGATTATGTAACTCCCGCTTACCGGGGGAACACTTTGTGTGCTACCAAACATCACAACGTAACTGGGTGATTATAAAGGTGCTCTGCAGGTGTCTCCAAAGGTACTTGTTGAGTTGACGTATTTCGAGATTAGGATTTGTCACTCCGATTGTCGGAGAGGTATCTCTGGGCCCTCTCGGTAATGCACATCAATATAAGCCTTGCAAGCAATGTAGCTAATGAGTTAGTTACAATGATGCATTACGTAATGAATAAAGAGACTTGCCGGTAACGAGATTGAAGTAGGTATTGAGATACCGACGATCGAATCTCGGGCAAGTAACATACCGATGACAAAGGGAACAACGTATGTTGTTATGCGGTTTGACCGATAAAGATCTTTGTAGAATATGTAGGAACCAATATGAGCATCCAGGTTCCGCTATTGGTTATTGACCGGAGATGTGTTTCGGTCATGTCTACATTGTTCTCGAACCCGTAGGGTCCGCACGCTTAAAGTAAGATGACAGTTATATTATGAGTTTGTGTGTTTTGATGTACCGAAGGTTGTTCGGAGTCCCGGATGTGATCACGGACATGGCGAGGAGTCTCGAAATGGTTGAGACATGAAGATCGATATATTGGACGACTATATTTGGACACCGGAAAGGTTCCGGGTGAGATTGGGACAATACCAGAGCTCCGGGAGGTTATCGGAACCCCCCCCCCCCCAGGAGGTATATGGGCCTTATTGGGCTTTAGTGGAAAGGAGGGGAAAGGAGCAAGGGAGGGGGTGCCCCCCCCCAAGCCCAATCCGAATTGGGAGGGGGCCGGCCCCCCCCTTTCCTTCCTCCCTCCTTCCTCTTCCTTCCTTCTCCCTCTCCTAATAGGAAAGGGGGAGTCCTACTCCCGGTGGGAGTTGGACTCCCCCCCTAGGGCGCGCCACCCCCCTTGGTCGGCCCCCTCCTCCACTCCTTTATATACGGGGGAAGGGGGCACCCCATAGACACAACAATTGATCATTGATCTCTTACCCGTGTGCGGTGCCCCCCTCCACCAAAGCCCTCCTTGATAATATCGTAGCGGTGCTTAGGCGAAGCCCTGTGGCGGTAGAACATCATCATCGTCACCACGTCGTTGTGCTGATGGAACTCTCCCTTGACACTCTGCTGGATCGGAGTACGGGGGACGTCATCGAGCTGAATGTGTGCAAGAACTCGGAGGTACCGTAGTTTCGGTGCTTGATCGGTCGGGCCGTGAAGACGTACGACTACATCAACCACGTTGTGCTAATGCTTCCGCTTTTGTTCTATGAGGGTACGTGGACACACTCTCCCCTCTCATTGCTGTGCATCACCATGATCTTGCGTGTGCGTAGGAAATTTTTTGAAATTACTATGTTCCCCAACAAAGATACCCCGAACAAGCCCCTCAAAGGATTAGTTTCCATAGTAACAAGTGACAGAAAATTTCAGCACAGTATATAAATGTTTCCTTACCAAGTTCCACTCACCAAAGGCGCTTCACTCCGCGGCAACGGTGCCAAAAAAGAGTCTTGATGACCAACAAGTATAGGGGATCTATCATAGTCCTTTCGATAAGTAAGAGTGTCAAACCCAACGAGGAGCAGAAGGAAATGACAAGCGGTTTTTAATAAGGTATTCTCTGTAAGCACTGAAATTGTAGGTAACAGATAGTTTTGTGATAAGAAAATTTGTAACGGGTAACAAGTAATAAAAGTAAATAAGGTGCAGCAAGGTGGCCCAATCCTTTTTGTAGCAAAGGACAAGCCTGGACAAATTCTTATAATGAGAAAAACGCTCCCGAGGACACATGGGAATTATCGTCGAGCTAGTTTTCATCACGCTCATATGATTCGCGTTCGGTACTTTGATAATTTGGTATGTGGGTGGACCGGTGCTTGGGTACTGCCCTTTCTTGGACAATCATGCCACTTATGATTAACCCCTATTGCAAGCATCCGCAACTACAAAAGAAGTATTAAGGTAAACCTAACCATAGCATGAAACTGGTGGATCCAAATCAGCCCCTTACGAAGCAACGCATAAACTAGGGTTTAAGCTTCTGTCACTCTAGCGACCCATCATCTACTTATTACTTCCCAATGCCTTACTCTAGGCCCAAATAATGGTGAAGTGTCATGTAGTCGACGTTCACATAACACCACTAGAGGAGAGACAACATACATCTCATCAAAATATCGAACGAATACCAAATTCACATAACTACTAATAGCAAGACTTCACCCATGTCCTCAAGAACAAACGTAACTACTCACAAAGCATATTCATGTTCGTAATCAGAGGAGTAATAATATGCATAAAGGATCTGAACATATGATCTTCCACCAAGTAAACCAATTAGCATCAACTACAAGGAGTAATCAACACTACTAGCAACCCACAGGTACCAATTTGTGGTTTTGATACAAGATTGGATACAAGAGATGAACTAGGGTTTTGAGAGGAGATGGTGCTGGTGAAGATGTTGATGGAGATTGACCCCCTCACGATGAGAGGATCGTTGGTGATGACGTTGGTGATGATTTCCCCCTTCCGGAGGGAAGTTTCCCCGGCAGAACAGCTCCGCCGGAGCCCTAGATTGGTTCCGCCAAGGTTCCGCCTCGTGGCGGCGGAGTTACGTCTCGTGAGCTTGCCTCTGATTTTTTTCCAGGGTGAAAGCCTTCATATAGCAGAAGATGGGCACCGGAGGGCCAACAGGGGGCCCAGGAGACAGGGCGCGCCCAGTAGGGGGGGCGCCCCCCACCCTCCTGGCCAGGGTGTGGGCCCCCTATGGTATTTTCTTCGCTCAATAATTCTTATTAATTCCAAAAGTGACTTTCGTGGAGTTTCAGGATTTTTGGAGCTGTGCAGAATAGGTTTCCAATACTTGCTCCTTTCCAGCCAGAATTCCAGCTGCCGGCATTCTCCCTCTTCATGATAAACCTTGTAAAATAAGAGAGAATAGCCATGAGTATTGTGACATAACGTGTAATAACAGCCCATAATGCAATAAATATTGATATAAAAGCATGATGCAAAATGGATGTATCAATGATGGCCATATCATGTCACATATTTTGATTGCATGTGGTGTTTATCTTTTATACATCTTATTTTGCTTACTTCGGCGTTAGCATTATAAGATGATCCCTCACTAAATTTCAAGGTATAAGTGTTCTCCCTGAGTATGCACCATTGCTATAGTTCGTTGTGCCAAGACACCACGTGATGATCGGGTGTGATAAGCTCTATGTTCATATACAACGGGTGCAAGCCAGTTTTGCACATGCAGAATACTCGGGTTAAACTTGATGAGCCTAGCATATGCAGATATGGCCTTGGAACACTGAGATCAAAATATCGAACGTGAATCATACAGTAGATATGATCAACATAGAGATGTTCACCATTGAAAACTACTCCATCTCACGTGATGATCGGACATGGTTTAGTTAATATGGATCACGTGATCATTTAGGTAACTAGAGGGATGTCTATCTAAGTGAGAGTTCTTAAGTAATATGATTAATTGAACTTTAATTTATCATGAACTTAGTACCTGATAGTTTTTGCATGTCTATGATATTGTAGATCAATGGCCCATGCTACCGTTCCCTTTAATTTTAATGTGTTCCTAGAGAAAGCTAGGTTGAAAGATGATGGTAGCAACTACACGGACTGGGTCCGTAACTTGAGGATTATCCTCATTACTGCACAGAAGAATTACATCCTGAAAGCACCGCTAGGTGTAAACCCGCTGCAGGAGCAACTCCGGACGTTATGAACGTCTGGCAAAGCAAAGCTAATGACTACTCAATAGTTAAGTCTTCCATGCTTTACGGCTTGGAATTGGGACTTCAAAGACCTTTTGAACGTCATGGAGCATATGAGATGTTCCAGGAGTTGAAGTTAATATTTCAAGCAAATGCCTGAATTGAGAGATATGAAGTCTCCAATAAGTTCTATAGCTGCAAGATGGAGGAGAATAGTCTATCAGTGAACATATACTCAGAATGTCTGGGTACCACAACCACTTGACTCAACTGAGAGTTACTCTTCCTGATGATAGTGCCGTTGATAGAGTTCTTCAATCACTGCCACCAAGCTATAAAAGCTTTGTGATGAACTATAATATGCAAGGGGTGGATAAGACAATTCATGAGCTCTTCGCAATGCTAAAGGTTGCGGAGGTAGAAATCAAGAAGGAGCATCAAGTGTTGATGGTTAACAATACCACTAATTTCAAGAAAAGGGGCAAAGGGAAGAAGGGGAACTTCAATAAGAACTGCAAGCAAGTTGCTGCTCAAGTGAAGAAGCCCAAGTTTGGACCTAATCCTGAAACTGAGTGCTTCTACTGCAAAGGAACTGGTCACTGGAAGCGGAACTGCCCCAAGTATTTGGCAGATAAGAAGGATGGCAAAGTGAAAGGTATATTTGATATACATGTTATTGATGTGTACCTTACTAATACTCGTAGTAGCACCTGGGTATTTGATACTGGTTCTGTTGCTCATATTTGCAACTCGAAACAGGGGTTGCGGATTAAACAAAGATTGGCTAAGGACGAGGTGACGATGCGCGTCGGAAATGGTTCCAAGGTCGATGTGATCGCCGTCGGCACGCTACCTCTACATCTACCTTCGGGATTAGTTTTAGACCTGAATAATTGTTATTTGGTGCCAGCGTTGAGCATAAACATTATATCTGGATCTTGTTTAATGCGAGATGGTCATTCATTTAAATCATAGAATAATGGTTGTTCTACTTATATGAGTAATATCTTTTATGGTCATGCACCCTTGATGAGTGGTCTATATTTGTTGAATCTCGATTGTAGTGATACACATATTCATAATATTGAAGCCAAAAGATGCAAAGTTGATAATGATAGTGCAAAATATTTGTGGCACCGCCGTTTAGGTCATATTGGTGTAAAGCGCATGAATAAACTCCATGCTGATGGGCTTTTGCAATCACTTGATTATGAATCACTTGATACTTGCGAACCATGCCTTATGGGCAAGATGACTAAAACGCCGTTCTCTAGAACAATGGAGCAGGCAACTTACTTATTAGAAATAATACATACTGATGTATACGGTCCAATGAGTGTTGAGTCTCGCGACGGGTATCGTTATTTTCTAACCTTCACAGATGATTTAAGCAGATATG
The DNA here is from genome assembly GCF_018294505.1 of Triticum aestivum. NCBI lineage: Eukaryota > Viridiplantae > Streptophyta > Magnoliopsida > Poales > Poaceae > Triticum > Triticum aestivum. The sequence continues at coordinate 64,383,504 of NC_057807.1, forward strand.
GGTATATCTACTTAATGAAACATAAGTCTGAAGCATTTGAAAAGATCAAAGAATTTCAGAGTGAAGTAAAAAATAATCGTAACAAGAAAATAATTTTTTTATGATCTGATCGAGGAGGCGAATATTTGAGTTACGAGTTTGGTCTTCATTTGAAACAATGTGGAATAGTTTCGCAACTCACGCCACCTGGAACACCACAGTGTAATGGTGTGTTTGAACGTCGTAACCGTACTTTATTAGATACGGTGTGATCTATGATGTCTCTTATTGATTTACCACTCTCGTTTTGGGGTTATACTTTAGAGACGGTTGCATTCACGTTAAATAGGGCACCATCTAAATCCGTTGAGACGACACCATATGAACTATGGTTTGGAAAAAGACCCAAGCTGTCGTTTCTTAAAGTTTGGGGCTACGATGCTTAGGTGAAAAAGCTTCAACCTGATAAGCTCGAAGCCAAATCGGAGAAATGTGTCTTCATAGGATACCCAAAGGAGACTGTTGGGTACACCTTCTATCACAGATCCGAAGGCAAGATATTCGTTGCTAAAAATGGATCCTTTCTAGAGAAGGAGTTTCTCTTGAAAGAAGTGAGGGGGAGGAAAGTAGAACTTGATGAGGTAATTGTACCTTCTCCCGAATTGGAAAGTAGTTCATCATAAAAATCAGTTCCAGTGATTCCTACACCATTCAGTGAGGAAGCTAATGATGATAACCTGAAACTTCAGATCAAGTTACTACCGAACCTCGTAGGTCAACCAGAGTAAGATCCGCACCAGAGTGGTACGGTAATCCTATTCTGGAAGTCATGTTACTTGACCATGACGAGCCTACGAACTATGAGGAAGCAATGATGAGCCCATATTCCGCGAAATGGCTTGAGGCCATGAAATATGAGATGGGATCCATGTATGAGAACAAAGTGTGGACTTTGGTTGACTTGCCCGATGATCAGCAAGAAATAGAAAATAAATGGATCTTCAAGAAGAAGACTGACGCTGACGGTAATGTTACTGTCTACAAAGCTTGACTTGTTGCGAAAGGTTTTCGACAAGTTCAAGGAGTTGACTACGATGAGACCTTCTCACCCGTAGCGATGCTTAAGTCTGTCCGAATCATGTTAACAATCGCCGCATTTTATGATTATGAAATTTGGCAAATGGATGTCAAAATTGCATTCCTTAATGGATATCTTAAAGAAGAGTTGTATATGATGCAACCAGAAGGTTTTGTCGATCCTAAAGGTGCTAACAAAGTGTGCAAGCTCGAGCGATCCATTTATGGACTGGTGCAAGCCTCTCGGAGTTGGAATATACGCTTTGATAGTGTGATCAAAGCATATGGTTTTATACAGACTTTTGGAGAAGCCTGTATTTACAAGAAAGTGAGTGGGAGCTCTGTAGCATTTCTAATATTATATGTGGATGACATATTGTTGATTGGAAATAATACAGAATTTTTGGATAGCATAAAATGATACTTGAATAAGAATTTTTCAATGAAAGACCTCGGTGAAGCTACTTATATATTGGGCATCAAGATCTATAGAGATAGATCAAGACGCTTAATTGGACTTTCACAAAGTACGTACCTTGATAAAGTTTTAAAGAAGTTCAAAATGGATCAGTCAAAGAAAGGGTTCTTGTCTGTGTTACAAGGTGTGAAGTTGAGTCAGACTTAATGCCCGACCACCGCAGAAGATAGAGAGAAAATGAAAGTCATTCCTTATACCTCAGCCATAGGTTCTATCATGTATGCAATGTTGTGTACCCGACATGATGTGTTCCTTGCTATAAGTTTAGCAGGGAGGTACCAAAGTAATCCAGGAGTGGATCACTAGACAGCGGTCAAGAACATCCTGAAATACCTGAAAAGGACTAAGGATATGTTTCTCATTTATGGAGGTGACAAAGAGCTTGTCGTAAATGGCTACGTCCATGCAAGCTTTGACACTGATCCGGATGACTCTAAGTCGCAAACCGGATACGTATTTATATTGAATGGTGGAGCTGTAAGTTGGTGCAGTTCCAAGCAGAGCGTCGTGGCGGGATCTACGTGTGAAGCGGAGTACATAGCTGCTTCAGAAGCAGCAAATGAAGGAGTCTGGATGAAGGAGTTCATATCCGATCTAGGTGTAACACCTAGTGCATCGGGTCCAATGAAAATCTTTTGTGACAAAACTGGAGCAATTGCCTTGGCGAAGGAATCCAGATTTCACAAGAGAACCAAACACATCAAGAGACGCTTCAATTCCATCCACGATCTAGTCAAGGAGGGAGACATAGAGATTTGCAAAATACATACAGATCTGAATGTTGCAGGCCCATTGACTAAGCCTCTTCCACGAGCAAAACATGATCAGCACCAAGACTCCATGGGTGTTAGAATCATTACTGTGTAATCTAGATTATTGACTCTAGTGCAAGTGGGAGACTGAAGGAAATATGCCCTAGAGGCAATAATAAAGTTGTCATTTATATTTCCTTATATCATGATAAATGTTTATTATTCATGCTAGAATTGTATTAACCGAAAACTTGGTACATGTGTGAATACATAGACAAACAGAGTGTCCCTAGTATGCCTCTACTTGACTAGCTCGTTAATCAAAGAGGTTAAGTTTCCTGACCATAGACATGTGTTGTCATTTGATGAACGGGATCACATCATTAGAGAATGATGTGATGGACAAGACTCATCCGTTAGCTTAGCATAATGATCGTTAAGTTTTTATTGCTATTGCTTTCTTCGTGACTTATACATATTCCTCTGACTATGAGATTATGCAACTCCCGAATATCGGAGGAACACTTTGTGTGCTATCAAACATCACAACATAACTGGGTGATTATAAATATGCTCTAGAGGTGTCTCCGAAGGTGTTTTTTGGGTTGGCATAGATCGAGATTAGGATTTGTCACTTCGCGTATCGAAGAGGTATCTTTGGGCCTTCTTGGTAATGCACATCACTATAAGCCTTGCAAGCAATGTGACTAATGAGTTAGTTGCGGGATGATGCATTACAGAACGAGTAAAGAGACTTGCCGGTAACGAGATTGAACTAGGTATGATGATACCGACGATCGAATCTCGGGGAAGTAACATACTGATGACAAAGGGAATGACGTATGTTGTTATGCGATTTGACCGGTAAAGATATTCATAGAATATGTGGGAGCCAATATGAGCATCCAGGTTGCGCTATTGGTTATTGACCGAAGATGAGTCTCGGTCATGTCTACATAGTTCTCGAACCCATAGGGTCCGCACGCTTAACGCTCGATGATGATTTGTATTAAGAGTTATGTGTTTTTGATGACCAAAGATTGTTCGGAGTCCCGGATGAGATCACGGACATGACGAGGTGTCTCAAAATGGTTGAGAGGTATAGATTCATATATTGGAAGGCTATATTCGAACATCGGAATGGTTCCGAGTGATTCGGGTATTTTATAGGAGTACCGGGGAGTTACGAGAATTCACCGGGGAAAGTAATGGGCCTTATTGGGCCATAGGAGAGAAGAGGAGGCAGGCCAAGGGAGGTGGCGCCCCTCCTCATGGAGCCCGAATTGGACTAGGGGAGGGGGCGGCGCCCCCCTTGCTTTTTCCTACTCCCTCTCTCCTTCCTTCTTTCCCACTCCGAAAAGGAACGGGGAATCCTACTAGGACTTGGGAGTCCTAGTAGGACTCCCCACACTTGGCGCGCCCCTAGGGGGCCGGCCTCCTCCTCCCTACTTTATATACAGGGGCAGGGGGCACCACAAAGACACAACAGTTATTCTTAGCCATGTGCGGTGCCCCCCTCCACAGTTTACCACCTCGGTCATATCGTCGTAGTGCTTAGGCGAAGCCCTGCGCGGATCACGTCATCAACACCGCCGACAACTGGATCAAGAGCTCAAGGGATGTCATCATGCTGAACGTGTGCTGAACACGGAGGTGCCATACGTTCGGTACTTGGATCGATTGGATCTGAAGACGTTCGGCTACATCAACCGCATTACTAAACGCTTGCGCTTTCAGTCTACGAGGGTATGTGGACACACTCTTCCCATCTCGTTGCTATGCATCTCCTAGATAGATCTAGCGTGATCGTAGGAATTTTTTTGAATTGCTATGTTCCCCAACACAAATGTCTCTAATCAGTGTCATTTGCTGTAGTGCAAGTGCAACTGATCAGTGACATTTGATAAGTGGCATTTGGCAAAGAGTTTTTGCACTAATACTTGTCATCTTACCTGACAAGAAATTGAAGAGTGACCGGGATGTGGCAGGTGGAGGAGCTCAGGTGGTGGCCGGAGCTGAGGGCACAGAGGATCTCAACCCCACAAACATGTGGCTCAAGACGGTGGACCTGCCTGGTAGGGTCACCTTCATGAGCCTGCCTCGTTTAAGGGGACGATCTCCGAGGACTGGCCACGAGGAGGGGGGCTGGGAGCCGCTGCGCTTCTACCAGCAGATCAAGGACAACGAGGACCTCGCCATGCTCGTCATCCCTCGCAAGTGCGTGGAGGTGATGAACGAGTGGCTGGTCATCAAGCGGCTCCCGCGCGTGGTCAGGCTGTCGGCGAACAAGTGGTGCGGGTTCTGGATGCAGGTCAAGAACTTCGAGGGGCACATAGTGCTTGGCCGGGGCTGGAACTACTTCTGCCGCCGCCACCGGATCGTCCCTGGCGACCTCGTCTTTGTGCGCATCTTAGGACTCGGCCTGAAGGTCCAAAACTACAACCACGACTCCTCGGACATGTGCAGCTTTCGTTGCAGCAGGCACAACTGCGTTTGTGACATTGAGCATACAATGTAGTTAACTAAGGTGTTAGTATTGAACTTGTTATGGTCTGTGGCTAGAACTTATGGTACTTGTGATGTGAACTTGTTAATATTTTGGCCAGGAGCAGCACCCTGGCATGGAGCAGGGAAGAAGGATGCGCCTACTGTTAATCTAAGTAGTTTGTTGTCATTTCCGTTGCTTGCTTTGTTTCATCTCATTTGGTTACTTACTTTGTTTGATCTCATTTGTGCTTGTTTTGTGCTAATCATGTGGTGGTAAGGCCACCACATTTGAATGGGGTGAGCAGAATACAAATGTTGTTTGCAACCAAACAACTGAAGTTTGCATCTGCTAACACGCTAAGCATAAAAACAACAACCAAACAGTAGGGGGGTAAGCGCCCCTTCACGCGATGCAGGCGACCAAACAGGTTGTATCTGCTGCATATGAGGCTGCATATGAAGAACCACGCTGGCTGGAGATGTGTATGCAATGCGGCTACTGTAGTGAATTGCAACCAAACGCGTATTTGTAATTTGTTTTATTTTGGAGGTACAAGTAAATTGAAATCAAGATGTTTCTACGTTATTTTTCTATTTTTATGTTTTCCTACATTTTTTAAAGTGCAAGTGAAAAAAATAAGAATTTAAATATGTTTTTGCCTTGGAAAATTAAGATCAAAATGATTTACCAAAACAAATAATCCGTTACACCATGGCATGCTTTATCTTTTTACATTTTGACGTGTTACAAAATATTCCATGATAGAGAACAAAATAAAAAATACAAAAGATTATTTTTCAATTACAAAAATCCATGACCCATGAAGTAAATTTGCCATGCTACAAAAATAGAATTTGCCATGATAGAAAACAAAAGCAAAAATGCAAAATATTATTCTTCAGTATGTTTGCCATGACCCATGAAGTAAAGCTTCCATGATGCAAAAAATAATTTCCAATGTTCCATGTAGTACAATTTCCCGTGGTACAGAGCATAGCAAAAAACATGATTTCTAAAGTAAATTTCCGTCACCCACGAAGTAGTTCTGCCATGATATAAAGAAAGAAATTTCCACATTCCATGTAGTACATTTTTGCCATGATTTAAAAGAAAAATAAATTGCCATGGCACTTGAAGTAAATTTGCCATGGTCCAAAAAAAAAAAGATTTTCGTGTTCCCTGAAGTAATTTTCCCATTGTTAAAAAATGGAATTTCCACTTGCATGGCACTAAAAAACGAATTTTTCCATTGTCGAAAATAAAGAAATTTTGCCATGGTTCAAACAAAATTTGCCATGACCGAATTGGGGGAGTTTCTAAATAGTAGCACGGCAAAATAATCACAAATTTGCCATAATTCATTTTTAGGAGTTTGTCAATACTCGCATCGCAAATTTAAAAGAACTTATGTTAAAATATATTTTTTAAAAAATTCTTGCATAAAATTATCTCTATGGCATTTTTAGGTACGAACATTGTTTTTTTCTTGAAGCCATTTTTTATCTGATTCGTTTGTACATGATGGCAGTTTTATTTATATCACATGGCAATTCGTTTAATTGTGTCTCATATATAGCTATTCAATGTCAGGTCGAATATCAATTTTTTTTGCCTTTGGTAGTAATCACAGGAAATTGCGATAATGCACTTCTGAGCCCAGACTCATCTGCATCCGCGCTCAAAAAAATCAAAACAAATACTGGAAAATTTCAAAAAATTACAATTATTTTTGCATGGTACATAATTTGATGCATGAGGTACGCTCCAATTTTCAAATTATTTGATATCTGAGGAGCTCCGGAAAAAAAGACAAATTCGAGGTCTATAACAAAGGTTAATGATCTTGCACTGTTCTTACCTGATTTATTTATTTTTTCTGAGAGCTACTCAGATGTGCAAATAACTTGAAAATTGGAACGGATCTCAAGCAATAAATTTTCTACCATGCAAAAAAATGTTTTTTCTCATTTTTTGTGATTTTTTTTCCTGGACCGGTGCTGATGAGTCTGGGCACCGAAACTCTGCACTCCGGGAAATTGGTCCTTTTTCGTTTCAATTGGGTCACGTTTTGAGATAGTGAGAGTTTGTGTGTTCTCGCTGAGTTTTATTTTTCTTGCGAATATCTTTTTTTTTGCGAATAACACGCTGGAGGTTTCTGGCAGCAAACAGAATCGTTCGCTCGATCGAATTCCCCAGGCGCGCGAAAGTAGAAGCCGAGTCGGTAACTTAACTACTGTAGCCATCTATTTCTAGGTATACTTATATATACACAATGTGTATTGGCGGCAGCTATCATCCCAGAATATCGATCGGGGGCAGACTAGCTGGATTAGACGAGGCTTAGCTCTGCGTCGTTCGTCGTCAGTTGTCCAAAAGTGCTCGGCGTCGTGAATTGGACAAACAACGGCCACCATGGCACCTCAAGAAAAGAAAAGTAAACTAGCGGCCACCATGGCACCAGGACCGCCGCCAGCACTCCCGGACGAGCTTGTAGAAGAGATCCTCATCCGCATCCCGCCCGACGACCCGGCCAGCCTCCTCCGTGCCTCCCTCGTCTGCAAGTCCTGGAGCGAGGTCGTCTCCCGCCGTGGGTTCCACCGCCTCCTCCATGATCTCCACCGAGCACCCCCGGTGCTCGGGTATCTCCACGACTACGAGGACATGCCCGAATTCATCCCCGCCACCGCATCGCCATTCTCCCTCGCCGTTCCCGACCGCCGGCTCTGGCAGGCCGTCGACTGCCGCCACGGCCGCGCCCTCTTCCTGTCCAACCCCAAGTGCCCGTATACCGAGGAACTCCTCATGTGGGAGCCAATCACAGGTGCCCAGCAGCGCATACCGGTGCCCGCAGCATTCCAGAGTGGCCGCACAACCGCCGCCGTGTTCTGCACAGCGGATGGCTGCGACCACTGCCACTGCCACGGAGGTCCCTTTTGCGTGGTCTTCGTCTTCTCCGTCGACGACGAAGGCATACGCGAAGGGGCCGTCGAGCAGGAGTATGTCACGTCGGCGTGCGTATACTCGTCGGACACCGACGCCTGGGGCGAGCCGACCTTGATGCATGGCGAGAATTGCATGTCCTTCACATATTATTCCAGTGTGCTTATTGGGAGGTCTCTAATCTACTTCTTGTCCGATGGTGGGTTGGTCTTGGAGTATGACCTGGCAAGGCACAGGCTGATTTGGTTCGATGTACCACACTCCTGCAGCACCAAGGATGTATTTGATTGCAACCTCATGATTGCAGAGAACGGTGGACTGGGACTCGTCGAAGAATTGAATCCGCATCTGCAGTTGTGGTCAAGAGAGGCTGATGCCCGATGGGTACCGGGCCGGCTCATCTACTTGCAAAGTTTGTCCATAAACGGTGCTCCAATGGATGCAGCATGTCCAGTCCATGTGTTGGGCTTTGCCGAGGGAGCAAACGTCATTGTTGTGACCACATCTGCTGGCGTTTTCTCAATCCAAGTACAATCACTGCATGCAAACAAGGTGTGTGATGAGACCAAAGGGTGTGATGATTTTGGCTATGGTAATATGATTCCAATTGTGGGATATTACACTCCTGTACCCAAGTTGAGCACATGAAAAAAGGGGTTATGATATAGAGGTGGTATCATGGTTATTTAGCAGCTTAACCGCCTGAATGTCCTGTTTACCAACTTGTGAAATAATAAAGCTTTTGAACTATCGATAGTTAACACTGCTTTCTAAGTATTTTGAAAAAAGACACTGCTTTCTAAGTATTGAATTGCATGTCTGATTTCAATTATTCTCTGAAAGAATTGGATTGCATGGAATGTGTTGTTAGTTCTTAATGTAGATTTCCATTGGATAAGACCGTATTCAGGTGAATAAAAGAGTACACATTCACTTGCAGGTCAATTGATTGGGTGTCACCTTGTAACCAAAACAGGAAGGTGTGGCTACTACCAGGTGTACCCACACTGATACGATCACAATATGCAAGCATGCTGCCTCATCATTCAACATGCATAAAAAAAGGCCCACCTCACCATATGCAACTATGCATATTAAAATTCCACTTTAACATGCAAACATGCATGCATGTAAAATTCAATTCTATTATGCATTTATGCTATTTACATTTAATTCTTATACACTTTCAAAAACTATTATTTCAAATATTAATGTTCCATATAATCAAAACCTTATTGAAATATTGCAAAATATTCCTGCAACAACGTGCAGGGCATCATCCAATTTATATAGTCAGCACATCCTTCTCTCGGATACTTCAAAATTTTCTCCGGTACAAACTAGATACTCCATTCTAAAATAGATGACTCAACTTTGTACTAAACTTTCTACTAACTTTAGTACAAAGTTGAGTCATCTATTTTATAACGAAGGGAGTACGTTGCAAATCTTCAGAACCAGCAAACTGGTTGAACTTGTGTAGGTATAATGCTGTCTCATGTCATCCGTATCCCAGCAAATCAGCCAAGCTTTTAATTCTTGGTTATGATCAAACAGACTGTTCTATTAGCACGCAGACACACAAGTCACACACCATTGATTCAAGAAAACCTAACTCAAACTGATCTGACATTTCCATCTTGGCCATGAAGAAACTACCGTACAGCATGGCACACAAATCTGCACATGTCATTGTTTGAAGCAGCATAACGTGTAGGCAGCTAAACATTCCTAGACTGAAGGGAAAATCATATACCTGTTCAGTGCACATGGATGTTTTCGCACAAATCACTAGCTCATATGCAAATCAGCAACCTGCATGTACCGCTGCCTCTACTTCAGCCAACCATCAGCACACAAACTTAAACACAGCACAGAAAACTATGATCACGAACGGCGGCAAAATGGCCAAACTAACCAACCAAGCAAGTAGGATAACTCGTGTGCACCGATTAATAGTTACAATAATATGCAGCTAATTAACCAGGAACAGGAGGATAGTTGAACCCATCATGCAGTGATAAAGAGACAGTAGAAAGTTCTCTAGCTAGATAAAGAGACAGCACAAAGTTCTCTAGCTGTCAACAAAGCGTCCGTCTCCATCCTACCATTTACAAGTCTCATAACGCTGTGCCATCCCTTGTCGAAGATAGATGGTGAAGGACATGATTATGTCAGGCAACAACTACTTATAAAAGTGCTGCATACTTCTCACTCTTTGAAGAACACGAACGTACTCAAAGTATTTACCGGAGTCCATCCCCATAGTTGCGTTTACTGTTGTCCCACCTCTATATGAACTGTAATTTCCGCCAACAACCAAGTCAAAGCCACCAAATTCCTTAAATAGGTCCTCAAGTGCATCGGTCTTTAGCTTCCATATGCCATTTAGTTGTCTCAGAACTCCGCTCTGCTCTGTTTTTGCCCACCATTTTTTCAGAATTTTCCTGTTCACATCAGACTCTTCAACAGACACTACACACTTTAGTGGAATACCGAGACGATGAAGCGCAATTTCTGCACCCCCAACTCCACTATAGATGGATAGTACCCTCAAACCATCTGGATAGATGTCTTTTAGAACTGACAAAAGATAAGCAATGGTGTCCGTTTGAAAAGCGTATTTCATAGCAGCAATCCTGTCCGGTGGGTTTAGGCCAAACAGATTTGTATGGTTTGATGGATAACCTAATATCCGCTCCATTTGATTTGGCTGCAGATGGCCTAGCCGGTCTTGACCAATCCAGATAAGATTTGCCATCTTGCATTGGTGCAAGATCTGCGCTCGTTTTTCTTCTGAAAGAAATCCTCGTGAATCTTTTATGGTCTTTCCCAACATCTCACAAAGTTGTTCAATTCCTGCCACCTCTGAAGTAACACTACCAATATGTTTTCTGGTGTCCCATGTGGGCCAGTAATGTCTTGCGGAAGGCACTGCATCCTCAATTGTCATTGGTGACTTCGGAACCGCAACATGCCTTCTCTCTGTTGGAAGGTTATGAAGGTAACCTTCCCTTCGCATCAAAGCCGAGAAAAGCTGACTATTTATAAACTCGGGCTGCACACCGGACAAGAAACCCGATATTTCAGACCACGCATCTTTGGTGATGTTAACAACATTTCCATAGAGGAAGAAGGGAGGCTTGGCAAGGTCGCCACGGACATTTGCACGAGGGCCCGATGTCATTTCATAATCTTCTTCCTTCAAATAACCATCACCAGCTGACCCAACACCGCCACTTAACCATGGAGTAGGTTGATTGACAGCATGACTACTTGAGGCTCCTCTATCATCTCTGAATATATGCTTGGCCTTTTTAACTCTTTTGTTGTCATCGTCATCATCATAATAGTTCAACCTCTGATGATATGTTGAATATTCAGTTTCTTGGTCCCCTTGCTCCCCTAGAAATTCAGACTCAATTTTCACCTACAATAGAACATAAGAGGCCAGATTAGAAATTTGAGTGGTTATTAATTGGATTTTAATATATGTGCCACATACAAAAAGAGTTATAGGAACATATGAGCACTGAAATCAATGATTACAGAGTTGTATATTTCCTAAATCATGAAACAAAACCTAGGAAACCAACTGGAAACATCAGAAAGAACATCATAGGAACGTTTATGTAAACAGCTGATCTAACCTATAACCTTGCCATATATGCTACACAGACCTACTGTATACAAGATGACTTCTAGCAAAAATCTGGAACAACATACGTCTGTCAAATTCAACGCACAAAGTCTGTAGCAGTGAGAAATGGATGTCAATCAGTTACCTGTTTCTGCTCAATGGTACTGGCAATACGTCTTGCAAAAATTGAGTCAGCAAGCTCCTGAACCGCTGCTTCCTGACCTGAAAAGAGTAGGAAACATGACACTTAAAGGATTGTTTGTAGGAACTCACGAAAACAGTCCAACAGCAGGAGACTACAATATACTCATCAGCTCAAAAATGTCAGATTGGAACATTAAAATATGTGGATTACAACTGTGCTTTTGTCCTAACATCGTGTTTCATAAGTTCTGCACAAGTGTGCCTGGGAGCTAAAATTAGCCTCTGATAATGTCAGTATTATCGAAAACGGCTTTTGCCCGGGTTTATAGATAAAACACCCAACCAAGCATCACACAAAGGTAACACACACACACACCAACCCTGGTGATGATTCCAGCTATACAAGAGAAGCACAAGTAAGGCCAAACAGGAGACCAGTAAACCGGAACTAAGTAAAGCTAAGCTAAGCACATGAACAAAAGGTGCTAGCTTGATCCTGACGATGAACATAAATCTTCCTAGAGTGCCTAGACACGCATCGCCCAGCGGGACACCACCCCCAAGGTGCACACCTAGTGACAGGCCAGGTGGTACATGATACGAGCTGTTTGAAGGAGAGGTAAATGGAGCAGTGCCTTCAAGGAGAAGAATGGTGTCTGTGGACGTCGCCGTCGTCGACATGAACATGGTCATGCAAGGCATTCACCAGCGCCCCAGCCTCCAACCACGGAGACCATAAGTGACAACCACCGATCACACCCAGTGGACCTTGGCAAGTGGAGATACCTCCGACAACCCTTGTGGCATGACGCTGATCCCAGCAACCCCCTTGGTGTCGTGATGGCCGTCCAAACTAGGGGTAGACCAAAAGCTCGTAGCTTGCGAGTTTAATGAATGCTCAATAGATCGACTCGTGAAACTCGTGAAACTCATAGCTCGCTTCTTAATGAACAGAAGCAATCACTGGTTTTAGCTCGTTAAGCTTAACAAGTGACCTAACGATTTCATGAGTAGCTCGTTAATACAACACAACGGGTATTCTTGTGTTAAGTTACTACATTTTGTGGCACCTCAACCCTTCTATTCCACCAAATCAACCTAACCCAACCACGGGAAAGAATAGCGTGCTATAGCGTGTAGAGAATTGTCTCGCTAAATAAACCAGTGTACAATGTATCGCTAATAGCGTAATTTAAAGGGCGACGCTATTTTGTATACCACGCTATTTTTTCCCTTGAACCTAGCACATCAAGGACAACAACTAGCGTACCTCCACATGTGGTCACTTTCTTCCTTCATAAAAACGCATTGTAGCTGAATCAAAAGGGGCTAATGCCTATTAACTATTAGAGTTATATATATTTAGATGTGTATACTTTGTATTTTCCCCATTCTATAAGGGGCTTTCTGCATATTGTACTGCACATGTACATGTATATATATTGGCCTATGGCCACCTAGAAATATAAGTGGCATATTTCCTAACATGGTATTAGAGACCCAAAAAAAATTTCACACGTGCAACTTGTGCTTGAACCCATCTTGTGTCGCCGCTTCCTCCTCTTCAACGGTTGCGCTGCTCCCGATGCTTCTGCCTCTGGCCGCTTTCTAGAGCTGTTGTTGTCCTCCACTGGCCGCCGCCTCTATCCAATCCCCAATCTCTGTTGCCGCCAGTCTCTCCGCCTATGTTGCCTTGTCCCATTGTTGTCAATAGTGGCATCATCGCGTTGGTCACTTGTGTGGCTCTCGTCTCTCATTCTTAGTTCCACATGGTCTTCTTAGATCCGTCTCCGACAGCGTGTCTTTAGACTATGAGGGTTGCCGACTTGGTAAACAAGTCCAATTACCTTACCTTATCCTCATAGCGGGACTCTGTTTCAAGGTCCTTTCGACCATGTTCACTCTGATGTATAGGGTCCAGCTCCCTTTGCCTCAAAAGGGGCCATCACTACTATATTATATATATAGGTATTTCTCTCGACACACCTGGATATATTTTATGTCTTCTTATCTATCTATATATAAGTGTTTTGCTGTCATGGTTCACACTCAATTCTCTATGCCTATTTGTGTGTTTCGGCTGATTTTTCTGAAGAGTATATCTCCAAGATGTTGCGTGGAGTCCTTGCTGAGCAAGGTACTCTTGCTCAGTTCTCTTATCCTGGTGCTCATGCTCATAATGGTGTGGCTAAGCACAAGCATCATCGCCTTCTTGAGACGACTCATGCGTTGATGATCACTACCTCTCTTTTCCCCAACTTTTGGGCTAAGCTTCCCTCCAGCTCCAGCTATCTCAGCAGCATTCAACATGCTCTGCTCTATAGGGCGGCATTCCTTTCGGGGGTCTTTTTGATCGCTTTCCTGATTATTTGACGCTTCTTTTGTTTGGTTGTCTTTGCTATGTTCTTCTTGCCCCCAATGAACGCACCAAACTGACCACTCAGTCTAGGATACAATGATGAGCATAAGGGCTATCGTTGTTGGGATCTTGTCATTCATTGAATGCGTATTTCCGAGATGTGACTTTTGATGAGTCCTGGCCCTTCTACCCACGTCCATCTTCCTCGACCTTTTCATTGGAGGATATATCTTTCCTCACTTTTCCCGACACACCTCTATCACTCATGTTGAGCCCTTGTCCACGCATCCCATTGTTCCTGCTTCTCCGACTGTTGCAGATCCAACGCTGCCATCTCCTAGGGTTTCCTCATCTCACTTGTCACATGATTCTGCACCTTCATCCCCTGTGACTTCCCCATCTCTAGCACTCGAGTGTATACGACGGTGCGTGCTCGTATTCTTCCTTTTTTTCTCGCTATTATACTCATCATACACGTGTTGTAGATGAGTATACCAATGAGCCATCTACTTCTTTTGTACCCTCTTCCTCGTCTCAGCTTACTTATGCCTTACGCCATCACCCGCATCCGCCTGTTGACCCAATGGTTTTCCTAACGTTGTTGTCCTTGAGCCAACTTTTTATCATGATAGAGTTGTTCATCCCGAATGGCAGCTTGCGATGGCATAGGAGATTCCTGCTCTTGAGTGCACTAGCACATGGGATCTTGTTTCTCTTCTTGTATTTGTCCCATCACTTGTACAAAGCTCGTCTTGTGGCTTGTGGCTTTCAGCATGATCATGATCGTCATTATGATGAGACTTTTGCTCTTCTGGCCCATATGACCACTGTTGGCACAATTCTTGTTGTGGCCTCAGCTTGATGTTAAGAATGCCTTTCTTTAATGGTGAATTTCGTAAGGAGATTTACATGCAGCCACCACTTGGGTATTTTGTCCCTGATGTCATGACCTGCCATCTTCGTCGCTCTCTATATGGCCTTAAGCAAGCCCCTCGTGCGTGGTTTGAGTGTTTCGCCCCTATGGTAATTGTTGCTGGTTTTCCAGTAAGTGCTCATGATCATGCGTCGTTTGTCCGACTCTCTGCTCGTGGTCAGACTCCTCTTCTATATGTTGATGTTGATGACATGATCATCACTAGCGACGACCCTTAGTACATTGCCTTTGTGAAGGCATGTGAGCAGTTTCTCATTCTTATCTTCGCCCACTTCGCTACTTTCTTCGGATTGAGGTTTCTTCTACCTCTGATGGCTTCTTCATTTTCAAAGAAAAATATATCCAAGATATCCTTGCTCGTGCTGTTGTTACTGGTGAGCGCACTGTTTAGACCCCATGGAGCTCAATGTTCACCTCTGTGCTTTTGATGGTGACCCTTGTTTGATCTGGCGCATTATCATCGTCTTGTTGGGATTAGTGTCCATCTAGTTGTCACTCATCCGGATATCTCCCATCATGCCCATACTTTTGAGTCTTTTGTCTCTGCTCCCACTTCACTAGTCACCTCCTTGTTCTCTGATATCTTCATGGCACAATCTCTCACCGTATGTTCTTTCCCTGCTCGAGTTCATTACAGCTTCACTACATGGACTAGTCACCCTGGGCTAGGGCTAGTGTTTTTCTTGGTGGTTCTTTCACTGCCTTGAAGATGAAGAAACAGACTACAATTTCCCGTTCAAGTGTAGAGGCCAAGTGGCGAGCTCTAGCTCTTTTGACAGCAGAGTTGACGTGATTACGGTGGTTACTTCGGGAATTTGGCGTTTCTATCTAAAAAGCATGGACAAGACTAATATAGCCGAATAGCTATCCTAGTAACAACAGGACACAGCGATACGCGCGGACACGACGTATCCAGCAATATCCCTTTTCTTTTGGGTTCATAAAAGAAATAAAAGAAAAAAGGGGTACATCAGAGATACTGGGCCTCTACCAATGGTTAGGCACGAAGGAAGGCGAAAGGGACATCTATAAGATGGCCAAGATCCGAGAGAGGAAGACAAGGGATATTGGCCAAGTCAAATGCATCAAGGACGGAGCAAACCAACTCTTGTTGAAGGACGAAGAGATTAAGCATAGATGGCAGGAGTACTTCGACCAGTTCTTCAATGGGGAGAATCAAGAGCTCTACCACTGAACTGGACGACTCCTTTGATGAGACCAGCATGCATTTTGTGCGGCGAATCCAGGAGACTGAGGTCAAGGAGGCTTTAAAAAAGATGAAAGGAGGCAAGGCGATGGGCCCTGATTGTATCCCCATTGAGGTGTGGAAAGGCCTCGGGGACATAGCGATAGTATGGTTAACCAAGCTTTTCAACCTTATTTTTCGGGCAAACAAGATGCCAGAAGAATGGAGACGGAGTATATTAGTACCAATCTTCAAGAACAAGGGGGATGTTCAGAGTTGTGCTAATTACCGTGGAATTAAGCTGATGAGCCATACAATAAAGTTATGGGAGAGTCATTGAGCACCGCTTAAGAAGAATGACAAGCGTGACCAGAAGTAAGTTTCGTTTCATCCCTGGGAGGTCGACCATGGAAGCCATTTTCTCGCTACGGCAACTTACGGAGAGATATAGGGAGCAAAATAAGTACTTGCATATGGTGTTCATTGACTTGGAGAAGGCCTATGATAAGATATCGCGGAATGTCATGTGGTGGGCCTTGGAGAAACACAAAGTCCCAGCAGAGTACATTACCCTCATCAAGAACATGTACGATAATGTTGTGACGAGTGTTCGAACAAGTGATATCGACACCGATGACTTCCCAATTAAGATAGGACTGCATCAAGGGTCAGCTTTGAGCCCTTATCTTTTTGCCTTGGTGATGGATGAGGTCACAAGGGATATACAAGGAGATACCCCATGGTGTATTCTCTTTGTGGATGATGTGGTGCTAGTTGACGATAGTCGGACGAGGGTAAATAGGAAGTTAAGTTATGGAGACAAACCTTGGAACCGAAAGGGTTTAGGCCTAGTAGAACTAAAACCGAGTAGTCGGACGAGGGTAAATAGGAAGTTAGAGTTATGGAGACAAACCTTGGAACCGAAAGGGTTTAGGCCTAGTAGAACTAAAACCGAGTACATGATGTGCGGTTTCAGTACTACTAGGTGCGAGGAGGAGGTTAGCCTTGATGGGCAGGTGGTGGCTGAGAAGGACACCTTTCGATATTTGGGGTCAATGCTGCAGAAGGATGGGGGTATTGATGAAGATGTGAACCATTGAATCAAAGCCGGATGGATGAAGTGGCCAAGCTTCTAGCATTCTCTATGACAAGAGAGTGCCACAAAAGCTAAAAGGAAGTTCTACAGGACAGTGGTTCGACCCGCAATGTTGTATGGCGCTGAGTGTTGGCCGACTAAAAGGCGACATGTTCAACAATTAGATGTGGCGGAGATGCGTATGTTGAGATGGATGTGTGGCCACACCAGGAAGGATCGAGTCTGGAATGATGATATATGAGATAGAGTTCAGGTATGGAATGATGATATATGAGATAGAGTTGGGGTAGCACTAAGTGAAGGGAATCTTGTCCAATATCGTCTGAGATTGTTTGGGTATATTCAGCCTCTAGAAGCTCCAATGCATAGCGGACGGCTAAAGCGTGCGGAGAATGTCAAGAGAGGTCGGGGTAGACCGAATTTGACATGGAGGACTTCCGTTAAGAGAAACCTGAAGGATTGGATTATCACCAAAGAACTAGCTATGGACAGGGGTGCGTGGAAGCTTGCTATCCATGTGCCATGGCCATGAGTTGGTCGCGAGATCTTATGGGTTTCACCTCTAGCCTACCCCAACTTGTTTGGGACTAAAGGCTTTGTTGTTGTTGTTGTCAGGGATACTGGACAAATATGGCGTGAGGGGAGATGGGAACGTTAGCCGCTGGTAGGGAAGAAGAGCCTGGCAGAGTGGAAGATGGGAAGGTGGCTGCTGATGAGGAAGAAGCTCTAGAAAGATGGGGATTGCGGCATGTGGCGAGGAAGAAGGCGAGGAAGAAGATTCAGGCACAAGGGAAGATGGGGATGCAAGTTGTCGAGAAGCAAGAAGGTACAGGCGC